>NC_088688.1:20642932-20979360 GCF_028017835.1 Emys orbicularis | reverse complement strand
AAAGTGGTGCCTCAAAGACTTCTAATTTTGAAGTAGTGGAGCTTCCTTAATATCTCTTTCTACAGAATGTGGAACAATCTAGTTTGAAGCAATGGAACAATGTTAGTTGCCCTCTCTCTACTTCCTGTCCCTCTATCTCATTTCTTTGAGAAAGTTGCAAGTGTTCAGCTTTTACATTATTTAACTGTTACCTGACAGCTCTTTAAAAAGATATTAAATAACAGGGTATCTGAATAAATCTGTCCGCGAGTGTCTAGCCTAGCACTGCCTGGTGGCGTTTGCCCAGGTAACACAGCAAGGCATGTTTAACATGTTAACTGAGAATGGTTAGGAGGCATCTGTATTTGAAAGGGTTTATTTAAAAACAGGCATCTTAGAGGGATGGTATCATAATATTTCCAAAAGCTTGATATGTTTGGACCAAAAGAAGTAATGCCCAAATGCTAATGGATACTTGGACTAAACAAGGAGAATGAGACTACATAAGGAGTGCACTACTGATTACATGTAGTGGTGCTGCTCTGAAATGCAGAGGAAGGCAATTTCAGAATGTGAAGTGAATATTTTTCTGCCATTTGAACTACTCCTCCCCCCCATACACAAATTGACCCTCTAATTAAGACCCTGATCCCCCAAATACTTAATATGAGTAAAGCTTAAGTGTGTGTGTGTGTATTTGGGGAGGGATGGGGGAGGGGTGTAGAAGGGAAGAGGGAATCCGAGCATAAGTGAAGTTACCTGTTGTATTAGTGTTACCGTGGCATAAGATGCTTTCCCTACTGCAGTATTTGCCTAGATGTATTTTTGACTTTTCTTTACACTTTTGTAAAGCTGTGAATGGGAGGCAAACTGTTCTAGGAAATTGTTTTTTGTTTTTTTTTTAATGGTCTCTATTGTGAATGGTGCCCACTTTGAGGTCAGGGGTGTGGGAGGGTGGGGTATGTGTGTATGGTTCCATAATCATTATGACTAAACAGTACAAATTTGAGCATTTTAAAGAGAATAGTCATTGTCAAATTTTCTCATTCATAATGGTGGCAAAAATTTTATTAGAGAAAAACCATGTTAAGAACATTTTATAGCTTAAGTTTTTTTGTTTTTGCTTAGTTGCAATCTCTGACTTTATTTGCTAGCAGAATGTAATTGTCAAAGATTGTACATATTGTTTCTGGTTATGTCTTTAAAAAGCTTCTATGTTTAATAGAAAATGGATACATGCACTTCATAGAATCGTAGGACTGGAACGGGCCTTGAGAGGTCATCTAGTCCAGTCCTCTGCCCTCATGGCAGGACTAAGTATGATCTCTAGACCATCCCTGACAGATTTTTGTCTAACTGCTTCTTAAAAATCTGTAACGATGGAGATTCCACAGTCTGCCTAGGCAATTTATTCCAGTGCTTAATCTCCCTGACAGGAAGTTTTTCCTCATGTCCAACCTAAACTGCCCTTGCTGCAATTTAAGCCCATTGTTCTTGTCCTATCTTCAGAGGTTAAGCAGAACAATTTTTTGCCCTCCTTCTTCTAACAACCTTTTATGTACTTGAAAACTGTTATCATGTCCCCTGTTATCATGTTTTCTAGACCTTTAATCATTTTTGTTGCTCTCTCTGGACTTTCTCCAATTTGTCTATATCTTGACTTGACTTGTTTGTGTGCTTGTATGTGGTTTTCCTTAAATAAACAGCTTTATTATTCATGTGAAAAATAAATTAATAGAATTTAAGACCAGAAGGAAATATTATGATCATTTAAAGTCTGACGCCCTCCATAACACAGACCTATGAAACTCACCCAGTAAAGTCTACATCAAGATCATAATTTCTGTTTGTGTGATAGGTTATCTTTTAGATCAGCAGCTTTCAAGCTTTGAGGCGGGCCTCCCAAGGGAGGCATGGGAATGTATCAAGGGAGGCATGAGCTATGTGCTTTTTATTTATTTAAGAGTTCTGGCTGTCAGCTCTGGGTGGCTGGGACTCGTGCAGAAGGGTCATGCACACCTGGGAGGCAGGGATAAAGGGGACAGCTGCCACCCAAGCTCTGGCTCTCCTTTCCCCCAACCACTCTCTATCCCTCACCAGAAGGCAGCTTGGGCTCTCTCACCAGGAGGTGGTGGGGCTCCGGCTGTCAGCCCCGGGGTGGCAGCAGCAGCCAGGGCCGGCTCTAGGATTTTTGCCGCCCAAAGCAAAAACAATTTTGGCCGCTCCCCCCCGTTTTTTAATTACCCCCACCCCCGGCCCCGCCTCAACTCCGCCCCTTCCCCAAATCCCCAGCCCTGCCTCCTCCCCCCAGGCTCTCAAGCCTGGGAGGGAGAGCAGCGGCGCGCGAAAGGACTGTTTCGCGCGCTGCGGCCGCTCGGGATCTCCCCCTCCCTCCCAGGTTTGAGAGCCTGGGAGGGAGGGGGAGACTCCGAGTGGCCACGGCGCGGGCGCCGCTGCTCCCCCTCCCTCCCAGGCTCTCAAACCTGGGAGGGAGGGGGAGATCCCGAGCGGCCGTTTCGCACGCCGCTGCTCCCCCTCCCTCCCAGACTTGAGAGCCTGGGAGGGAGGGCGAGTAGCGGCGCGCAAGCGGCAGCGGAGGTGAGCTAGGGCGGCCGGGGCACATTTTTAGGGGCGGCATTCTGGCACCGGCCAAGCCGCCCCTAAAAATGTGCCGCCCCAAGCACCAGCTTGTTTTGCTGGTGCCTAGAGCCGGCCCTGGCAGCAGCGCAGAAGTAAAGGTGGCAATGGGAAGCTAACTCTGCTGTGAAAAGCAATATTTACAAATGTATCACGTTTCACATTGCCTCCCTTACTTCTGTGCTGCTGCTGGCGCAGTGCTGCCTTCAGAGCTGGGCGCTCAATCAGCAGCCACTGCTCTCCGCTCTTCCTTCAGAGCTGGGTGGCAGGGTGTGTATGTGTGTGATGGGGGCCCGGTCAAGTAAGTTTGAAAACCACTGTTTTAGATGGATATCCAGTATTTATTTAAAGACTGGAAGGAATGGCGAATCCACGCATCCCCAGCTAAATTCTTCCAATAGTTAACTAATCTCACGCCAAAATTTGCATCTTATTTCTAGTCGTTGTCTTGCTTCAACTTCCAACCATTGGATCTCATTAAGCCCTTTGCTGCTAGATTAAAGAGCTCTCTATTATTGGCAGGGCCAGCTCTGGCTTTTTGGCCGCCCCAAGCAAAAAAAAAACAAAACCGGGGCGGCCAGAACGGCAAAGCAAAAAAAAAACAAAAACAAAAACTGCGGCGCGGCCGCAGCACGGGTGCAGGGGGACTGGCTGGGGGGGAGGGGGGGGGAAGAGAGGGAGGGAGCGGGAGGGAGAGAGGGAGAGAGAGAGAGAGAGAAGGGGGCGGCCAGGGCTACAGCAGGGGCGCTGCCACGCGGCCGCTCCCGCTGCGCTGCCGCCTGCCACGAGGGCTCCGCTCTGGTCGGCGGGGAGGGAAGGAAGAGGACTGCCCTGCAGGGCGCTCTGGTTCTCTGCGCTGCCGCCCCCTACAGGGTGGCCGGAGCGGAACAAGAAAAAAAAAAATGTGGCTGTGACGTTGTGCAGTCTGTATGGTTTTATAAAAACTTGATTATAAGTGAATATAATGTAACTGGAATATGCTTCATGCAAAAGGTCTCTTGTAAGGTATCATTACAAAGCTTATAATCTACTGAGTGTGATCACCCTATTTGTATAAATGTACCACTCTTGTATCTAAAACTAGAAATATAAAATATAACTCTGAGGGCCTATTGTAATTATGCAAAGTGTGGGCCATTAATGGTGGTTTGGAATCTTGATGACTCCCATTAACCAGGACCATTGTCTGCAAATGGCTGTGTTTTACCTGTGAGTCTTCCTGTATATGTGTGTGCTGGCAAGTGGGTAATGAAGTCTTGCAGTGACATGTGATCATGTCACCTGAACTGGAATCCATCTTTAACCTGGTGCTTTTCCAGTGTGGGGGGGGGGGGGGTGAAAACCCAGAGGGACAAAGGGTTCCCGCCTTATGCAAAAGATATATAAAGGGGTGAACAGAACAAAGGGGAAGAGGAGCCATCATGAAGAATCCCCTAGCTATCACCTGAGCTGGAACAAGAGCTGTACCAGGGGAAAGAGTTGTGCCCAGGCCTGGAAGGTGTCCAGCCTGAGAAAAAACTTACTGAAGCATCTCTGAGGGTGAGATTATCTGTATTCAGTTTGATTAGACATAGATTTGCACATTTTATTTTATTTTGCTTGGTGACTTACTTTGTTCTGTCTGTTACTACTTGGAATCACTTAAATCCTACTGTCTGTATTTAATAAAATCACTTTTTATTTAGTAATTTACTCAGAGTATGTATTAATACCTGGGGGAGCAAACAGCTGTGCATCTCTCTCTATCAGTGTTATAGAGGGCGAACAATTTATAAGCTTTATGCAGGGTAAAATTGATTTATTTGGGTTTAGACCCCATTGGGAGTTGGGCATCTGAGAGCTAAAGACAAGCACACTTCTGTGAGCTGTTTTCAGGTAAACCTGCAGCTTTGGGGCAAGTAATTCAGACCCTGGATCTGTGTTGGAGGAGACGGGAGTGTCTGGCTCAGCAAGACAGGGTGCTGGAGTCCTGAGCTGGCAGGGAAAACAGGAATAGAAGTAGTCTTGGCACATTGGCTGGCAGCTCCCAAGGGGGTTTCTGTGATCCAACCCGTCACAGTGGCCTCTATTTGTGCGTGTGCAGCTCATGTGTACAACAATTTGCATAATGGATATGTATTTTCTGGCTATACTTTAAAAATGTTCTTGGAATCAATATTTTCAGAGGTGGAGAGAGAATGGTCTTAACATCCAGAATTTGACTCTATTTAATCTTTCCAGGTTTTATTTACCTCCCATAGTGGACCATAATTTGAATGCTTCTGTTGACCAGATTTAATCTGTTGGCATTCTATGTTGATGATCATGAAAGATGCCTAGAAAGGTGTCTAATCTGTTCCGCACCTATGCCAGGGGTTTTGGTTCTATTTCCCATGTATATCATTGTAGGTATCCTAAATATAGTTTATAGCACCAAACAAATTGGCTAAAATGCCTCTCCATTGCTTTCAAGGGAGTATATTGAATAAATTATGTGGGACTAAACCGGATGTAATTGGGCTGAGGTCTTCTCAAAGATACAAGTACAACTTCAAAGGATTGAAAATTGGCCCTCCAGAGACTGAATTATAGTACTAACCCAGGGCACCAGAGGCCTGATCCTCAGCTAATGTAAACTGGTGTAGTGCCATCAGTCTAAGGGCTTGGCTACACTGGCGCTTTACAGCACTGCAACTTTCTCGCTCAGGTGTGTGAAAAAACACCCCCCTGAGCGCAGCAAGTTACAGGGCTGTAAAGCGCCAGTGTAAACAGTGCCCGAGCGCGGCTCCCAGCGCTGTAAGCTAATCCCCCCATGGAGGTGGAGTACGTGCAGCGCTGGTGCGCGACCACACTTGCACTTCAAAGTGCTGCCGCGGGAGCGCTCCTGTGGCAGCCCTTTGAAGTTTCGAGTGTAGCCATGGTCTAAGGCCTTGTCTACACTGCCACTTTACAGCGCTGCAACTTTCTCGCTCTGGGATGTGAACACCCCCCCCCGAGCGCTGCAAGTTTCAGCGCTGTAAAGTGACAGTGCAGACAGTGCGCTGGTAGCTACTCCCAGTGCCTTAATGTTGCTAGTGAAGACATACCCTAATTGACTTCAGTTAAGCTATGTCACTCTACACCTCTTGGGTCTTGGCTGAGTACAACAACAAACTTTGGAAGCTCCATTTTCATTCCTTTTGAAGTTAGAGAACTTAAAGACACAAATACAACTTGGCTTGTAGAGTACATGCTGTGCCAGCTATTTGGCACTTTTAATGTCAAAGGTGCACTGCTGTTCAGTGATTTGTAGTAGAGGGAACATAGGATCTGCCCTATTGGATCAGACCACTGTCAACTACCGGGAGAGTAAGAGAAATGTGAAAACTTCATTATACCTATCTAATTGTGCAATGCTAGAGTTTGCTTCTAATGGTGATACAATAAGCTTCTGATGATTCCCTTTTCAATTAACCCTCGCTTTTGTAATTTCTCTTCTATGCATGTTGCTTGTCAGTTTTTAGCTATATTTTCCTTAAGGTGAGGTTGGGAATTTAACTTAACATGCCAAATTAGTGTGCTATTTAATTGTTCTTCTCTGACATTGGTTTTTCTATCAATTTAAAATATATCTAGCCATCCTGGTTGTGCACTGAGCAAACACTACATTGAGCAATCCATGATGACTCAAGTCTCTTTCCTCCAAATTTGGAGTCCATTTATGCTATCCTTTTCTACATTACATACAACCAAGTTAAGCTGCATCTGCTATTGTGAATTCTCTCTCTTTTAGGTACTTCTGTGGCCCCTGTCACTGAAGTATCGAGCACCTCAGAATCTTTAATGGTTTTATCTTCACAGTATACCTGTGAGGTAGGAAAGTACTATTATGTCCATTTTGTAGGGAACTGAGGCACAGAGAGGCTAAGTGACTTGCCCACAGTCACACAAGCAGCTGTTGGTGAAGTAGGGAAATAAACCTGGCTCTCTCAAGTGCTCTAACCACTGAACCATCTTTCCTGTCCAACATACCCAGAGAATTTAAGATTATCTGGAGCATTTTTTTAATTCTGTGCATTTTACTAAACAAATCCACTTAGTGGCAGGAATACAAGCTCACAAGCTATTTTATTTTATCCTCTAAAACATGAAATAAATTAAATAACTGATTCCAATGTAGGACCCTGGGGAACTGGATTAATAGACAGATGCTGACTGTACCTGTTTTAAGAGAGTATCTACACTTAAAATGCTACAGAAGTACAGCTGCACCACTGTAGAGCTTCAGTGTAGACACTACCTATGCTGACAGGGTTGATTCTCCTGTCAACTTAGGTAATCCATCTCCCCGAGAGGCAGTAGTTAGGTTGATGGAAGAATTCTTCCGTCTACCTACCTACCGCGGTTTACACAGGGACTGAAGGAGTGTAGTTAAGACAACGTAGGGGTGTGGATTTTTCACACCCCTGAGCAATGTGGTTATGCTGACCTAATTTTCTAGTATAGGCTAGGCCTAAGGGAGCCCCTGACATCTAGTAAATATCTTTAATTTTCCTTCTGTCACAAATATGTTTAAATGCATTTCCATACGTGCTGATAGGTCATCCTTTTCTCTCCATATGTCTCTGTTAATAGCCTTGAAATTTTAGCACTTATGTAGCTGCTCACTGTAACTTTCCCATTGCTCAACAAATGTTTAATTCTTGCCAAGACTTTGCCCCTTATTCTGTTATTTATTATTCTTAATTTTTTGGAAGGATCTCATTAAAAGTCTTGAAAAGATAAATTATCTCCTGGGTCCACCTTTAACTACTGTCCTAAAGCTTTTTTTAAGTAGGGAAGGAAACCTCTTAACAGGTTAGGTTTATTTTACAGAAGTCATGCAATTAAATTGCCCTACCAAGTTAGTCTAGTGCAGCTGATGAAAGCTGTCTTCATCTACACTTTCCAGCAGTTTCCACAATGGTGAGGTAAGAGATGCACTGATTTGTAATTCCCATGGCATCGTTTTAAAAAAGTCACATTAGGAGCTTTCTAATTATCAGCAACTACTGTTTTGAGGATATTGTATATTGTCAGTCTCTCTATTCCACACTCTTAAAAATAAATAAATAAATTCCCTGTGTAAATACATGCTGTTTGCTTCTGGTAACTTACTGCACCTGAATTTCTAAAATTGCTTTATACTTTCATTAGATCACAGTCCATCAAGGCTATGCTCTGGTCTCTTTAATTTTACCTCTTGGATTTGAAATTTCCAAATTTCTCCTGTATCTCTGGCATGAACTAATGCATGATTGTTTTAAGGAAGATGAAATCTCCCAAAGTGCTCCTAGCTAGTTGCAATGAAAAAGATTGTTACTTCCTTAATACTTCAGGCTACACCCTTCAGCATGATTTGATCACCCTTATTTTACAGTAGCATGCCTATCCCTAAGCGTCATTACTAGCAATACAATTATCCAGCCTTGCTTAAAAATTCAGCTATGCCATTTGGTATAATGGCCTGTGGTAATGAATTCCATACTCCAGCTGACTTCACTGCCCTGTGTGACAGATTCCTGCTGAGCCATATTCTGCCCTCAGTTACATCAAACCCCGTAATATCAGTGAAGTTGCATGAGTGGAAACCGAGCCCAAAATTTGGCTTGTTTATCTAATTGTGCAATCCAATTCCTTAAAGCTTGTCTCACTGTCGTATACCAAAACAACCTTGATGAATACAAGAGAACATTGTATATTCCATGATTAACAAGACCATCATTCTTATCTACTCTCAAACTAGTAGTTATTGACACATTTGCTGAGTGTTGTATCAAACAGCATGCAAAGTACATAATAAGTTGAAATGACCTCAGACTCTAACTCTACTTCATAAGCTTAGTTGCTCAGATGTGGATCTCTGGTTTCACAAATGTATCTGTAGAAGCTTATGCTTTTAAGATCCAGAGATCCCAGGTTCAATCCCCCCTCCCCATGATCTACCCATAGGTAGGGCCCTACCAAATTCACAGTTGGTTTTGGTCAATTTCACGGTCACAGGATATTAAAAATTGTAAATTTCACAGTTTCAGATACTTAAATGTGAAATTTCAAGGTGTTGTAACCATGCGGGTCCCAACCCAAAAGGAGGTAATGGGGTGTCTCAAAGCTATTGTAGGGGGGTCGCGGTGTTGCCATCCTTACTTTCTGTGCTGTTGTTGGAGATGGCGCTGCTTTGAGAGCTGTGTGGCCGGAGAGCAGCAGCTGCTGGCTGGGCCCCCAGCTCTGAATGCAGCACTGCTGCCAGCAGCAGCACAGAAGTGAGGGTGGCATGGTATAGAGGGGGTCCTCACTTTTTTGGGGGGCAGGGCCAGTCTTATGGGTGGGCGACTGCCCAGAGTGCCGTGATTGGGGGGGATTCCCTTGGTCACCCTTCCCCCTCAGCCAGCCAAGGCCCCTTTAACTCCCGAGCGCCAGGTGCTGGGCTGGGAGCCGGGGAGGGGCAGGGCTGGGGGCACCCAGCCGAGGGCTCCTACCATATCCTGGGCTCCAGCTGCAGGTCCTGGTCAGGCTGGTGAGGAATGGGACATCATCTTCCCCTGCAGGGGCTGCTCCCAGGGCTGGGTCAGACCCACCTCCAGGAACCTTCTTCAGCTGCCGGAAGCTCCGTGGCTGCGGGCTGGGAGCCCAGCTCTGAAGGTAGCACCACTGCCAGCAGCAGTGCAGAAATCAGGGTGTCATGGTCAGGGCCGGTGCTACCATTTAGGCAAACTAGGCGGTTGCCTAGGGCGCCAAGGTTTGGGGGCGCCAAAAAGCGGTGCCCCCAATTTTTTTTTTTTTTTTACAGCGTTCCTACGCCCCCTCCCCGAGCGCGCAGTCGCCGCTCCACTTCTCCCACCTCCCAGGCTTGCAGCGCCAATCAGCTGTTTGGCACCGCAAGCCTGGGAGGGGAGGAGAATTAGAGCGGGGGCGGCGTGCTCAGGGAGGAGGCGGAGCAGAGGTGAGCTGGGGTGGGGAGCTGCTGCACGGCTCCCGGTGGGGGAGCTGCCATGGGGGGGGGGGCTGCCGCAGGGCGGGGGGGGGGGCACAAGGTGGAAGTTTCGCCTAGGGCGCGAAACTTCCTTGCACTGGCCCTGGTCATGGTAATGCCACCTTTACTTCTGCACTGCTGCTGGCTGTGGCACTGCCTTCACAGCGGGGTGGCTGACCAACATCCACCACTCTCCAGCTGCCCCGCTCTGAAGGCAGAGCAGAAGTAAAGATGGTAATACCGCAACCCCTCTACAATAGCCTTGTGACTGCCCCACAACTCCCTTTTGGATTGGGACCCCCAGTTTGAGAAATGCTCATCTCCCCTGTGAAATCTGTATAGTACAGGGTAAAAGTACACAAAATGCCAGATTTCGTGGGGGAGACCAAATTTCACGGTCCATGATGCATTTTTCACATTTGGTAGTGCCCTACCCATAGGCAAACATATCCCACATACCTCTACCCCGATATAACGCTGTCCTCGGGAGCCAAAAAATGTTACCGTGTTATAGGTGAAACAGCGCTATATCGAACTTGCTTTGATCTGCCGGAGTGCGCAGCGCCCCCCCCGGAGCACTGCTTTACTGTGTTATATCCGAATTCGTGTTATATCAGGTCGCATTATATCAGGGTAGAGGTGTATTTCAGGACTAGTGTTAGTGTATTCCTATTACTTTTGCTACTATTTCCCTCCCTGGAGATGTGATTTGATTTGAAATAATACTTAGCAATTATGTAGTGCTTTTCACGTGTAGATTTCAAAGCCCTTTACAGGGGGATCATTATCTCCATTTTACAGATGGGGAAACTGAGGCACTGAGCAGTTGAAGTCACTTACCTGGCGCTACTAAGCAGGTCAGTGGCAGAGCTGGAAATAGAATCTAGGACAGTGGTTCTCAACCTATTTACCATTGTGGGTTGTATCCAATACTACCTGTATGGCCCTGAGGATGTCACATGAGCCGCAGCTTTGTGCTGATTGGGCCGCAGATTGAGAACCACTGATCTAGGACTTCTGACTCCTGGTCCAGTGCCCTGTGCAGTATTAGATCATGCTGTCTCTAATAATAATGAAAGGAGACTCGAGGAGCCCGGTTTGTTTACCTTAACCAAAAGAAGGCTGAGGGGGGATATGATTGCTCTCTTTAAATATATCAGAGGGATAAATACCAGGGAGGGAGAGGAATTATTTCAGCTCAGTACTAATGTGGACACGAGAACAAATGGATATAAACTGGCCGTCGGGAAGTTTAGGCTTGAAATTAGACGAAGGTTTCTAACCATCAGAGGGGTGAAGTTCTGGAACAGCCTTCCGAGGGAAACAGTGGGGGCGAAAGACCTCTCTGGCTTTAAGATTAAGCTTGATAAGTTTATGGAGGGGATGGTTTGATGGGATAACGTGATTTTAGTCAATAGGTCAATAACGTGCCATCGCTGGTAATTAGTAACAATGGTCAATGATGGGATATTAAAAGTTACTACAGAGAACTTTTTTCCGGAGGGTCTGGCTGGAGAATCTTGCCCACATGCTCGGGGTTCAGCTGATTGCCATATTTGGGGTCGGGAAGGAATTTTCCTCCAGGGTAGATTGGCAGAGGCCCTGGAGGTTTTTCGCCTTCCTCCGCAGCATGGGGCAGGGGTTGCTTGCTGGAGGATTCTCTGCGACTTGAAGTCTTTAAATCATGATTTGGGGACTTCAACAGCTGAGTCAAGGGAGAGAATTATTCCAGGAGTGGGTGGGTCAGCTTTTGTGGCCTGCATCATGCGGGAGGTCAGACTAGATGATCATAATGGTCCCTTCTGACCTTAAAGTCTATGAGTCTATAACAACAATGTAAGATGCATTCATGACATATCAAAACTTTAAAAGTTACCTTTAATTGAAGAACTAATGAAGGGAACAGCAAATGCTAATCTGTTGTATATTTTTCTATATTTAATGATACATTTAGAATGAGCATCCTCCCAAGTAGCCCATTTTGGGTTTTGAGGTATTTCTGGGAATATCTGAGGTACAAAATGTCTACAGTTACCAAGGAAATATTTGCAATGTAGTCACTGTTAACTTTGCTCTGGATCTTGTACAATTAGTTGCAGGTGATTGTAGCCTGATTATAATAGCATAATGTGAATTAAACATCCTGATCTTTTTTCAGCAATACAGCCTTAACTTTGAGCTGAAAGCTACATATCCCCTTGCTAATCATCTGGCCCACCCTGTCTGGTTTTTCAAGTTGCTAATCTTTGTGACCATCTTCTTCTCTAAACATATACAGCTTCTGTAATATAACATTATTTAGCAATGGTAGAATGTCATTTTCATATACCGTAGCATACATAAGATATTTAATGCAATTCAGTTATCTAAAAGCATGTGAGTTTTTGGAAGATGGAGTGGATAATATGTCACTTCTGTTATTGACTAAATCTAGTATAGACTTGTTCTCAGCAGTACAGTTCAATAAAACTTTGTCCACAACTTCCTTAAAGAGATTTCCCCTGTACCTGACCCCCAAAAATAATTGAAAATGATTTCACTATTAGGAAAAGCTTCCTGAATTTAGCTGATGTTTTCCTTTACTTAAGAGCAGGGTACAATCAACAGCTGAACAGATCTCTAATGAGATGCAAATAGAGCAAGCTACCTGTTCAGTCCTGTCTAGTGGTGCAACACATTAAGAGTAGAAATGCCTAACCTGAAGTGCAGTCTAGGCTCAGTGAGTGTCCTCTGTCATTTTTTGTGTAAGTGTAGCAAATTGAAAATGGTGGTTGGCAAACTCTCACTTCATCACTCATTTTACTTTTGTGTGTTTAGGCTTATAAATGGAGACTTAGTTCATTCCAATCGGTATAAACATGTTTGGGGTAAGCTGTGATACAGGAGAGTTGTGTGAGCATTGACAGAGACACACCCTGGAATGCAGTGCTCTGTGCGGAAACTGGATATTATTATTATTTTTTTAATAGAGAGATTATCTAAAAATTTGCCATTCAGGTAAGATGCTTACTCTTTTTTTGCGAAAATTGTCCCTTAATCATGTAGAACATTTCTGGGTAGATTTATAAACCGGGCAACCTTCCCTACTTTAAACTTGCTCTGGTCTCCAAATGTGTTATGGGCTTACAGAGGATCCATGAGATTGGTAGAAGGATGCACCTCCAGCTGCTTCTGAATTGTTAACCCCCAAAATTGTAAATCAGGCCCCCAAAATCATGAGATCTCAAAAAAGTGGGTTCTTTCTTTTTCTGTCCAAGCTGTCAGTGGTTTGTTTTCAATCTTTTCTCCGTAACCAGGAGGATTAGAAACTTTTCTTTTATAAGGAAAGCTGTGTTCTCATCTAACCACACCACTCCAGGAGCTGGGTCTTTATTAAAACCGTGAAATATTTCAGAGCTGTCAATAAAATAACAATTGACAACACTGTCACTTGTCTGAAAGAAGAATGGAGGGCAGTTTCAGAAGAATCTGCCCCACTGCTGTGAATTTCAGAGACTACTCTAGCTCTCCTGAGCTTGTGCTTCTATGGGGAAAAGGGCATGTACACCTCCATTTACACTAGTTTGCCCTCTTAATGTGGTTTGTTTTTATTATTTTAAATTGCAAAGCCCTTTCAACAAAAGCTGTATTTTTTTTTTTTTTAAATGTGGATGATTTAGTCTGTGTAATCTGAGGAATGAATTTGAAACTGCTTTCCAGTTGGAGGGCCTTGTCTTACCTGAAACAAGAATGGCTATAGATGGATCCTCTGTGGCCCATAAAAAGAAAAATCCTGATATTGAAACACTGCCCTAAAAACAAAAAATGGGCAAAGGGGAATGGAAGAACTGGGTTTTTGCCTTTTATTGCTTTTGAAATAGAGAGCTTAAAAGATCATGGCTGTGATGTGTCTGGTGCAATCCCCACAGCCAGTAATGAATGCTTTATCATTGTCCATAGTGCTGCATGAGTTTCGGGCTGTGTACACACTGCATCTTAAGTCGATATAAGTTAAGTTGCTCAGGGAGTGAATAACCCCCCTCCCGAGCAACGTAAGTTACACTGACCTAAGCGCCAGTGTGGACAGTGCTATGTTGGTGGCAGAGCTTCTCCCGCCAACATAGCTACCACCACTTGTGGGGGCTAGAGTAATTAAGTTGATAGGAGAGCTCTCTCCTGTAGGATTAGAGCGTCTGCATTAGCAGCGCTACAGTGGTACATCTGCATCAGTGCAGCCTACACCACTGTAAGCTCTATAGCATAGCCATAGTCTTAGTTGCAAGGACAGACTGTGACGGGTTGGATCACAGAAACCCCCTTGGGAGCTGCCACCTAATGTACCAAGACTACTTCTATTCCTGTTTTCCCTGCCAGCTCAGGACTCCAGCACCCTGTCTTGCTGAGCCAGACACTCCCGTCTGCTCCAACACAGACCCAGGGTCTGAATAACTTGCCCCAAAGCTGCAAGTTTACCTGAAAACAGCTCAGAGAAGTGTGCTTGTCTTTAGCACTCAGATGCCCAACTCCCAATGGGGTCTAAACCCAGATTAAATCCGTTTTACCCTGCATAAAGCTTATGCAGGGCAAACTCGTAAATTGTTCGCCCTCTATAACACTGATAGAGAGAGATGCACAGCTGTTTGCTCCCCCAGGTATTAATACATACTCTGAGTAAATTACTAAATAAAAAGTGATTTTATTAAATACAGACAGTAGGATTTAAGTGATTCCAAGTAGTAACAGACAGAACAAAGTAAGTCACCAAGCAAAATAAAATAAAATGTGCAAATCTATGTCTAATCAAACTGAATACAGATAATCTCACCCTCAGAGATGCTTCAGTAAGTTTTTTCTCAGGCTGGACACCTTCCAGGCCTGGGCACAACTCTTTCCCCTGGTACAGCTCTTGTTCCAGCTCAGGTGATAGCTAGGGGATTCTTCATGATGGCTCCTCTTCCCCTTTGTTCTGTTCCACCCCTTTATATATCTTTTGCATAAGGCGGGAACCCTTTGTCCCTCTGGGTTTCCACCCCCCTCCCCCCACTGGAAAAGCACCAGGTTAAAGATGGATTCCAGTTCAGGTGACATGATCACATGTCACTGCAAGACTTCATTACCCACTTGCCAGCACATACACATACAGGAAGACTAACAGGTAAACACAGCCATCTGCAGACAATGGGCCTTGTTAATGGGAGTCATCAAGATTCCAAACCATCATTAATGGCCCACACTTTGCATAATTACAATAGGCCCTCAGAGTTATATTTTATATTTCTAGTTTTAGATACAAGAGTGGTACATTTATACAAATAGGATGATCACACTCAGTAGATTATAAGCTTTGTAATGATACCTTACAAGAGACCTTTTGCATGAAGCATATCCCAGTTACATTGTATTCACTTATTATCATGTTTTTATAAAACCATATAGAGTACACAATGTCACACAGACCTCTGTGATATAGAGGACTGCGCATGTATGCCTGGCGTACACTAGGAAATTAGATCGGTATAACAGTCGCTGAAGGGTGTGAAAAATCCACACCCCCTGATTAACGCAGTTAAACCAATCTAACCCCCAGTGTAGACAGCGCTAGATTGATGGGAGAATTCTCCTATCTCCTAGCTGCTGCCTCTTGTGGAGGTGGATTACCTACACTGATAGAGAAACCTTCCCTTTTGCATAGGTAGTGTCTTCACTAAAGTTGTTCTTCAATGTTTTAAGAGGAGCCCTTATAGTTAAGAAATTGGAGTTGTAAATCTGGCTGTCCCATTGACTTGAGTTGACAAAGACCACAAGGCATTTAACCTGTCTGCCTCAATTTACAGATGGAGGTGATATGTATTTCAAAGGAATATCATGATTTAATTTAAATGAGCTAATGTGTTGGAAACAATGCAAAGAATTTGTTAATGTCAATTATTTATTGGCTTCTTAGAGGCTTCGCACACATGGGGATGGGGAAATTCAATGTCAATCAACTATTATTTCATCTAGGTTTGAGAGCCAAATGTAAGGTGGTTGATTGCTGGTATAAATAGAACAATTCCATTCTGCTCCCCTTTCATGCATCTGATCTTCAGCGTGAATGTGCCAAATATCAGAATTGCTATTTCTAGCAAAGGTGATTGAGCAGTTTATAGTTTATTCCTCATCTCTTTGTAGCTTCCTCATCTTGGATTTTACCCCAGTATACCAATGCTGTGAACAGTTTAATCCCCATAGCTATGCATGCTCTTACCAGAGATTTAAAAAAAAAACCCCAAATACAACAGCCCTGGTAAATGAATGCAATAATAAAAATAATAATAATAACCCATGCTCTTGTATGGTTCTTTTCATCCAGAGATTTCAAAGCAAAATGAGGTAGAGATCATAATCAGAATCGGGGGAAATTATTCTAAGTGAAACTTTTTCGGTAAAAAAATTGTAAGTTTGGTGACATTGAAACATTTTGAACATTTGAGTTGATTTTGCTGAACTGTTTCAAGTGAAGGGAAAAAAAATAGTGTTCTATCTCTTTGATTCAAATCTACTTTCGGTTTTGAAATTTCCTTTAATTTTAAAATCATTTAAAAAAAATATTAAAAATGCTCAATCAAAATTAAACATTTCATTTCAGGCAAAAAAAAGTTTCTACTTAAAATGATTTTTTTAAACTTTGATTTGCCAGACGTTTTCTTTTGGGTCAGCCCAAAACTTTGTTTGGTTTGTTGGAAATTAAAAAAAAAAAAAAAAACAACTCTTCAGGCAGCTCTAATCATTATCCCTGTTTTACAGGTGAGGAAAGTGAAGTACAGAGGTGAAGTGACTTGTCAGTGGCAATGTCAGGAATAATACCCAGGACTCTGGTGCTCTATTTCCTTGGTCACACCGCTTTGAAGTTTATAATATTGTTGGCGGGTACCTCAAGCCCTGCAACTTGGGACTAGTCTCAAGAAGGAGTTCTAAACTCTCCTTAAGACTATTTTTTGCAGCGTTTTGTAGCTGTGTTGGTCCCAGGATATGAGAGGGGCGAGGTAGGTGAGGCAAATCTTTTATTAGACCAATTTCTGTTGGTGTAAGATGCAAGCTTTCAAGCTGTACAGAGCTCTTCTTCAGAGTGTCTTCCTTCTCCAGACCTGATTCCCTTCCCCAGACTTGAAGAAGAGCTCTATGCAGCTCGGAAGCTTGAATCTTCCACCAACAGAAGTTGGCCTAATACAAGATTTACCTCACCTACCTTGTCTCGCTTAAGCTTTTTGTGAATTATGTTAGGGTCCAATCTTACACTCATTTAAGTCGGTGGCAAAGCAAAACTCCTATTTTAGATCCTAAAACAGGTTGGTGTTGTACTGTTGAATCAATGCAGCAAAATTCTGTTAACATTTACTTAAAAATAATGTACCTGTTGCATGGGTATCTAGTTTATGCTTATTAGCACACCTTAAACTATATCTACACTGGTATTTGGACATGGGTACTGGACTGTGTGTATGCTCACCTATGTACCCTATATCCATGCCAAACATCCAGATATGCTGTTCTGGATGTGGGGGATACGCTTGATACCAGGGTATATCATGACCATGCTGCCTTTTTTGGTACATGAGGTTAGCACTAGCATTTCAGAGGTGGTATCCCAGGATTCTGTGCATCATAGGAGACACTCTAGGATCCTCCTTGCTGTGCCCTGGCAATGGCAGCTCCCACTCACTCCTCTCTGCTGCCCAACTTGGTGGAAGACATGGAGCAAATGGCCAATGATGTGGTTCTGCTCCCACTCCCTCTTGCGGGACAAATGTGTCTGTGTTGCAGTTGGCAACTGGTGAGAATCTTAGATTCCATTCCCTTTACCCCTGTCACAAGCCAAAGATAGGTGACCGGGACGGTGACTGATCCCCACTGACGCCCTATGACACAAAGATGCAGGAGATTTCTGGTGGTGTGACTATATGTCTGTGGGTGGATCACCACTTCTGGACCAGAAGAACCAGCGCACTGGGGTGGGATCACATCATCATGGAAACCTGGGATGATGAGCAGTGGTTGCTGAACTTTAAAATGAAGAAGAGATGTTCCTGAAGCTCTGTGAGGAGTTTAGGGTGACCAGATGTCCTGATTTTATAGGGACAGTCCTGATATTTGGGGCTTTTTTTTAATATAGGCTCCTATTCTCTCCCCCCCCCACACACACACCCTTTGTCCCAATTTTTCACACTTGCTATCTGGTCACCCTAGAGGAGTTGGCCCCAGCCTACAGCAAGAGAACATTTGGTTTCGGAGACCTACAGAAGCAGGTGGCTATTGCTCTGTGGAAGATGGCAACACTGGAGCTACTAGTCACTCACAAACCACTTGGGTGTGGGGAAGTCTACTGTCAGGGTCATGGTGGTGCAGGTTTGCAAAGCTATCGACACTCTCATCTATCCACGGTTGGCTGCCTTCACCAGAGTTCTGGATATTACAGCTGGGTTGTAGAGAATGGGGTTTCTTAACTGCATGCTGATACCCATATTCCCATACTTTGCCCCTCAAAAGAAGCAACTGAGCACGTCAGTTGGAAAGGGTGCTATTCACTTCTTTAAGGGCTGGTGGACCACAAAGGCAGGTTTTTGAGCACTAATGTTGGACGCACAGGAAAGATTCATGATGCCAGGGTGCTGAAGAGATCTGGACTGTACTTGAAGGGGAGGAAGGGACTTTATTCCCCAGAAATGACATGGTTCTGTACAGTGTCTCCGTGCCCATGGGTATTCTGGGGGACCCTGCATATCTGCTGCTACCCTGGCTAATGAAACCCTGACATGAAAGATCCAGCAAAACAAGAGCTCAGCTACCAACTAAGCAGCTGCAGAATGGTAGTAGAGTGCCCCTTTGGATGGGTGAAGGCTTACTGGCAATACCTAGGCAGCTGGTTGGATGCCATTGTGGCCAACACCATCCACATTATTGTGGTGTGCTGTGCACTTTGTAACATTTGTGAGACAAAAGGTGAGTACTTTAGAACAGAGTGGACACAGGACTGGACTGACTTGCAAAGCCTTTACAGACGGCCTGATCCAGTGACTATTCATACTGGTGCTGGATCACAGTGGGCCAGATGCAGTTTGTGCCTACGTCTTGGAACAGTGGGTGGGCAGGGGTTGACATCAGCCTGGTCCCAAACAAAGCATGCAGCTGCTGTAAAAACGCAAGAGGGAACTTTCTCCACTCACTTATGCTTCAGTGTACCATTTTGTCCGTCCCGCCCCCACCCCCCAGTGATTAGTTGGTCATTTTAGTTAATGAGTTATACACAGTATAACACCTTTTGGTTTGTGATTGTTCCAAAGAGGGTGTCTGCCCAATTAAATTGCAATTATTATTCTTTCATTTGATGTTAATGTTCACAGCTATTTAGGGAGATTACTCAGTGCCTGAAGGATGCTTGAGAACAGTTAATGAAGGGCTAGGGAGTGGCTTTTATAACAGCTTTCTGGGGACTGTGATTGTGTGCAGGCATAAGGGCACTTACTGGCTGTTAACCGTGATTAACCCCCTTGGTTCAAAGCAGTCATGGTGTTTTGGAGTGGGAGGAGGGGCCATATTAGTGCTGTTCAGTATGTGAGGGCACGGTTTCTTCACTGTGTCCTTCCTGTTCTGTCAGTCTCCCCCCAGCCCCAATCAATAGGGTTACCTGTTATTTCCGTGCACATTGCACTTTCAGCGCATCTCCACTTGTAGTCATAGATACCTGGGTGGACAGGGGTGGTGGTGGTGGTTTGTGGGCATGGTTCTGGGCGGTACAAAGAGGACCTTGCAGTTCTTTGGTTCTGGAGAGTTATGGAACCCAGGGCACCAATTGGTGGGATCAACACCTAAAAGGGGGACAAAAAACATACCCTTTCACCACCACCCAAATGAAGGGTCCACACAAGTAAAGGAAACAAACATTAACTTAAACTAGTGCATATAGCGTAACTCTGAACATATTTTTTTTAAAAAGGAACTGAGAATTAAAACAGAATGGATCAGACTACTCAAATAACATTAACACTTGACTGCCTGTGGCCCTGATCTCCCTCTCCCTGGACATGGGGGGAAAGGCTGCAGAAAATGTTCCGGGGTGTCTCCTGCATGAGGTTTAGAGGCCAGACACATACTGGCCTTCAGGCACAGTCTCTTGGGCTCATTGTTCCACTCCTGCAGTCACAGGGCTCCCCCAGGAGGGGTTTTGGGTATCGGTGCAGGGCATTGTGCCTGGAGTCCTACAGCCTCCCTGCCTATCCTGGGGGGCAGGTCCTCTATCTGAGCAGCATGGTGGACTGCAAATACAAGAGGAGGACTTGTCAGCTCTTGGATACTGAGTGGCCGGCATGACTCAAATCCATACCATCACCACCGCTCAGGGACAGCAACAGGGCATGGGTCCTGGTATCTTTGGGAAAGCTCCTATTCTCTGAACCATGCATCCTGTTCCAAAAACTGGACCATTAATCCCTCCTCCCTTCGGGGGAAAAAACGTTCCTCCCGCTCCATAGCCTATTGCTTCTGCTCAATAGCCCGTTCCCTCAGAGTCAAACTACTCTTAGCTCCTCCTGTTGATCCCAGTGTACAGATCCTCAAGTGTCCTCCTCTCCCTGCCCCTACTGTTCCTGGGCTGCTGCTCCTGATTGAATTGGCAGGACCTGCAGCCAATAACAAGAGCGGCATTATATTTTATAGGAGGACTTGTGGCACCTTAGAGACTAACAAATTTATTAGAGCATAAGCTTTCGTGGGCTACAGCCCACTTCTTCGGATGCATATAGAGTGAAACATATATTGAGGAGATATATATATACACACATACAGAGAGCATGAACAGGTGGGAGTTGTCTTACCAACTCTGAGAGGCCAATTAAGTAAGAGGAAAAAAAACTTTTGAAGTGATAATCAAGATAGCTCAGTACAGACTTGGGAGACAGACCTGTCCTCGCTTACAGACAACCCCCCAACCTAAAGCAAATACTCACCAGCAACCCCACATCACTGAACAAAAACACTGACCCAGGAACCTATCCTTGTAACAAAGCCTGATGCCAACTCTGTCCACATATCTATTCAAGTGACATCATCATAGGGCCTAATCACATCAGCCATACCATCAGGGGCTCGTTCACCTGCACATCTACCAATGTGATATATGCCATCATGTGCCAGCAATGCCCCTCTGCCATGTACATTGGCCAAACCGGACAGTCTCTACACAAAAGAATTAATGGACACAAATCTGACATCAGGAATCATAATACTCAAAAACCAGTGGGAGAACACTTTAACATGTCTGGCCATTCTATGACAGACCTGCGTGTGGCTATCTTAAAACAGAAAAACTTCAAAAACAGACTCCAACGAGAGACTGCTGAGCTGGAATTGATATGCAAACTAGACACAATCAACTCAGGATTAAATAAAGACTGGGAATGGCTGAGCCATTACAAACATTGAATCTATCTCCCCTTGTAAGTATTTTCACACTTGCTTCTTATCAAACTGTCTGTACTGAGCTATCTTGATTATCACTTCAAAAGTTTTTTTTCTCTTACTTAATTGGCCTCTCAGAGTTGGTAAGACAACTCCCACCTGTTCATGCTCTCTGTATGTGTGTATATATATATCTCCTCAATATATGTTTCACTCTATATGCATCCGAAGAAGTGGGTTGTAGCCCACGAAAGCTTATGCTCTAATAAATTTGTTAGTCTCTAAGGTGCCACAAGTACTCCTGTTCTTTTTGCGGATACAGACTAACACGGCTGCTACTCTGAAACCTGTCATTATATTTTATCTCTCCTTTGAAAGCAGGTGAGAAATCCTCTGCCCCCATCCAGATAACATAACTGCTGTTGAAGGACACACTATTGATACTTTTCAGCATTTCAGGAATGTGATTGTTTTCATTATACACTTCTACCCCGATATAACGCTGTCCTCGGGAGCCAAAAAATGTTACCGTGTTATAGGTGAAACCGCGTTATATCGAACCTGCTTTGATCCACCGGAGTGTGCAGCCCCCCCCCCCCCCCCCCCCCCCCCGGAGCGCTGCTTTACCACGTTGTATCTGAATTCATGTTATATCGGGCCGCATTATATCGGGGTAGAGGGGTACTTTTTTCTTCAGATTACTTTTGCAGCCCCCCAAAAGAAAATGGTAGCTAGCATGGACTAATGGTTTTTAAAAATCTAATGTTTTAGAGTCTGGGCTGCATTTATTTCAGTGGCAATATTAAGGGTATGATGGGCTGGACCTCCTGGGATGTCTCCTGGTGGGCTGGGATGCTGCTAAGTCAGACTGTTCTGCCAGCCTGGGCCCCCTTTTACCTGGTATTGCTGGGCTAGGCTCTCCAGCCTTTTCCAGCCAAGCAAGCGGGCAGGGCCACACCCAGCTGCACAGAGAGACAGAGATTGGTTCTGAGAAGGCTCAGCTTAAGGGGCTTGCCACGGCACCCGGATGTCCACCCCTCCTTGGAGTACAAACCCAGAATTATATGGAATTTGCCTCTTCCCTCAATGTGGAGGAGGGTATACACAACTTCTCGCCTCCTGCCCTCCAGTTAGAAATCACATAAACTGGGTAATATTATAAACCAGATATAAATTTATTAACTAGAACAGGTGTATTTTAAGTAGTTAAGGGGGTAGCAGACAGAACAAGGCAGATTACTAAGAAAATAAAACAGAGCACGCAAACTAAGCTTAATACTTTTAACCAGTTTCTTTAGTGTAAGTTCACAGGCCAGACACCCTTCCAGCAGGGTCCAGTTCTCTCCCCCAGTTCAGTCTTAGTTGTTTCCAGCAGTCTTCTTAGGTGGGGTAGCAGGGGAGAACTGAC
The DNA here is from genome assembly GCF_028017835.1 of Emys orbicularis. Taxonomy (NCBI): domain Eukaryota; kingdom Metazoa; phylum Chordata; order Testudines; family Emydidae; genus Emys; species Emys orbicularis. Next base: position 20,956,954 of record NC_088688.1, on the reverse strand, counting down.
TGCCTGGATTACCTCACTCCCCACCCTTAAGTAGGATTTGCATAAGGCAAGAGACCTTTGTTTCCTAGTTTGAACACCCTCCCCCTGCCAAGCTTCTCATGGAAAAGTACAGAATTCAAGATGGGTTCCAGTATCAGGTGACATGGTCACATGCCTCTGAGGGGGCCCCTGTAGCCATTCTTCACAGGCTGACCCACACGTTCACAGGAAGACTAAGCTCTTTTATAGTCTGTTGTCTCTTGCTGATGGGCCATCAGCACTGTTGGGCTTTTTCATTGTTGTATCTTAAGTGTTCGCAGCGGGCATCACCCAACATAGCATAGTTACCTGGAGGCAATGTCCTCACCCTCTCTGGGCATTTCAGGCCCCAGCTCTCCTGCTGGGCCACTAAATGGTTCAGTTCCCCTTCTGGGGCCTCAAAGTCCAGGCCACTTCCCCCAGTGGTTAATTGGGTGTGTGTGTGTGTGTGGGGGGGGAGACCCAGGCCCACCCACTACTCCAGGTCCCAGCCCAGGGACCCTGTAGATAGCAGCTGACCACCATGTCCCTTTATCTAATTCTCTAGGCCACTTCCCCGTGGCACTGCACCATCTTCACCCTTACCTCAGGGCCTTGTTCTGATGGGAGTCCCAACAACCAGCCCAGAGCTCCTTCTCACTCTCTCCGTCTTCAACCAGCACTGCCCTGTCTGAGGTCCTGCAGCTCCCTCAGCCAGCCACACACCATCCATGGTCATCCAGCTCCAGCAAGGAACTGAACTCATGCTGCCCTGCAGCTCTTCTTATACTTGCCTGCTGGGCCCTGATTGGCTGCTCCCTGCAGTCCTGTTCTGATTGTCTGTGTCCTACACAGCCTCTCTAGGCAGCTTGGAGGACCCTCCCCACTGCCCTTTTCTGGGGCCAGGTTTGGCAGGGCCACAAGGCTTCCAGCGAGGGCCTCAGAGGGTCTGGTACACCCTGTCACAAGGACAGTCAACTCTGACGGCACATTTATCAGGACCCGGGTGTGCTCAGCTTATCAGGCGACTGCTCTTGGAGCAGGTTCCATATCCATGTGTAGTGGTGGAAGAGTGTAGCACACCTCAAGTGGTCAGCATAGGTCTCTACTACAGGTGAGAACGGGGGGACAGGGACCGTCATTGATTTGGGTAAGGATCAGGCAGGAAAGGGTTCAGTGCACTCTGGGAATGGGGCTGGAGGACCCCTGAATTTGGGATATAGAACACGTCCCTTTCCTTGTCCATACTACGCACTGGCAAGTGTAGGGCCAGGCCACAGCCTGGGCATGTTCATACCCACACCTTTCAGGCATGCTAGCGTTCTTGTCTTGTGCATGCCTTGAAACCTGTTCTTTTGGGGTTCATATGTGGATGGTAGGGGAATTCCGGCACAACTGTGTGTGGCCTGTGTCCAAACACCAGCATAGACCTAGCATGAGATGGACCAAGTAAAGCCTGGGATGGAATTTTGAAGCATCTGAAAAAGAAAACACACCAAAGTCCCATGTAGGAAAAAGGATGGGATGTTCCCTGGACATTCAAATGTAAGCTTGGTTTTGAAGCACTCTTTTATTTGAATGTCTTGTTTGCATTACTAGTTTATTGAAGTGAGACTAATTATTTTGTAAGTAATAGTGGTATAAACTGATGGGGTTGTTTTTTTGGACTTCTCTAGAGAGAAGCCCAAGTGACACAGCTCACACATTGATCCAAAGCTCAGTGGTGTCAGAACTGTGTTTTTTATTTTTGCCCCAATGCTGGTTATTCTTTTTTTAACCCAATTAAAAAGTTCATTCTTAGTTTGAATCTGTTACTACATGTTTATAAAATGCATCTGACCTATCTGAACTCTTTTATATTTTGGAAGCATATCTAGTTATATTTGGCTGCTTCCATGCAGAATCTCCTATTACAGTGGATAAACTGATTAATAAATCTTTAATGAAGGATAATATTCCATTAGGCCATCTGACCGGGACCACTGACAATATAAAGTGAGAAGAGGAAAACAATCTCCCATCATGAAAGTGCTTTAAGTTTGACTGTTCTTTTGTAAGGAATAAATGGCTAGCAGGAACTGTAGAAGCAGAAGCACTAACTAAACACGTTACCTGTTTGATAATTATCAGGCTGTGAAATGTACTGCTATGCAGTGTCCCAAGGTGACAACTCTCTTAGAGATTCTGTGTTGCTCACGTATGGTGATTATCTGATTTGCTATTTGCAATAGTCAGTGGAAAGTTAGCTGGCAACTACTTTTGTGGCTGCAGAAGTTACACTTCACAAACTAACAAATATTTTGCTCCCTCCCTGGTCATTTGAAGATGCATAGAATCATAGGACTGGAAGGGACCTCGAGAGGTCATTTAGTCCAATCCCCTGCACTCATGGCAGGACTAAGTATGTGGTGTTAAATCAGTGTTCTCAGATGCATCTCATGACTGCCTCTTTACTCATGGGGTAAAATTCATCCCCAGATATAACTAACTATAATGGATACATTAATCCCATAGTTTTTACTTTTTTTCTCCAAATGCCATCAGAAATAGATACTGGATAGACACAAAGTCTCCATTTGAAATGCTGCCACCAAAAAAATCTTCCTTACTTGTCAGTGGGACCATGTCACCCCCTCTTTGAATCACTCATCCAGTTTTCCCCTTTTCTGCCACATTAATTCAAGTTTCTCATCCTTCAGAGCCCCCTGGTTGCCTCACCCACTTTCCCAAAAATACCAGCCTTCACACAGTGTCCATTTCTCCCACAAACATCTCTACCTTCTTCCATACTGCACCCTAATACTGAAGTGCTCTTCCTGAGTCAGTGATAACCTACAATGAAAATTTACATTGGCATAGCTGCATCTCTCAGGGGTGTGAAAAATCCACAACCCTGAGCCATGTAGTGAAACCAACCTAACCCCTAGTGTAGACAGTACTAGATTGAAGGAAGAATTCTTCCATCTACCTAGCTACTGCCTCTTGGGGAGTGGATTAACTACAGCGACAGGAGAATCCCTCCTGTTATTGTGTCTACACGTTACAGCAGCACAGCTATAGCATATACCCTCTACCAGAAACATCTCCTAAATACTTTGTACTAACAAGACATGGTCTATCAACATTTGCCCTATGCACTTTCTTCCTCGCTCAGTCTGTCTGTGTTTTTAATCTGTATGAGCTTTCAGGACAGGACCTGTGCTGTCCTTTGTTTTGGAAAGCATCTAGTACATTGTGGGTGTAACCAAAATATGTAAGAGTCTTGATAAGGACTGGGCATGGTTTTCTTTCTCCAGTCATGCATGGATGATGTTTGTACAGTATTAGGTAATGGAAGACTTATTATTTTCAGAAACTAGCAAGTCCCTGAAACTCAACAGGATTTTGTAACAGTGAATGGCCACCATGACAAACCAAAATTATACTAGGATTCCAGATCTCTGCTCCATGCAAATTATTTTGTATAGAAATGATATGTTAAGTTCCTTTTGACAAAAGAATATAAATATTATGTATGTGTTAAATCCCAGTAGAACATTCATTTCAAGCTAAGACTACTCAGTTTGTATTTGAGAACCTTCTTTGGCGGATGACTGTAAAATATTTAAAACATTTGCCCAGTCACACACTTAGTGCATTTGTCAGAGCCAGGTTTACAAAATAGTCACCACAGATTATATGGTTTGCTATATTTGTGTTTACTGAGAAGATGCAGTTGAAATCAGTTTCTGTTTCAACTAAACCCTGGGATATGAGGTGTTCTTGTAACTATTTCCTTTTCTTGTTGCTAGTTTACAGTATTCAGGTTTCCACCAGTTCTGGGTATGGAGATGTAGAACTTGGAACAAGAACTAGATAAATTCATGGAGGATAGGTCCATCAATGGTTATCAGCCAGGATGGGTAGGGATGGTGTCCCTAGCCTCTGTTTGCCAGAAGCTGGGAATGGGCGATGGGATGGATCACTTGATGATTACCTGTTCTGTTCATTCCCTCTGGGGCACCCGGCATTGGCCACTGTCGGAAGACAGGATATTAGGCTAGATGGACCTTTGGTCTGACCCAGTATTGCTGTTCTTATGTTCTTAATTGTGCTGAAGAGGCATGTTGCAACTAATTGGTACTGAATAAGTAGGGGTTTTGTACTTAAAAACAAGTGTTGTCTAGTGGCAGGAGCCATTGGTTCCTGGGTTCTGTTCTTGGCACTATCCTTGAGCGAGAGGCAAGATTCCTTAATCTCACTTATATAAAATGTGTACAATACTTAACCTGCCTCAAATGGGTAAGGCTTAACGTAAAGTGCTTTGAAATCCTTGAATTTTACTCTTATGTACATGAGTATAGCTGCTTTTGCTGTATTGAGCTAGTAAAAGCATGCCCTGAATACAGAAGTATCACTGGATTTGGACCAAATCTTTACCATTCATCACTTTAACATGACCATGACTCAGAATCAGGATGCCTGATTGCAGTTTTAAATACATAACCTTTATTTCTGTAACAGTCATACACTGCTTTTTCTACCACTTCCTTCTTGAACTTTTCTCAGAGTATTCTGATCTTCAAAGATTAAAACTGTGTGAGCAGAAAGTTAACACAGCTTAGTCTAACCCTCATCTCAATTGTTCCTGTTTCAAGTGACTTCACATATGATGACGTAACCTCATTTGCCGTACTTTTAAATATTTTATGCTTGCCTTGAGTTCCTTAACATAAGACATGGACAAAATATAATTGTCCTGGATGAAGTATAAGATTTAACAATTTCAGCATATATGATAAAGGCCCCAAGAAATAATCTGGAAAGTCTGCTCTCCCCTTGAAACTTGTTGATGATTTTCTGGATATAAAGTGTAAGATAGAACTGTATGCAGTGGCCCTTACTTTGTTGGATAAAGTTTTCCATTATTCATGGTTTTCCCCATCCTAACTTATTAACTAGGCAAATATTAACTTGAATCACTGATGTGGCCCAAGAAGCCAAATATATTTTGTAATATCCTTGAAATGTTGAAGGAACTAATTCTTTGTGTGTCACCGTTCTATGGGTTAGAGTCCACCACTGCAATTCAGGAGAGATTTGGGTCCTTTGCCAGACTTTGCCACTGGCTTGCACTCTGACATTAAGCAAGATCAGGCCAGGGCCACAGGTCAAATCACTTGCTATTAGGATATATCAAAGTAATTGTTGAATGTAGAGGAGTGTTTGGTGTTTAAACTTCATGAAAATTAATGAGTTGTTACTTGCATTGTTTTCACTTACCTGTTATAATGTAACAGCAAACATTTACATTGTGTATACACTATAACTAAATTACCTATCAAAGAAATCTTGTGAAATGCTAATGAAGGACTTAAGGATTTTAACAGAAAATGCTAATTTCAAAGCAAGTGGTCATTGTGTGTGATGATCGAGGTCATGGACTCCAAGTGCATTCCTCACTATCTGTTATCAAAGAAAAAGCCCACCTGGGTACAGACACTCTTAGCTAGCTTTCTGTGTAAAGGAGCTCTAAATATGGATTCAAGAAATGACTGTTTGGACTCTTACCGGGAAGTGTGCCAGATGCAAAGTGGAGATCCCCAGAGATGTACTCACCTGTTAATATATTTTGACTGCTTTAACCTCTCAATAACTCTCATTTCTTTTTCTTATCTAAAAAACCTGTAGTTAGTTTACTATAGAATTGGCTGCCAGCATTGTCTTTGATAAAAGGTCTGGAGTACTAATTGATCTGTGGTAAGTGGCTAGTCCTTTGGGACTGGGAGCAACCTGATGTGGTGTGATTTGGGGCTTATCTCACCATTATCACTAAATCCAGTTTGTCTGGGTGGCAAGATAGGCTCTCCAGCCTATGGGGACTGTCTGTGAGTCCATGGTAAGACTGGTATAGTGATCAAGGCGTTCACATTTGTTACTGGCTTGGTGAAATCTAATTATAGATTACCCATGGCGGAGGGTGACCTCAGCTCCTCCAGGAACTATGAACAGTCAGTGCGGGGGTGATTAGGCAAATTTACTCAGGTTGTAACACCTCCCAGAGAGATACTACCACTTGGAGAGGCTTGCATATACTGCCTGAAAATGGATTCTTCAGAGACCAACAGACCCAAAGAAAGGACTCTTGGATAAATAGCCTAAGTTTAAAATGACAAATGGCCTTTGTTCTGGTCCAGCAAATGGACAGAACCTTCTGTCCAAGTGGTTTGGGGAGGAGGGGACAATCCTTATGAAGTGTTGGAAATACTGATGCCTAGCAGAGCTCTTGTTGGGTTTAGGGGGGTTATCTCTGGTAAGGTTATTAGCATGTGTGTAAGTTCTTTTATTGTTTTCTCTGTAATTCTTGTTACCATGCAACTCTGTATAAGGTAACTTATAATTGCTGGCAATTACTCTGTTCCTAGCCTCTGGAGAGAAACAAAGTGCAGACACTGACCTGTTTAGGCACTCTGGCTTGCTCGGAATATCACAGTGTAGGCAGGGAACTGTGCTGCATGGAGAAACCCCTGGTCTGGAGGGAGAGAAACGTGGGTCTCTACCCAAGAGAGGTGATGGCTGAGGAGCTGGGAGCCTAGAATGGGTAACCTTGAGGGACCATGGAGGGGGAATACAAGTGCAGTTGCCCTGTACTATGATGATAGGTGCTTGGAATATTGAAATGGAATTAAAAAGCAAATTGAAATTAAGTATTTTAAATAGTGGATTACTGTATGGGATTGGGAGCTGGAGTGTTCTGAGAAATCCCTTGCTATTTTCATTTACCAAAGATTCCTACGCCAGTAACTTCAGAGCTATCCTGAGGTAGGACTGGGCAAGTCTCCCTCTGTATCCACTTAACCACTTTTATAGTAAATTTTGACTTGCTTTGTTTTTTTCATTTTGTACTTTTATGATTGCTGTGATATTCAGTGTCACTGAATTTATTGGTCCTAATTTTTAAAGGGTGCTGCCATCTTAAATATTTCTTATAACTCTTTCCCACACACACACAAAAAAATCCAAATTATCATTGAGAAGCATGAAACTGAAATCTATTTATACTTGCAGACTTTTACGCCTATACAATTTTTGGTCTAGATTGCTGGTCTTTTTCTTTAGAATGCTGACCACTGGGACTTTTTGGTTTTGTTTGTGCTGGGCCTTTATCCTCCAAATGACAAACTTTGCCAACGTGAGCAGGAAATACTCAAAACTCTGGACTTACCACAGCTTACAATGACTGCTTTTTATGTCAAAAGATATATAGGAATCCAGGATGTATTTACTCTTCCACGCCCTATATGACTGACTACTTCATAATGCATGGCGTCAATGTCATAGGACTGTTAAAGTACATAGCTACTTTTACAGACACTGTGCATTGTCAAAAATATGTTTCAGTTGTGCAGAGTTTTGGGCCAATTGCCATAGCATAAAACCCTAAATAAATATCCTGAATTGTAAGGCTATGTGCACAATACAAACTGGCTTTTCAAATCCACATCGCCTATATTCTTATGGCTGCCTTTATCTTCTGCTTTATTATTTTATAGAGTAGAAGGTAGAAAATCAAATATCTTATAACTGACATTGCTCCTATTGCAAATAAATTAACCAGGTTGCCTTTGAGCAAAGTAGTACACACACATAATTCATGTAAAATGGCATAAAGGTTAAGGACATTACACGTATTGTTTGACCAGGATAAAAGACAAAATACCAGTGTCTCCTTCCATTCCTAGAATAATGTGGGGGTAAGGGGGAGCTGATCTTGGAACTGAGGGGAATCCCATCAGCACCACTTTCCCTATAGTTCCACTGGATAGAAGTTCAATTTGTGCCTCTCTCAAATCCTATTGATTTAGAGGTATTTCCAGCAGCAGCAAGTAGAGGTTTCTTTTACATTTTCCTTTTTACTACTTAAATCTGAGATGGAAGCTTTCTTTAAAATCCTTGTTGGGATCTGCTTTCTGGAGCATAAAATTGCCTTGACGTGGGGATACAATTTGGGAATTTGACTCTTAACCTTGTGCTTGTTTCTTTGGCCCACATTGCCACGTCGCTGCAAAAATACTTTCTTAAAGTCTAGCTATGGAAAACTTTTTTTCAAGATAGCACGAGTGTTGTGCTTGGGATGGCAAGGAAGTACTTTAGTTTTTTGTGTGCGCCAATAGATCACTGAACCCTATGGAATGCAAAGGCCCAACATCTGGAAAATATTTTCTGAGTTCCTCACAGAAGAAAACTACTTAGAAGGAAAATCAAAAGCCGTGGCTCCATGTGTATGGCCCTCATTCATGTACCTCAGTCAACTCTGAATGGTTGCAAGGCAGCATTTGACCTCAGATTTAGTACTGACTCTCCATTCTTCTCACCAACAGCCTGGTCTTGCAAGATACAGAATGACTCCTTGACTCCCCCCCCCCCCCCCCACTCAATAAAGTAAATAGGAGTTCAAAGCATCTTGCAGGAGCAGGATCTGAGGTACAGTTTACTTCGATGTAGCTAGTGAAGTTATACCTCTAGCAAGGGGTTCACCATTGACTTGAACTAATTTCATAGAGGTGAAAACTTCCTTTACCTAGTCTCTACTAGGATTTTATACTGAGAAGCTAGCTTGATGTAAACACCACAGTTTTTATTGTAATGAAGACATAGGCTTTGTCTGGGTACAGTATATTATCTGTAACATTACCATTTTAATCACCTGTTTTCCCCCCTAAGACACTATAAGTTAATAGTACAACGTAGGGCAACAGAGCTGCCATGTTGGCTGGGTCTGTGTGTGGCACATTCACAGCCATTCCCTAAAGGATATGGCTCCTCCCAAAGTAGAAAGACTCAGGAAGTGACTTTCACTTTGCCCAGGCAGGAAGCATACGCCTCTCCTAACTCTGAAAAGAAAGGGGTTTTTAGAGTCAGCAGTAGGAGGGCAGCGGCCTTTGTCCCCTCTTATAGTAATAAATGTTGTTACTGAGTTCATGCCCATGTCATCATTCTGGGGAACTCTGCCTGTCTGTGCTAACCCACCAGGAAGAGAGACCACAAGGTCATGCAACAGTACTCCAATAGCTCTGTGTTGTGGACCTAATAGTCAGTCTTTAGATTAGCACTTAATACTGCAGACTGATTTATAGTTAGTGATTTTTCTCTCTTTTGCAGGAAAGAATCATAAGCATACCTTTTCATACTAAATTAAAAATTCCTTTTCTATTTTATTTTTGATCAAATATTCCTACAAGTGTACTTAAAATCTGGCCCTGTGGATGAAAATCTGACTTAAAAAAAAAAAAAATTGGGGTTGTGGTGGAGTTGTAGTTCAGTCTCTTAAATGTGGGTCTAACTGACCTACTAGACTACTTATGTTAGCTATCATGAATAGGCTGTTAGAATAGCTAAATAAATAAAGCAGCTGGGTAGACATATGTTGAACAGCCTCTGGGCTTGTCTACACTATAAAATTAGGTTGACTTAAGTTAGATCGACCTACAGCCACTGCAGTAATTAAATCGGCTGTTGGTGTCCATACACTGCCCCCCTTCTGCCGGTGGTGCGCGTCCTCACCGCGTATGCTTGCACCAACTAAAGTGGGGCATTGAGGGGCACTGACAGCTGGAGTGTGGGGCACTGACAGCCACACGGAGCCAACAGTTGGAGCCCTCAACCACTCCAGGGCTGACAGCCACAGTTTTAACCCCGGCGCTGGCTGACAACTGGAGCCGGAGAGGAAATGTGAAATAACAGCTGTGAAACTGACAAGAATGACAGGGCCTGACAGCCAACAGGCAATGTGAGTAACAGTGTCTACACAAAACAACAAGGAGTCCGGAGGCACCTTAAAGATTAACAGATTTATTTGGGCATAAGCTTTCGTGGGTGTAAACCTCGCTTCTTCAGCATATAAATCTGTTACTCTTTAAGGTGCCACCGGACTCCTTGTTGTTTTTGTGGATACAGACTAACACGGCTACCCCCTGATACTTGAGACCATGCAAGTGCCTACACAGACACCGCGTCACCCTTACTACATCAACCTAAGTGTTATGCCTGTTGCAAAGGTGGAGTTACTAGGTCAATGTATTGTGTGACCTACATCGGCGGGAACACCATTCTAGTGTAGACACTTACATAGTTAGGTTGACATAAGCTGTTTTATGTAGACCTAACTCTGTAGTGTAGACCAGGCCTCAGTTTACTTCTTGCTTGGTGCTTAGGGTAGAATGTCTGTAGTTGGCAGGATGATCAATGCAGTGTGGGTGATAGTGTGCCACTGCAAATACTTTTTCCTTAGTTCTGGGAATAAAATGTAATTACTCTAATTACAACATGTATCTGTTAGGAAGCCCTTAAAAGAAATCCAGAGATTATGTGAGACACTTTGTCCCATACACAGATTTGGAATATAGATACACCTCTACCGCGATATAACACTGTCCTCGGGGGCCAAAAAATCTTACCACGTTATAGGTGAAACCGCGTTATATCGAACTTGCTTTGATCCGCCAGAGTGTGCAGCCCCGCCCCCCCGGAGCACTGCTTTACCGTGTTATATCAGAATTTGTGTTATATCAGAATTTGTGTTATATCGGGTCGCGTTATATCGAGGTAGAGGTGTATATAGACAAGCTGCTCTGTGGAGTGAAATATTTCATGTCTCTCTCGCTACTAGAGTGAAAACTTCGTTAGTGCTGTATACCAAAGTGTTACATTCTAGGCTTCCCCTTTATTAATGATTCATCAAAGGAAGCTCCGTGTAACCAACTTGAATGATTAATGTTTGATTAACCCTGGACACTCAATAACAGACTGAAAAATTGCCACTTTTAAACAAAAAAACTTCAGAAACAGACTTCAACGAGAAACTGCAGAACTGGAATTAATTTGCAAACTAGACACCATCAAATTAGGCCTGAATAAAGACTGGGAGTGGCTGAGTCACTACAAAAAGTAATTTTCCCTCTGATACCCACCCTTTCTTGTCAACCATTGAGAATAGGCCACTTCCACCTTGATTGAATTGGCCTCGTTAGTAGGTTGATCAGATAGCAAGTGCGAAAAATCGGGACTGGGGTGGAGGGTAATTGGCACCTATATAAAAGCCCCAAGTATCGGGACAGTCCCTATTAAAATTGGGACATCTGGTCACCCTACTAGTTAGTACTGACTCCTACCCCACTTGGTAAGGCAACTCCCATCTTTTCATGTGCTTTAAAATATATATATATATATATATATATATATATATATATATATATATATATATATATATATATATATATATATATATATATATATATATAATATACTGCTTACTGTATTTTTCATTCCATGCATCTGATGAAGTGGGTTTTAGCCCACGAAAGCTTATGCCCAAATAAATGTTAGTCTCTAAGGTGCCACAAGGACTCCTTGTTGTCTTTGTTTGATTCTTACGTATGTCTTCTCTATTACTGACTGAACAGAATGAAAGGTGATCTGCAAAGGAATAGTAATTGGGTTCATGCCTTTTTTACTCTGAAATGCAAAGAGGCCTGGTGGTAGGGGGTATGGGGGAGGAGGGAGAGTCAGGTGGGGTAGGGGACCTGTTGTTGAAAAACAAACTCTTTGAAAGAACAAATCTCCCTGGCCACTTGTGTGTATATATAATGAAGAAACAAATGGTGCACCTGCCTGGTTTTTATGGGTTTTTTTTGTAGATTGCTTAAACAGCTCACATATTCTTTTTCTATTTGTATTCAGTCCTCTTGTACATCTGTCAAAAGCTGTTCCGCAACCTCAAATGTTTGAATGTAATTACAAACGTCTTAATGTGGGCTGAAATAACAATCTGGTTTTAACTTGAACAAGATTTCTCCATATATTGTGTTGCAATATTGCGTCCTCAGTGGGAAGGAAATAAATACCACTGACCTGATTAATGTTTGTTTCTTGGAAAGAGTGCTACTATCATAATGCATAATGGAACATCCCAGCCTGTCAGTGTGAAGTATGTTGACTAGTGAATGTGGTGGTGTTCTTAATGACATGTTTCCAGTTATTGTTCAACTTCCCTAGTAAAATACTTTAACTAGGGTTTATCTATCGTGTTACTTTCCTGTTATGATGGAAATATACATTTTCTTTATTTTGCAATACAAAACGTGAACTCCTTAGATTTTGAACATACTGTTAGGGTAATTAGCTAAGTAGCCAATCAGTATTCAACAGTCAGATGCTGCTGCTCTTGAGACCTCCGCTTTTAATTTGGTCAGAACTACAAGGATTCATTAAATTACCTTAGATTTCATCTTGCCCAAAAAACAAAGAAAATAATTCTCCATTGTTGAGCATCCTGAATTGGAAAAGTCACTTGTCTGCCATGCTGGTTTTTCATATAGAAGTAATTCTAGTTGTGACCTATTTGTAATTTTTTTAAAAAGCTTAACGAACCTCAGATGCTCACTATTATTTGTTCACTTTTAATAACAAAAAAAACCTCAACAACAACCCAGAACATCTTTGTCTTGTTCTTGCATACTTCAACTCCAGTTGCATTCAAGAGCTGTTACTGGAGTATTCCAGAAATGTCTTTGCATGGGCAGGCTTATTTACTGAATAAGTTTAATGCAGATGAGTTTCTTATGCTGTACAGTGATCATAACGTATCACTTAACAAATACTGAGGTTATGTATTATAGTAGCACCTAGAAATTCCAGCAAGGTTCAGGGACCCAGCAAATGCATTAACCACAGTGTAAGATGGTCCCTGTCCAGAATAACACTGTAGAGTCCAAAGCAGACTAGATGTGGGAGGGGGGATGCAATGTACAAGTACTTTGAACAGAGTGATGGTTGGTAAATGTCCTGCTAATTCCAGGTTTCTTCTTTTTTTTTCGGGGTGGCTTGTACATAATAAAGCACCCAAAAACTTCTTATTAATTATATATATTTTCTCAATGCAAGTTTCATTTAAAGATCTTGGTCAGTGTTCTGAACGGATTTGTATTTTTCTTAGGAAATCCATTATAGTGATTCTTTAACTTAAACCTGTGACAATTTCTATTAAGACTGAACCCTTTGCTTCTGACCCACCTTTCCCATGTTTTGGGAGAGGGGGAAGAGGGCAAGTCCCATGTGTATTTTTCTTCCTGGGGGAGAACATTTTTGTGTAGTGTTTGATGTTAAAAAGGCCAACATTCCATAAACAGGCATCTTGCATCTGCTGCACACCTCTTAAATGGGATAGGGGAGCTTGTGTGTGTCCATGCTTACATGGCTTGTTTGCCTCCTCATAATACAGCGACTCTAGTTGAGTTTTTATTTAATTTCTGTGCTCCCGTTGTGCAAACGCTGTACCTAAAGTTGCATGTATTCATATTCCCATGGACTTCAACAAGATTACTGCATGTAAATAAAGTTCAGCGCATCTGCCTGCACCTATCCTTTTGTTCAGTCAACAAGATGTGTGAATGAACCTAAGGGGATTGAACCTCTTGCTATACTGTCAACTTAGGTCTTGTCACAGTAGCAAGTTCTGCTGCTTTAATTATACCAATATAGTTAAAGGACAGCCCCCCAACATGGACAGTGTTATTGATATGACTTACGCTGCTTCCCGAAAGAGGATCAACGCTAGTGAAGGCACCTTTATATGGGTATAACAGCATCATAAGAATGACCATACTGGTCACACCAATGGTCCATCTAGTCCAGTATCCTGTCTTCTGACTGGCTAATGCCAGTTGCTTCAAAGTGAATGAACAGTACAGGGCAATCATCAAGTGATCTGTCCCCCTTGTCCACTCCCAGCATCTGGCAGTCATCTGGCAGTCAGAGACATAGGGACACTCAGAGCATGGGGTTGCATCCCTGACATCTTGGCTAATGGCCATTGATTAGTCCTATTGTCCATGAATTTATCTAATTCTTTTTGGAATCCAGTTATAGTTTTGGCCTTCACAACATCCCCTGGCAATGAGTTCCACAGGGTGACTATGCATTGTGTGAAGAAGTACCTCCTTTTCTTTGTTTTTAAATTTGCTGCCTATTAATGTGACCCTGGTTCTTGTGTTATGTGAAGGGGTAAATAACACTTCCTTATTTACTTTCTCCACACCATTCATGATTTTATAGATCTCTAATGTCTCCTCCCTCAGTTGTCTCTTTTCTAAAATGAATAATCCCAGTCTTTTAAATCTCTCCTTTGTGGAAGCTGTTCCATACTCTTAATCATTTTTGTTAACATTCTAGGTACCTTTTCCATTTCTAATGTATCTTTTTTTGAGATGGGGCGGCCAGAACAGCATGCAGTATTCAAGGCGTGGGTGTACCATGGATTTATATAGTGGCATTATGTACTACTGTCTTACTATCTATCTCTTTTCTAATGGTTCCTAACATTGTTAGCTTTTTTGCCTGCCACTGCACATTGAGCAGATGTTTTCAGAGCTACCTACAATGACTCCAAAATCTCTTTCTTGAATGGTAACAGGTAATTTAGACCCCATCATTTTTTATGTATAGTTGGGATTATGTTTTCCAATATGCATTTGTCAACATTTGAATTTCATCTGCCATTTTGTTGCCCAGCCACCCAATTTTGTGAGATCCCTTTGTAACTCTTCACAGTCTGCTTTGGACTTAACTTGAGTGATTTTGTATCATCATGCCACCTCACTGTTTGCCCCTTTTTCCAGATCATTTATGAATATGGTGAACAGCACTGGTCCCAATATAGATCTATTTATGTCTCTGCATTCTGAAAACTGACCATGTTTTCCTACCCTTTGTTTCCTGTCTTTTAACCAGTTACTGATACAAATAGGACCTTTCCTCTTATCCCATGACTGCTTAGTTTGCTTAAGAGCCTTTGGTGAGGGACCTTGTCAAAGGCTCTCTGAAAATTCAAGTACACTATTTCCACTATATCATCCTTGTCCACATGTTTGTTGACCCACTCAAAGAATTCTAATAGATTGGTGAGGCATGATTTCCCTTTACAAAAGCCGTGTTGACTGTTCCCCCCCCAAGAAATCGTATTAATCTGTGTGTCTGATAATTCTGTTCTTTACTATAGTTTCAACCAATTTGTCAGGACTGAAGTTAGGCTTGCTGACCTATAATTGCAAGGATCACCTCTGGAGCCTTTTTTTAAAAATTGGCATCACATTAGCTATCCTCCAGTTATCCGGTACAGAAGCTGAGTTAAGGGATAAGTTACATACCATAGTTCTTCAATTTCACATTTGAGTTCCTTCAGAACTCTTGGGTGAAAGAAAATTTAATTTACCAATTTGTTCCCAAACCACCTCTATTGACACCTTAATCTGGAACAGTTACTCAGATTTGTCACTTAAAAAGAACAGTTCAGGTGTAGGAATCTCCCTCGCATCCTCTGCAGTGAAGACCAATATAAAGAATTAATTTAGCTTCTCTGCAATGGCCTTGTCTTCCCGGAGTATTACTTTAGCATCTTGATCATCCAGTGGCCCCACTGATTGTTTGATAGGGTTTCTGATGTATTTGAATTTTTTGTTTTGCTGTTTGTTTTTGAATCATTTGCTAGTTGCTTTTCAAATTCTTTTTTGGCCTACCTAATTACACTTTTACATTTGACTTGCCAGAGCTTATGAGCCTTTCTATTTTCCTCAGTAGGATTTGATTTCCAATTTTTAAAGGATGCCTTTTTGCCTATAACCGCTTTTTACTCTGTTTAGCCAAGGTGGCATTTTTGGGGTCCTCTTACTATTCTTTTTAATTTGGGGTATACATGAGTCAATGCACAACTACATATCAATCTGTTGGCACTCATATCGGCACCAGGACAGGTTCCAGGCTTATTTGACAATTTTTGAAGGTCTCCAACTATAAATTGAGAGTGGATGGGAATATGGTGCCAGAGTCAAGGCTGGTGTGAACACTTCAACTGTGAAGTTTTTGAGTTTTATCATTCCTTTTTTGAAGCTATAATTCTGTTAACATTGTGGGTTTTGTTTTGTGATTTATTTTAAAAGGGGGAAAACTCTCATTAAGATTAAGGTTGAAACTTTTCTGACTGGGAATGTATGCCCAGGTTATGGGGATGCAGGGACTGTGTAAATACCTAAAATATAAAAGAGCTGGTGAAGGGGAGAGGTTAACAGTTTTATCACCCAGTTAGGCATTAACTCTGCCCTTCCTTGTGCTAGATAACTAATTCTGTTTCTACATTTGCAGCAGGTGGGACAACTCTGTAGGTCACTCCAGTGCAAATGGAAAGAGGGATGGGAGATGGCAAGATAATGTCTACATGAAAGTAGGAGAAAGTATTTATGGAGCACTGGCAATGTAGTAGGAATTGAGCAAAGAACAGTGTTACCAATTCTCACATCCAGTGCTGCATTTTCTGGGTTTGGATTAAGTGAGCATGGTCAATTTTCATATGTAGCTAGCTGTCTTTAAATGCTATCAGAATAGTTTGTTATATTTTACCATCAAGTTAACCATTAACTAGGTGGTATATCTTGATTACTTGTTGACACTTGTAATTGGGCTGTAGATTTAAGTGGTTTCTCTTGTAGTAAAGACAAGCCCAATGGGGGAAGAAAACTGATCACAAGAGTTTTTAGTCTCTATTTAAATCCATGGAAAATACTTGTTTAGGGGAAAAGGTATCTGAAGCAGCAGTAAAGCATTAAGTAACGTCCCTGAAGATTTTCTTTCTTTCTTTTTTTTTTTTTTTTTTTTTGGTTAAAGAAAATCTCAGTTGTGTCAATACACTATGCGGTTTTGATCTTTGATGTGGCCTGAAAAGTACAAGCACGCCCACCTCTCTGGGCCAGTAACCCTTCCAAGGCCATCTCTATCAGTATCCGCTCCTTACTGTCTTCTAGCAAGTAAACTGTGATAATTAGGCTTTGCCTACACTGGCACTTCATCGACAAAAGTGTTCAGGGGTGTTAAGAACCCCCCCCCCCCCCGAACGACAAAAGTTCTACCAACGTAAAGCGCTGGTGTGAACAGCGCTTTGTTGGCAGGCGCGCTCTCCTGCCAACAAAGCTGCTGCTGCTCGTGGGGGGTGGAAGTTTTTTGTTGGCAGGAGAGCTCTCTCCTGCTGACAAACAGCAACTACATCGCGCGCCTTTTAGCGGCACGGCTGCAGCGGCACAGCCATGTTGCTAAAAGCCTCATAGTGTAGCCATACCCTTAGTGTGCTCTGCATAGTCTTTTGCATAGACAAGCCTATAAACTTGTCTCTGAATGCAGCAGAACACCCCCCCACCCACACAATAGCTCAGGGGTGGCCAACCTGTGCCTGAGAAGGAGACAGAATTTACCAATGTACATTGCCAAAGAGCCACAGTAATATGTCAGCCACCCCCCATCAGCTACCTGCCCCCGCTCCCTGCACCTACCACCGGAAGGCAGCCCCAACAATCAGCGCCTCCCCTTCCCTCCCCGCACCCTCCGATCAGCTGTTTTGTGGTGTGCAGGAGGCTCTGCGGGGAGGAGCGAGGGCACGGCAGGCTCGGGAAGGGGTGGAGTGGGGGCAGAGCCTGTGGCAGAGCCTGGGGTTGAGCAGTGAGCACCCCCCAGCACATTAGAAAGTTGGCGCCTGTAGCTCCAGCCCCGGAGTCTGTGCCTATACAAGGAGCCGCATATTTTGAAGAGCTGCATGTAGCTCCGGAGCCACAGGTTGGCCATCCTTGCAATAGGTACTAATTTCCAAAGGGCTACTGAAGGTGAGTTGCAGTAGAAGGCTCATCCCAGTAATGAAAATATGATGAGGCTACCCTGAAGAGTTGTTAACTGTGTCCAAAGCAGAGATTTTTCTCGCTTATTTGGGGATAGGGATGTTTGGGGTTATAAATTACAGATTAAAAAAGGGGTAAAACTGCAGAATGGAGCACTTAAAAGTTGTCTGGCATTTTTTTTTAAAGTGTAACCTTATTTCAGTCCCCTCTTGTGCATATGACCTATGAGACAGTTTTTCTTATCAAATTATTGTATGCTATTTTTTCCACAGGACTCCTGCCTTGTTTAGTGAACGAGGATTCAATATTTCTTTGTATCCTTCTCATTCAGTGTGTGGCCCCTTACAGCACAACATTCAAACACTTAGGGTAGGTCTATGCTTAAAAAGCTGCAGCTGTGCTGCTGTAATGCTTTAGTGAAGACGCTATTACGCCAGTGGGAGAGCTTCTCCCATTGGCATAGCTAGCTACTGCCTCTCGTTACTCCGGCGGGAATTGTGTGCAGTATTTTTTGGCACAGACTGTTTTAAAATTCTGCAAATTTTATTTGTCAAAATAACACTACATAATCACACCAGTTTCAAATATTTTGGTAATTTATTTCAAAATACCTGTCAACAAGTATGTCTAGAACAACAGACACAGACACAGACACACACATATATTTCTGCAGGAGTAGAGAGTTCAAGAAACCCCTACAACAACCCAGTTCCTGCTTCACTGCCCCCTGGACCCCCCCCCCCCCTTGCCCAGACACCCGCCTCCCTACACCTCAGAGCCCAGGGATCCAGAGGGAGAAACAGCCTGATGCTGGGTCCCAGGCTTGCACGGAGTTTCCTGCACTCCGCAGTCTCCTTCCCTCAGGGCGTGCAGGGAACTGCAGCTACCGATATCCCTCTAGTTCTCTCCCCAGCAGTGTCTTCTATGTGCAAGCTGGGCTCTGCTGGCTCCAGCAGCCCCTAGTGGCAGCCAGCAGTACTGCAGCCCTTTTCTGTGGGGGGGGGGGGAAAGGAAATTTTGCACAAAAAACACTAATTTCTGCAAAATTCTGCACTGCGCTGTGGCGCAGAATTCTCCCAGGAGTATCTCATGGAGGTGGATTATGTCGATGGGAGAAGCTCTCCTATTGACATAGTACTTTCTACTCTGGTGGTTAGGCTGGTACAACTGCGTTGCTCGGGTGTGGATTTTTCACACTCCTGCGTGATGTTAATTATACCAATGTAAATTTGGGGCGTAGACCTGGCCTGAATAGAAAATTTACTTCTTTCTGAGTGGTGCTCTCACCTTAGTATCTGAGTGCTTCCCAAATATCAACGAATTCATCTTTCCGCCCCTGTGAGAATACGTGGTGATGGTATCCCCATTTTATAGCTTGTGTAAGCGGGGGAATGGTCCCGCTATTGTGGGGAACTTTCCTGGCTTCTGCACTACCCTGGTGAAGTGGGCTAACGAAAGGATCTGAGTCCTCGCTCCCACTTCCTTTACCCAGAGGCCTCCCTGCCCTTGAGGACTCCCCTTCCACTCTCCTGTCTGGCAGAGTCCTCGTAAACCCCGACAAGGCTGGGCCCAGGATTCCTGGGGGGCTTGACCCCCAACCCTGCTGTGGTCACCTAGGACAGGGGTTAGGGTGTCCCCACTCCGGGGTACTCTCTTTGCACTGGGCACCTCCCTGACCCACTGATCATTTTATACAATTTAAAGCAAATACAAGTTATTTAATTAACAATTACTTTTAAAAAAGAATAAGGAAAAATGGAAAAGGTTAAAGGAAACACATCACCCTGCTCTGAGGCAGGGAATATCACAAGCAGTGTCTCTGGAACGTCAGGGCAGTTCACAGTCTGTTCCTTGTAGGTCCCGGGCCTCCTTCTCAGGCCCTGGCTGTGCTGCAGGGACGCTGTGGGTTGGACACTTGCTCTGGCGGTGGCCACACGCTCTCAGGCTCTAGGTGGCAGGACCCTTCTTCCCAGCGTTGCCCCCGCCCTGTCAGGGTTACGATCCCCCTCCAAGTCTGGCCTGCAAGGCCTCTTGGCTGAGGTATCTCCCTGCGCTGGGCCCACTGCCAGGGTCCCCCTCACTCTCCCCAGCTGCTCACCGCACCCAGCTCTGGACTGCTCCAGCCCCAGCTCCAGCTCCACTCTGCCTCAGCACGGCTGCTGCTCTGCCTCCAGCTCCCTGGGCTGCTTCTCTGGCCCCTCTGGCTCTGGTTGCTGCAGCTCTCCTCCCAGGGCAGGTCTGCTCTGCAGGCTGCTTCTGTAACTCTGCTTTGGGGCTGCAGCTCTGCTCCCAGCAACTTAGCTCAGGCCCCTGCTCTCTCCTGGCTGTGCTCTGGCTTTGGGGCTGCAGCTCTGCTCCCAGCAACTTAGCTCAGGCCCCTGCTCTCTCCTGGCTGTGCTCTGGCTTTGGGGCTGCAGCTCTGCTCCCAGCAACTTAGCTCAGGCCCCTCTCTGTCCTGGCTGTGCTCTGGCTTTGGGGCTGCAGCTCTGCTCCCAGCTCAGGATCTGCTCTCCCTGGGCTTTGTCTCTGGCTGCGCCTCTGGCCCCTCTGGATCTGGCACGGTTCTGCTCTCCAGCTCAGCTTGGGCCCCTGCTTTCTCCTTAGCTCGGCCCCACTCAGTCTGACCCAGGCAATTCCAGCTCACACGGAGGACGGGACCTCCCTTGCCTCCTGACCCTCTGATTAGCCTGCCCGCCCTGTCAATCAGGCTGATCTGGAGCATTGGCCTCTCCCCATTGTTCCTGGGGACTGTCAGTCTCAGGCTCCTGATTTGCCATCGACCCTTCCCCTTTTAGTACTGGGAGCAAGCCAATCAAAACACCCCCACTGAATGTTAGTAAGGGGGCAACAGTCCCCTTACACTTGGATGCTAAAGCAGAGACATAAAGGTTAAAACCATCAGACGTGTCCACTGATTTGGGGTCCTCAATTTGACACCCAGGCCCCGATTTTATGTATGTACTTTTGAAGAATACTTAGCATTTTTGTAGCACTTTGGAGCTTTGCTTTGAACATAAGTGATTTCAGTTGGAAGTGCTCATCAATTCTACAAACCTGGCCCCAGATATCTCAAGGTGGGCACCCAGAAACTGAGGAACACCTAATCAGTGGCCAACTGTGAACATTTTGGTGTATGTAATTAGCCTAACACAGGGATGGGCAAACGTTTTGGCCTGAGGGCCACATCGGGGTTGCAAAACTGTGCAAAATTATGGAGGGCTGGGTAGGGAAGGCTGTGCCTCCCCAAACAGCCTGACCTCCACCCCCTATCCGAGCCCTCCCACTTCCCACCCCCTGACTGCCCCCCTCAGAACCACTGACCCATCCAACCCCCCTGCTCCTTGTCCCCTGACCGCCCCCTCCTGAGACCCCCCCCGACTCTAACTGCTCCCCCAGGAGCCCACCCCCTTCCAACCGCCCCTGCTCCCTGTCCCCTGACTGCCCTGCTCCCTATTTACACCCCCTCCCGCCCCCTGACAGGTCACCCGGACTCCCACGCCTATCCCAACGCCCCCTGCTCCCTGACTGCCCCCTCCTGGGACCCCCAGCCCCTAACCACCCCCCTGGGACTCCACCCCCTATCCAACCACCCCCTGTTCCATATCCCCTGACTGCCCAGACGCCTATCCACACCCTCGCCCCCTGACAGGCCTCCTGGGACTCCCATGCCTATCCAACCTCCCCGTTCCCTGTCCCCTGACTGCCCCGCCCCCAAACCTCTGTCCCATCCAACTGCCCCCTGTCCCCTGACTGCCCCCTGGGACCCCCTGCCCCTTATCCAACCCCCCCGGTCCCCTTACCATGCTGCTCAGAGCAGCATGTCTGGCAGCCGTGCCGCTTAGCCGGAGCCAGACACGCTGCCCAGAGTGCTGCCCGTGTGGCTGCGGGGGACAGCCTCCCCGGCCGGGAGCTCAAAGGCCAGGCAGGACAGTCCCGCGGGCCACAGTTTGCCCACCTCTGGCCTAACAGCAGATGGGAGCTCTGTGGCAGAGACAAGGATAGAATTCAATGCTCCAGGGCTGCATTCAACTCCTATAACAAATGAAGCAGGGGTTCTACAGACAACCGCCTCTTTCCCTATTCAGTGCTGATTCATCCCCAGAACAAGTCTGTCCTGTGCACTGAATGAGGCATGGATCCTGTGGAATCAAATAGTATGTGATCTCAATGCAGCACACAAAAGGTGGGTAAATTAAGGGTGCCTGGATGAATTCTGGCATTTCCTAACTCTTGAGCACATGACTTTGCAACATTTGTTCGCGCGTGTGTGTGTGTGTGTGTAATTTCCTACCTTTTAGAAAAAGCAAATTGTGGAATCCAGTTGGCTCCCAAAGTGGGTCCTCAGCAGGGTTTGGACCTTTTAGATTCACTGTAGAGACCTCTGCCACTTGAGCTAGCAGAGTGACTGGTAGCAGTAGGAGACGGTTATACTCCATGTGATCTTGCCACTAGAAAGGGATTAAACACACTTTGCCAATGGGTTTCACTGCAATTTGCTCACAGCAATTAAATGCAGATTCTCAAGTTTCCTGGGTTCAGTTTTAGGCTTTAGAGGGGAGTGTTCTCTAGTGGTGTTGAGTATCAGGGGGTAGCCGTGTTAGTCTGTATCTACTAGAACAACAAGGAGTCTGGTGGCACCTTAAAGACTAACAGATTTATTTGGGCATAAGCTTTCGTGAGTAAAAACCTCACTTCTTCGGATGCATCCTTTAAGGTGCCACTAGACTCCTTGTTGTTCTAGTGGTGTTGGACTCTTCTGCTCCTACCTCACCAGCCTGTCCTTGTTCCCCTCTCCTCTTCAACTCTCCATGCCTTAGGTTATCTGCTCCTGCTCTTCCCCTGGCTCCTGTCCATCTTCTTCCACCCACCCTCTCTCCTGGGCCCACTGCACTCTAGTGTGCCTGCTTCCTCCTCCCTCCTCCTTTCCTCCACTACCTGGGCCCCAGCAGAGGGACATATTGAAAGCACAAGAGTTGCTCTTCTCTTCTTATGCCTAGTGCCATAGCAACCTCTGGCTGCTTTGAGACTCAATTGTGAGTAAAATCTTTCTTGGCCTTTTAGCCGCTAAATTGGCATTCGCTCAGTTGTTCTGTGGGGAGAGCACCCTGCTCAATAGGTAGCAGCAAGGAAAGTACTGCTCAGCCCATGCAACCCTGGACTGGAGCATGCTCAGTGCAGATGAAGTCTTCGGAGAATTTAGTTGCCAAACTTTACCAAGTCTCAGAGCATGTGGGAAAGAATAGATAAAGAATATTTAGATGTGTTTGAGTCAGCAGGACCCGATGAAGTTCAGGTATATAAAGAACTAGCGGAAGCAATGATCTTAGAGAACTCACAGGGGATTGGTGAGGTTCCAGAGGACTGGAGAAGGGCAAACTTAGTACCTATCTCTAAAAAGGTGAACAAAGAGGACCCAAGGAATTAGACCACTCAGGCTAACTTTGATACGTGGAAATATATTGGAACAAATTATTAGAGTCAGTTTAAGCACCTAGAGAATAATACGGTTATGAGGAATAACAGGCGTGGATTTATTGAGAACAAATCATGCCTAACAAACCCTAATTTTCTTCTTTTACGGGTTTAATAGCCTAGTGATGGTGGGAAGCTGTAGATATGGTCTATTTTGATTTTTAGTAAGCTTTTTAACACAGTCACACATGACATTCTCATAAGCAAACTAGGGAAATGTGGTCTAGATGAAATGGGTGCACAACTGGTTGAAAAACCATACTCAAATAGTTATCCATGGTTCACTGTCAAATAGGACAATATATCAAGTGTGGTCCCAAAAGGGTCTGTCCTGGGTCTGGTACTAGCCAATATTTTCATTAATGACTTGGATAATGGAGTGAAGAGTATGCTTATACAATTTGTGGAAGACACCAAGCTGGAGAGGTCACAAGCACTTTGGGGGAAAGAATTAAGAATTCAAAACAACCTTGACAAATCGGAAAATTGATTTGAAATCAGTTAGATGAAATTCAATAAAGACAAGTGCAAAGAAGGAAAAATCAAATGCACAGCTACAAAACTGGGGAATAACTGGCTAAGCAGTAATACTGCTGAAAAGGATCTGGGGTTACAGTGGATCACAAATTGAGTCAAAAGTATGATGCAGTTGTGAAAAAGGCAATACCATGATGGGGTACAATGACAGGAGGGTCATATGTAAGACATGGGAGGCAATTGTTCTGTGCTACTCGGCACTAGTGAGTCCTCAGCTGGAGTATTGGGTCTAATTCTGGGCACCACACTCTAGGAAAGATGTGGATAAATTGGAGAAAGTCCAAAAGAGCAACAAAAATGATAAAAAGGTTTAGAAAACCTGGTCTGTGAGGAGAAGTTTAGTTTGAGGGGCGGAACTGATAAGTCTTCCAATATGTAAATGGCTGTTTTAAAGAGGACTGTAATCAGATGTTCTCAGTGTCCACTGAAGGTAAGATAAGAAATGTTTGGGTTAATCTGCAGCAAGAGAGGTTTAGGTTAGATGTTACAAAATACTTTTTAACTATAAGGATAGTTAAGCACTGGAATAGGCTTCTAAGTGAGGTTGTGGAATCACCATCATTGGAGGTTTTTAAAAACTGATTAGACACACACCTGTTGGGGATGATCTAGTTATACTCGATCCTGCCTCAGCACAGAGGGCTGAACTAGATAAGCTCTCAAAGTCCCTTCCAGACCTACGTTACTATGATTCTGTGTGTGAACTGAAATTTTACAGGGGTGGTAAAAAGCGCATCCCTGTCACCAGTGCAGTCCCCTACCCAATTTTAAACCCTTTTTCCAAGCATGGAGGTGCTAGAGCTTCTCAATAAAATGGCTGAGAGAATTTTAACATGGGCAAACCAATGTATTTTTCCCTACTCTCATTCTCGAAAATAGCCTGACAGTGTTTCCTGAAACTTTCACAAAAATTGACGCTGAGGCAGTAGTCACTCACCATGGAACATTTCAGTCCAAATGGTTAAGTTTTTGGCAAAGGTATAAGCAACTGAAAACAGGATCTTATAATGGAAAGTGCTTAGGGTTGCCAGGTGTCCAGGTTTTGACCTGAACACCCAGTCAAAAAGGGACCCTGGCTGCTCCGGACAGCACCACTGACCAGGCTGTTAAAAGTCCAGTTGGCGACAGAGAGGGGCTAAGGCAGGCTCCTTGCCTGGCTGGATCTGCACGGCTCCTCGGCAGCAGCGGCATGTCCACCTCTGGCTCTTACACGCAGGGGCAGCCAGGAGGCTCGGCACGCTGCCCCTGCCCCAAGCGCCGACTCTGCAGATCCCATTGGCTGGGAACCACGGCCAATGGGAGCTGCAGACGCAGCACACAGAATTACCTGGCTGCGTCTCAACGTAGGAGCCAGAAGGGGGGACATGTCGCTGCTTCCGGGAGCTGCTTGAGGTAAACGCTGCCCAGAGCATGCACCCCTGACCCTCTCCTGCACCCCAACCCTCTGCCCCAGCCTTGATCCCCCTCCTACCCTCTGAATCCCTCGATCCCAGCCTGGAGCACCCTCCTGCACTCCAAGCCCCTCATCCCTGGCTCCACCCAGAGCCTGCACCCCCAGCCGGAGCCCGCACCCCCTCTTGCATCCCAACCCACTGCCTCAGTCCAGAGCCCCCTCCCGCACCCTCAAATCCTCATTTCTGGCCCCACCCTAGAGCCTGCACCCCAAGCTGGAGCCCTCACCCCCTCCTGCACCCCAATCCCCTGAGCCAGCCCGGTGAAAATGAGTGAGTGAGAGTGGGGAGAGCGATCTACAAGGGGGAGGGGGGTTGGAGTGCATGGGGGTGGGGCCTTGGAGGGGGGCGGGGCAGGTGGCAGGACAAGAGTATTCGGTTTTGTGCAACTAGAAAGTTGGCAACCATAAAAGTGCTGAGCAACCATGACTATACAAACAGTATTACAGTAATGCCTCTATAAGTCAGAGGCAACGGGATTTTGGCCTCTGCTGGAACCAGGCTTGCAATCACTGAGAAACTCCAGCTTTTTCGCTATTTCCAGTCCTCCCCAGAAGTTCTGATCGGCTGGCTGCCTTTCCCAGCTCCCTGACTCCCAGGGAGGAACAGTCAATTGGGGCTGCTGCAAGAGGCAGAGGGCACTCTCCCATCAGGAGCTGGCAGCTGATGGTGATTGAAGATGACACCATTGTTACAGGAGGGGAGGGAAGCAGAGGGAGCAGGCCACCTTCCCATGAAAAATGGGTCATCCTCCTTCCTCACCCTTCCCCTTTCCCCTCTCTAGTCCTGCAACCCAAGGCCTGGGGGAGAGAACAGCTGTTCCTCCTGTCCAGCTTGAGAGAGGTGGGTGAAGAGCCTCCACCATGGCTGGAAAAGCAAAGGTGCACAGAGGACAAGGGACAAATGTTGGGCTGAAGGGGACGCAATCAATTGATGGGGGGGCTAAACGGGCTTTTAACATTTTATATGGGGCTGGGGATGATGGCTGTGGGGTTGGGCGTGCACAGCATTAACTGGGGTTTTGGGACTTTGGAGAAACTCTCTGTACCGTCAGGCACCATGTGATAGAAATGTGTGTGATTTGATCTCAGTTGTGCTTTCTGGCAAGAGCTCCTACAGCAAGGGCCACAATCTCCTTACTCTTAATATACTTATGAGACTTGGCACCACTGTATTTGTCACCCATGCTGGAGGTGGTAAGGGGGAATTCCTTTGTCTGATTGTAATATTGCCACCCCCAAATGTCCAAGAAGCACAAGTCAGACCCCCCTCCAAATTTAAAATAATAAATTTTGAATCCTTTCTATTTGCCATCTGTTTTTTTTTTTTTTTTTTTTTTTTTTAACTTTTTGGGGGTACAATTAGGTCACATTTTCAAGTTTTTCTCCCCAATCATGAGGGCTAGAAACTTTTCAAATGAAAGCTAAGATTCTTGCATTCCTACGTTAATTTGGGAGTTGAAGAAAAAACACCAGATATGACTTGCAGTAAGATAAAATTGCAATAAATTCACAAAAGTTGGCAATATGGATATGTAAATAGAAGATCTTGCATGTCAGAGATCTTCTATGAACGCCCTGGGTTTGCTTTACTAAAACAATGGAGCTTTTTATTTCTCCAAACACTTTTTGTATTTATTCAGATGTCAGGAGTTGATATCCACACGACTGAAGGTTTTATATTATGTTGACATTGACATTGTATAGTAAGATAATGCTCTGAGTAAACTGAGCTCTATCAAAATGATTTTAGAATTGTGTGTAATCACTATGCTAATACACTGATGAAAGAGAATAGTTCTCAAATTTCAAATTGTTACTTCGTAAGATTCATTCCCAGTATAAAATTCAAGATGTATTCAGTTGCTTCTAGAAAATTTAAGGAGAAGTGGAACACCTTGGAATACCCCTATGTATAAGAGTGTGTCACTCGAAGTTCTTGCATGTATTCATGAGCTTTTCTTTTTGTGTCCGTTGGTAAAACTAAAAGCATGTGTGTTTAACTTTGCGGAGTGGAGAGTAACTGGCACAGTGTAGCTATGTTAATTGAATTTTTAAACTGTTTAAATTATTTAGATAGGGTTGTGACCCTCTGAGTGTATTGTTGTCAATTCTTTGATTAGTATACAATGTGCTTGATATTTATATAATGAAAATTAACATGCAATAACTGTGGTTTTCATTGAAGGCCTTGATGTTCTTTTTACTCCCATCTTCTCTGTCCCTGTAAATGAATATCTGTAATACTACTGCATTAGAGATTGCTACAGTTACTTCTTTCTTCAATCTTTTATCTTAACTAGAAAATGAAACCAATACATGTTTTTTTCCATGTACAATTTGTTGCTCTCCTCTGAATACTTTTTTTCTTTTTTTAAAGACTTTCAAAACTAAGCCTTGCTCTCATGGAGCCCTAGCAAGTGAAGAATACAATGGGAAAAATATTCTTAATGTCCAATCAAAAACATTCTTGTTGACTTTGGAGATGTGTTTAGAGTATGACTATTCGTTACACAATCATGAACTGGATTTAGACTGAGATTATTCTAACCAAATAGCAGTGCCTGATGATGGTACCAGCTCTGCCTCTCCCAAGGCAGCAAAATATATATTAACTTTTGGTATGAGTACCTGACTTCTTGTAGGGACAAACTTTTGTCAGTATTGTATTGAGCACCAGAACCACAGGGAGTCAGCCTGTTTGAGTATTCAGCTTTCTTATTTTTTTGGTACTCATAATGAAACAGTAATGTGTGCTAATAGAAACCGAGATCTGTATGGTGGAGAATGGGAAGTTTTAGTAATATTTTTATGAACAATATGTGTCTCAATTTACCCACCCATTTTGTATTGTTACCTAACTGAGGACACGTCTATACTGCAGACCTATATCAGTATAACTATGTTGCTCAGGGGTGTGAAACGTTGTTCAGGGGTGTGGATTTATTTATATCAGCCTAACCCCCTGTGTAGACCGCACTGTGTTGATGGGAGAGCTTCTCCTGCTGACATAGCTACCGCCTTTCAGGGTGGTGGATTAATTACACCGATGGGAGACCTGATGCAGCTGTGTCACTGTAGTACTGTACCCGAAGACAACCCCTGACTGTGAAGCGTTTGATTCCTAATTTAGGGTGAGGGGAAGTGAGGCATAGCTGGATGTCCGACAATATGTCTGTCTGGGATGGATTCCAATGCGCCATCAAAACCTGAATGGAATCAACACATATAAGTGTTAGACCCAATGACTGAACATTAACTCCTAATGACTGGCAGCCAGTAGGAAGCTGTTTCCTTCAACTCTCTGCAGGGAAGCACAGTGGAAAGTCCTGAGCAGAAAAAAGGGATGAGGTGTGAAGAGACTGCGGGTATGTCTATATTACAGAGACTATGATGACATAGCTTCAGTACTCTCAAGTGTCTTTGTTTTTTGTTTTGTTTGCTGGTCGTTTGTGCATGGAAAAATAAAGATCAAACATTTTCTGTCTAAATTATTTTAATCTTGGTTTGAAGAAAACCATGAAACAACTCTTTATGCCAGCATATTGTGTGGTGGCTCTGCCGATTGGAGCAACACTGCCTATTCTGCAGGCAGCAGTGTTCTTAGTAATTTAAAAGTACAGTTCACAGAAAACAAGCATATTTTATAGAGCTACACTATGGCACACATTAGGAAATATATGTCCAAACGCAGACAATACTTCCTATCTGAAAAAGGTGGGGAAGAGGAGAGGTGAATAATAACAGTATGTCTTAGATTCACCTAATAATTAGTAAGCTTCAGACAGATTTGACAGTATGGCTGACTTAAAAATATTGTAGGTTACTTAGAATCATAGAATCGTAGGACTGGAAGGGACCTCGAGAGGTCATCTAGTCCAGTCCCCTGCATTCATGGCAGGACTAAATATTATCTAGACAGATGTTTGTCTAACCTGCTCTTAAAAGTCTTCATCTCTGGAGACTCCACAATCTCCCTAGGCAATTTATTCCAGTGCTTAACCACCCTGACAGTTTGGACATTAGGAAAAACTTCCTACCTAAACCAGGATATCTGGTTGCAGTCTAAGGCTATGTCTATGCTGCACTTTTTGTCGCTCAGGGGTATGAAAAAACACCCCCTCCCTTTCTCCACCCCGAACAACAAAAGTTTTGACGAAAAGTGCTGGTGTGGACAGCGCGTTGTCGGCGGAGGACGCTCTCCTGCCCCCTCATTCGGGGTGGCTTTATTTTGTCGCTGTGAGAGCTCTCTCCCAGCTACAAAGAGCAGCTACGCTGTGTACCTTATAACGGCAGCTGTGCCGCTTAGCCGGAGCCAGACACGCTGCCGCGCTGTCCTGTAAGGTGCGCACTGTAGACATAGCCTAAGAAGACTTTTCTTTTTAAATGGAGGAATTGAGACTGAACACTACTTGCTGCTAATAAAAGGATATCTTCTAAAATATAAATACTTCCTGATTTAAAACCTAATCCCAAACCGAGGAGGAGTTTCTTCTGTTCAAGAGGGACTTTGATTTTCTTTTTGCTGTCTTTGCAAAACTGGCCAAACTCTGTAGATTAGACATTTGAGCAAGAAGAATGACTTTGGGTAATAGCTCAGTCAAGAAGTTGTTGGAGTGGACAAATGCTATATTATATTTCATGCTTTCCTGATTTGGATAGGAGAAACCAGAAACCCAATCTCTGTACTCCTTTTCTGTAACGGATATAACATCTTACTTGCCAAAAGCATAAAATTGACTTTTCCATAAGAACTTCACTAAGTAAGTTCTTTTCTTTTTATAGACTTTTAAGAGGTACAATGCCTAATGCTAATATCCGGTCTTGATTCAGTTCAGCAAGTCTGGCTTGTCTTGAGGAATGGAAACTTTATTTATGGATTGTGATGTAAGGATTGGCAGGACTTGAACCCAGGGTTGAAGAGCTATGAGGCAACCACCATCCTCACACTGCCACCCAGCAGCAGTTCCGTTTGGAGTGGTCTGACAGTGATCCCATATTGACTCCTTGGTCCTATATAAGCCCATAGGGCATACCAGGAAGCATCCAGGTAACAATGTAGATGCCTAGGTAACTGCCATGACTGATCTGTTTCTGAACTCCATGCATTGACCTCAGTGCTGACTTGGATTCTGACTTCCGATCAACCTCTGAGACTGTCTTTGTTCTGTTTGTACAGCACTTAACACCAAGGAGTCCTGGTCCATGACTATGGGTCGTGAGTGCTACTGCAATCCAAATAACGTAGTGGGAGTTTATAGTGACCATACCTGCGGACATTCCACTTTCCCCGAGGGTGCTCCGCCCCAAGTCCTGCCTTCCCCAAGGCCCCACCCCTACCCTGCCTCTTACCGCCCTTGCTCCGCCCCTCATTCCACCTTTTCCCACCTCTGTTCCACCCCCTCCCAAAGCGTGCCCCATCCTCGCTCCTCTCCTTCACCCCCACAGCCCCTCCTGCTGATCCGTGGTGGCGTGAGGGGGAGGCGCTGATCGGGGTTGCTGGCAGGCGGAATGGCTGATGGGGGAGAGGGAGCAGCTTATCAGTGGGGCTGGCAGTGGGTGCTGAGCATGCACTATTTTTTTCCCCATGGGTGCTCCAGCACCCCATGGAGTCAGCGCCTATGATAGTGACCTAATATTAGATTGCCGAACATTCTGTATTACAAAAGATTCTTGCAGCCTTCTCTTTGAGAAGGTCTCACATGTTTGATTGTTGCAGGACTATGACACCTGGCAGGGGGACTAGGTGCAACTGTAACAACGCTTCATTGTGCAGGGTTTGAACTGGAGCTCCATTAACTGGCAGCAGAAAGCTATTATCCTGGGGAAAATGCTGGGGGGATGAATGGACCCGTAGGTTCACATGCTGGGTTCTGGGAGAGGTTGGAGGAGCCCAGCCTAAACTGGCTCTCACCCCCGCTTCTCCATGAGTTGGAATGTGATGGCCTTGGATGGGGGAAAGGGCCACTGGAACCAGGGTGTGGTTGGGGGGATCCCATTTCTTCTTCCCTCCCCTCTCTGGGAGTTGGGGGAGATCCAGTTTGTGGTGCCTCCAGAGAGGGACATGGGCTGCTGGGACCACATGCCAAAGTCTGGGGTGCTGGAGGTATTCAAGTGTGACTCCCTTCCTTCCTGCTCCAGCTGCTCTAGCAGCTCCTGAATATTCCCAAGTAGTGGAAGTGGAATGAGCCGTGGTGGTGGTTTGGCAGTTTGCCAAGGTTTTTCTTGAGGAATGCAAGTTAAGAGAAGGGAAATTGTGATTTTAGCTGTTTATCTTTCTCAACAAAAAGCTAGTCGAATTCCATGGGACACACACACAAAAAAAAAAAGCCACTTCTATAGCCTGATGGTTTGTCTTTACTTTTTTTTGTTTTAAAACAAACAAACAAAAACCCTAAGAAATTGCAAAGTCAAGCACTTGAAAATTCGGAAATGCCTGATTCATGATCGCCTATGCACTCTGAATTCTGCCTCCTTTTGTGACCATCATGGGCACCGAATGGAGGTAAAAAGGTATGTGAACATGTAATTTTACTACAGGGCAGAATTAAGGTTGCCTGGGAGACTGTAAATTTGGCACTTTCTAAGTGAAATAAAATGTTTGTTTTCATGGGGTTTCTTACATAATTTTACTTAAACTGTATAGAAATACCACTGTTCTCACCCTCTCGGTCTGGGTTAGAGCAATCCATTTGCTTTGGGCTATCCCAAAACAATAGACTGTGCTGCTCTGCCAACTTATATATTTTCCTCTATATACATTCTATCCTATTTTCTGAACTGTCAACACACACTGAAACGTTGCCTGAATTAGAACTATATGAACTGCAGCTACAGACTTCAGCACAATTTATTCTGTTCTAGCTGTTTTGGTGGAATAGGCAAACAGTTACTGGCACAAGTTCTCTGGATTGTATGCAATGTACTCCTTTATATAAATAGTCATAAAATCTTAATGGACTTAATTAGCAGTTGATATCTGGCTAAACAGTGTTTTTAAAAGCAATTCTTCAAGGGCTTTTCATGCTTCTGCCTTCTGGAAATACCACCTCAAATACAACAACATTGAAAAGCTTATTAAAGAAAGACATCTGCTGCTGATGTGATGTCCTTAAACAGCGGAAACATGGCTCCCTCTGTTTTGTTTGGATCCTGTGAGGGGAGCTGATCTATGTCATTGTCATCTTCACCTTTGCTGAGGCTCTGGCCTTTCCTTCCAGGCCTGGCACAATGGAACCAGTTCATTTTCAAATTTTGCCCTGTTTCACTTTGTGGATTCAAATAGCAGTTGCCACAGCTCCCTCTATTGGCAGTAACTTCTTACATACAACACTCACCCTTCCACACACACTTTTAATTTAGAGTGTTTTACTCCAAAAACAAAGCAATCTCTGAGATTCTCTTTCAGAAAATTACCAAAATAACCAGTAGTAGACTGTTTTTGTGCTTGCCAAAAATTCAGACACTTACTTCTATTTGCTTTCTTAGATTAAATTTATATTGTTCGGATAAAAAAAATTAAGGTAGGCACATAATACTTAACTAGAATCTCTGTTATGTCCTTATACTCCAGCTCACCAGGTTCTAGTGAAAAATGCAAGTTTTTAAGAACAGTAAATATTGTTTTTTCCCACCAATGTTAAGAAAACAGCCTTTCATTTATCAGCATCTGCTATAAAATTTGCATAAAAATACTGCTCGAGTCTCTGAATATATATTGCAAAAAAAAATTTCATTAAACTGGAAACCATCCATATTGATCAAATGGCTGCCTATGGCTTTAAACTTTTTATATCCCTTCTGTTTCCAGTCTTCTCTGGTATGTTCATGGCATACACTCAGAGAAGTTGTATAAAAACATATAACACTCTTGCTGGAAGGCTGCAACATAACACTATATTTATTGTTAGATCCAGAATGATAACTCACAGTAATCAAAAACAGACACACAAAACAGGCTGCTCCCTGAGGCAGATTGCTACAACTCAACCTTGGCACCTTGCTGTAGCCTGGCTCTTTCCAGACTGACTGCATGCTTCCCAACAGAGCCCCCTAGCCTGCAAGCAGAACCAGGAACCCCCACTCCCTCTACACACACTCTCTTAGGGCTTGTCTACACTTACATTTTACATTGAAAAATCGTGGAGGTGGATTACCAGGAGCGCTGGGAGAGCTCTCTCCCAGCACTCGCACGCGACCACACTCGCACTTCAAAGCGCTGCCGCGGGAGCGTTCCCACAGCAGCGCTTTGAAGTTTCCAGTGTAGACGTACTCTTAAAGGGAGAGCTTGCAATTCCAACACAGCGCTCTATACACCACATTTATGTGCAGAGTAGAGTGATCATATGTACCTAATTACCTTAAGGCCCTGTCTGTTCTGGCCATGGAACCATGTTTAAATGGAGTTTAGCCTTAAGGCTTGTCTACACTGGCACTTTACAGTACTGCAACTTTCTCGCTTAGGGGTGTGAAAAAACACCCCCTTGAGTTCTACAAGTTTCAGCACTGTAAAGTGCCAGTGTAGACAGTGCACTGTCTATTGTTCCAGCGCTGGTAGCTATTCCCCTCGTGGAGGTGGGTTCCCCTCCCCCCCCCCCCCCAGTGCTGGTGCTGCGACTACACAGCCACGGCAGCGCTTTAACGTTGCTAGTGAAGACATGCTCACAGATACTGCAAGATGGGGGTATAATACTGTTAGCTAGCCTTTGTGGAAAAGGCGGCTTCTTCATTTTAGAAGGATTTAACTCTAGGTTCAGGAAAACCAGTACAGCCATAACAGAGGGCCAGGCTACACAAGTTGTGACGAGATTCCCCCAATTGCTGTAATTCTGGTGTTTGATAGGCTAAGTTCAAACTGTGCTTAAACCTATGGACACTGAACTTTACTTTCAGAAATATATTTTCTGACTTGGTACATAAGGGAATTTTTAAGAAACATTAACATTTTTAAAGAGTCCATTTTTATGCTTATTCTAATTCTGATGTGCTATGTCATACCTGAGGCATGATGCCTGACAAGGTACTCCATACATGGACCAATAGCCAAGAATGTAATCCCTTCATGTGATTACATGAATTTTTTCACAACTATACACCTCTACCCCGATATAACGCTGTCCTCGGGAGCCACAAAATCTTACCACGTTATAGGTGAAACTGCGTTATATCGAACTTCTTTGATCCGCTGGAGTGCGCAGTCCCACCCCCCCCCCCCCCGGAGCGCTGCTTTACTGTGTTAGCCAAATTCGTGTTATATCGGGGTAGAGGTGTACTTACTAGGGTCAGTCCTGATATTTGGGGCTTTTTCTTATATAGGCGCCTATTACCCCCCACCCCTTGTCCCGATTTTTCATACTTTCTATCTGGTCACTCTAATACTTACTGACCTATAGTAGTTCTGTCATTTCTATTAGGTAGCTTAGTTTAATTCCTTTCCCCTTGGAGACAATGCCCATTTAAAAACACATGATTTATCTGAAATATATACCTACCCACTTTTTTTTGTATTGTGGTAGCTCCTAGAGACATCAATCAGTGCCTTGTTATGTTTATACAATACTTAGCACAAAAAGATGGTTTCTGCCCATTTACAATCTGAGACTAGAGATAACAGGTGGATGTAAGAAAACAGATGGAGGCAGTACTAAGTACCAATGAAACAATTAATACTCAAGATTTCTTATCTCTAAATGAAAGGAGCACAAATAGTTTTTTCAATCTTTTCAGTTTACTTTATGTTCATTGTTGCTTCCTGTGTTGTCAGTTTGTCTGATTCCACTTTTTGGTCTCTGGAACTTCCACACAGTGACATAGGAGGCATGTGGTGCATCTGCAATTATATGGGGTTCTAAAACTACAAAACTGTGGCAGAGTGGGGCTTGGTGAAGGTGCAACCGTCTGCTTGTATGATGCCAGTTGCAGGATTTGGGCCCATTTTTAAAGCAGTGTCCAACGTGTGCAAAATACTGAATAAAGAGTGGCCTCTTCATTATTTACTACTCCCCTAATCTGTGTCATCTGTAAACTTTATCATTGATTTGGGGGTTTTTTCTGGGTCATTGATAAAAATGTGATGTAGCATAGGGCCAAAAAACAATCCTTGTAGGACCCACTAGAAACATACCTGCTCAAAGATGGTTCCTGCATAAAATTAAATTATGGGACCAATCAGTTTGCTGACTTTTAACCCATTTAATGTGCACCATGTTAATTTTGTATCATTCTAGTTTTTTAATCAAAATGTCATATGGAATCAAGTCAAATGCCTTACAAACCACTAAGTATACTACACGAACACAGTTACATTTAGCAGCCAATTTACCCCCCTTTTAATCTTTAAATCCTGTATCAGTTGTTCCATTATTTTGCTTGGGAGTGATGTCAGGCTGACAGGCCTATAAGTATTGTGGTCCTCTTATTTACCTTTTAAAAATATTGGTATAACAGTGTCATTTTTCTGGAACTTCCCCACAGTTCCAAGCTTTTTTTGAAAATCCACATGAACAGTCAAGAGAACTCCTTGGCCAGCTTGTGTGTGTGTGTGTGTGTGTGTGTGTGTGTTAACTCTTGGGTACAGATTATGCTGATCTATTGATTTTAAAAAATTCTAACTTTAGGAGCACACCTTTAAGACTAACAGATGTATTGGAGCATAAGCTTTCGTGGGTGAATGCCCACTTCGTCGGATGCATGACTTTAGGAGGTGCTGTTTAACATCCTCTTGTTGTTTTTGGAATGGAAAGTGTTTCATCATTACACAAGATTGCATCATCTGGTTTTTTCTTAAATACAGAAGAAAAATATTTATTGAACACCTTTTCCTCTTTCTGCATTATTATTGACTGTTACCATTTCCATTCCATAGGCCAATACCATTATTAAGGTTCTTTTTATTCCTAGTATACGTAACTCTGCTGGCTGTAGATTTTGTCAAGTGTCCTTTTGCTTCCCTTATCAATTTTCTGCAATTCCTAGTTTCTGATTTATATTCATTTCTATCATCTTCCCCTTTCTTCTGTTTATGTGGTGGGTTTTTTTGTTTTGTTTTTAAATTGCTGCTTTTACTTCCTCTCTATGCCAGATTGTTTTTTAAGCAGTGTGACCTTCCTTCTTAGTTGTGGCTTTCTGGGCATCTAGTAAAATATCTTACAGTTCCCAATTATCATTCATCTTTTTCTGTTCATATTCTTTCTCCCAAATGACAGGGCTCATAATTGTGAAATGCTTCATGGGTGGGTTTCCAAACTTGTCTACAGTGTGATTTGCAATCTGTTATCAGGGCAAGTCTGGATAGGCAAACAAATTATTAAACATGTTCCATTAAAAATGGTTCCATTAGTCCTGTTTAATTGCTAATGAACACACAGTGTCTTTAACATCTTACTATTCTTCCAAGTCATGGTTATTAAATTTATATTTCATGTTTTGAAGATTAACACCAGATTGTATAATTCAATGAAGGCATTTCTGTACCATTTAAGTATATTTTTAAAAACTCGACTTTTTAAAAATGACCTAACGCTTTGAAACATGCATCTTGGAGGCTTACTGCAAAAATAGGAAATGATCCTTCACAAGATGCTGAAAATACTCCAAAATTAACAATTTTCAGCTCTTTAAAAATACTTTAGTAGATGAGACTGATGATTCCTCTTAGAAGTCTTGCTCATATCCAGGATTGTGAAAATTCAGAGAAGGCCAGATCTTTGAACATTTTAAAAGGAATTGTTTCTCAAAAGCCATAATTTGCAAAAACTTTTCTTCTGAAAATAGAGACCACAAATCTGTGTTTATAGTTTGACTTTTGGGAGTTGGAATTTAAACATTTTGAAGGGTCTTTCAGGAACAGGTGAAGACTAGCTATGCTTTTATCTTATGAGAGTATGTAGGTACAATAACGTGTTCAATGCTGAGGATTTTTTTTAAACAGACTTGTGTATAGTATAAGCCTCCAATGTAAATTTGTATTTGTAATCAGTTCTAAGTACATTACTTTTATTACTGCATCAGAATGCTACATTTTACAGTGCAATAATATGAATGTCTTTACTGTTTTTTTTATTAGAATAGTCATGATGTCCAAATATCCTGTAGAAGTAAACACTTCACATTTGGTTTTTTGATATGAAAAATAAAGATTCATTTAATCTTATTGAAAGAAATTACTTGTGTGTGAGCTTCTCCCTCTGCCCTCCTAATGGAATTGATTACCAGTCCCTATACCAGTCACTGCTAATGAAGGTTCTCTTCTAGCTCAAGTGGTAAGAGCCTGAACTTCTGAACCAGAAGGATCTGAATTCTATCCGTAGTGTCTCTCCTTTTTGAGATGACATGGGCTGCAGTATAGTAACAGCTGTAAAGACCTATGTGGTCCTGAAGTTAGTAATACTGTTGTAATACTTGCTAGAATTTATGGGTATATCAAGGAATTAGTATGTCATTTACAATCATCATTACATCAGTCTGCTTAAAATTTCAAAAAGATAATCTAGATGTGCTAAAGGTCTTGGATTCGAAATCCTGTTCCATGGCTCTGAACTATCTTTGAAATTGGAGTCTGAACTCAGCAAAAAGAGTTCTTAGCAGAGCTGCTTTCAAACCTGATTTTAAGAAGAGACGATCAGAATGCTTTTTATGCTTTTGTTATATTAACTATCAATTCATTGCCTTTATCAAGTGTTTGCAGACTGCTGGCAGAATGCATTCAGACAGGGATTCAGAGACAACCTTTGATGAGGACTCTCAGCCAAATGATGAGGTAATGCCCTACAGTGATGATGAAACAGAAGATGAATTGGAGAGTCCGCTGCCTGCAGTTGAACCAGAGCAAAACCGAATCAACAGAGAGGCTGAGGAGAGCAGAGAACCAGTTAAGAAAGGTAATAGTATGATAAATTGTACCGAACTAACTATTGAATATAAAGGTTCAGAGGATTGTTCAGTGTACCAGATATGCATAGATTGCTGAATTTGTTCCGTTTATTTTCAGATTTAAGAATATACTCAATACTTTCCCCCTGGGCAGATCTACATAGATTACTAGAAAATGCAGTTAACCAATGTCAACTAGAAAGTTAATCCACGCTCATCTACAAAATCGCATCCCACTACAGCTATTTGGGCCCAGTGAAGTGGCTTCACACTATGATCTGAGGTCATCAAATATGAGCTTGATCAGTTCCAGTCTATTTATTCAGAAATGTTCACAAACTGATGGACTGTTACTCCTGAACCTTTCATGGGACTTCAGATTTATTGCTAGCTTTCCACTTGGTTTTTTTAGCAATTTTATTTAATTTTGTTTCTGGGTTAGCAGCAGATAGGTCATGTCTACAAACTGGTGGGTGGTGCTGACATCAGGTCTAAGGAGAGGGATTGCTCTTTGGAAAGTACCTGGCACATTTTGGGTGCCCTCACAGTTTTAAATAATAAATGTAATACACAGGTACCTGGAGTACTGGAAGAGTGGCAAAAAAATTGTCAAGATGACTGGCTAGAGTCTGTTTGTCTTTTGCTGTTGTGACTCTAGAGAATAAACAGAAGCATTTAATACACTGATTAATTTTTTCACTAAGTAGGTTACTTCTGAAACATTTCTACTCATTAAAGACTTAATTTACAAGTAATGGAAGCAAACAAAGTATGTAGATTTGGTGTTAATTTCTACCAGTGTAAATGAGAGATGCACATGCTTTGAGTTTCAACAGTTTTATAAATGACTTTTAACAAGTTGCCACTGCCAGCTGGAGACTTAAATTAAAAATAACAGTTCAAAAATATTTTTCATCTTGAAGTAGTCGTCTTGGTGGATTTTATGCTTCTCTTCATGGCCTCTAGAGACAAAATCATGAATCAGCACTGTTGTTCCACTTTTGCTACTAGAATGTGTGTCTAGCAGCAGTTTCTAATGGAGTGTCAGGATATGGAAGGTATTTCTAGCTGCATTGGAAATTAGACTTTGCTGGCTATCTTTAGTTTGTCATTCAGCAATGACATGGTCAGCAATGTTGGTATCTAATTCAATCATTTAATAATTAAACTTCAAAGCTAACATAATTTCATGATCAATGGGGGAAGTTCATACTTCTTC
Source organism: Emys orbicularis (assembly GCF_028017835.1). NCBI lineage: Eukaryota > Metazoa > Chordata > Testudines > Emydidae > Emys > Emys orbicularis. The sequence continues at coordinate 20,917,719 of NC_088688.1, read as the reverse complement.
CGTTTGGCTGCAGATGTTTGTCTGGTTGCAGATTCAACAGGACGAAAGTGCGTTCGTTTACATGAGAGAGCAATATTTGCAGCCATGTTGGCTAGACTTTTTTTTTTTTTTTTTTTTTTTATCTATGCTCATCTTCGTTTTCTTCGCTCTGGTTAATAAAGTCAAAACTCTCTGCTTAATTTGCAGAATCTGTGGAATGTACCGAACTAGGTTAGTCCAGTGGTTTTCTATTGTCAGATAGCACTACAGAAATCTCATTCTTGTTGCTTTTTCTCAATAGAGAAGATTTCCATTTAGTTTTCTTAGAAGTTGAATCCTTTAAGAACAGCTTTTCTCTTCCTCAATGAAGAGTGTAAAATAAGAACCCTTCCAAGTAGTCTGAATAATAAGACTTTCCCCTCAATCAGGTTTCACTAACTCATTACTTAATTCAGAATTCTCCTCATTGTCCAGTCATCCATAGTCTTCCAGCATTAGCATCAGTCCAGGTTACCACTAAGGTCCATGTATGCTACAACAATTGTCAGTGGACCTGCTTACAATAAGGTGCATTCATAAACGCACATTACTGTTCAGGACAGCACTTTAATCATGTGAGGGGACAAGCATGTCGTAACCAGGTCTGCTTGCACTTACTTTTTTTTTTTTTTTTTTTTTTTTGCAACTGGTTTGGCTGATCAGTGATACAATCTATTTTAGAACCTCAGTTTTCTTACAGTAGGGTTTATAGACTTATAGATTCCAAGGCCAGAAGGGACCATTGTGATCATCTAGTCCGACCTCCTGTGTAATACAGGCCACAGAACTTCCCCAAAGTAATTCCTAGAGCAGATCTCTTAGAAAAAACATCCAGTCTTTGCTGAATGGCCAAAACATAAGGTGCCCATTCATTGCTGCTGCTCTTAATGAGAAAAAAGGATTAAGAGAACAGACTGGAAGCCAATATATCTATCCTGCAGTTACCACCAATCTTTTCTCTATTTGAAACAGGTCAGGCAGGTTGCAACTTGGCTGACTATTGACTAGGAAACTGCTTTAAAAAAAGCATATATTCCCCACCCTATGGGGCAGCCTGCAGGAGTTCCCTGATCGTGTGGGGCAGGATTCAGTTAAGTCACTGTACCATGCCCCTGCTTGTGGGATTCCCAGAGCTACTGGATATAGTTCAGCACCCTTGTTGCTCCACACTCTCACACGTATAACATGAAGAATAATCAGAGCAAGAAGGATTGTTGATCAGAGATGCCGTGATCTTGTCTGTGGGACTGTGTGTAGAGGGAGACTGATGTAGGTGCAGAATCTAGAAAACTGGTCTAATACAGTGTTCAGAACTGGCTTGGCCTCACTCATACTGGGCAGACAAATTGTTTGAAAACCAATTAAAAAACCTGTTAGACAAGTTGAGCAAAGTTTAGGCAGGGTCTAAATGACTGGATTTTGAGGTGCCGGGAGCAAGGTAGGTAGTGGTACCAACAATATGGGCCTGAGGGCAGGAGAGGAAACTGGAGGATAGTGGAGGATAAGGGTTAGACAGTGGATAGACAGAACGTGAAGGCCTAGAATGTAGTGTGTGTGTGTGTGTGTGTGTGTGTGTGTGTGGGTGTGAGAGAACTGGACTGGACGTATAAGGGGTGGAGTGAAGCAGTTGAGCAAGGGAAAGGGACAAAATGACACAATGGGGCAGGGAGTGGACAGGTTAGAGTGCAAAGGCAGCATGGAGGGAAGATAAGGAGCATCTGTATGAGGTACTTGTGGTGCACACAACCCAGACAATCCCCTTCTCACAGGAACTGCTTGACCAGTTCTAAATTCACATCTCCATCCCAGAGACAAGGTAGGTGAGGTAGTATTTTATTGGACCAACTTCTGTTGGTGAAAGAGACAAGTTTTTGAGCTACACAGAGCTCTTCTTCAGGTCTGGGCATCTCAGGCATACCAGAGTGTCCAGGCCTATAAAAAGATGGATTGCAAACCCCTGGCGTAGCATCAGGGCTGCCCTGGGGGGGGGGGGGAAGTGGGGCAATTTTTCGGGGCCCCTGGAGCGGGGTCCTTCACTCGCTCCGGGGCCCCCGGAAAACTCTCGTGGGGCCCGGGCCCCCAGAGCTTCTTCCGCTCCGGGTCTTCGGCGGCAGGGGGTCCTTTCACTCCGGGACCCGCCGCCAAAGCGCCGGGTCTTCGGCGGCAATTCGGCGCAGGGCCCCCCCCCCCCCCCCCCCCGCCACCGAAGACCCCAGGCCCCTTGAATCCTCTGGGCGGCCCTGCGTAGCATAATGCCACTCTGGGATGTAAAAGGCTCCTTGGACTTTTTTTTTTTTTTTTTTTTTTTCTTTGCTTTGACACAAAGTTTCTGCTGGACACAAAGCAACTCAATAGCAGGAAGAATATTTCTTCATTGCTGAACCTGCACTTTATTGCTGTAAAACTCTTGGTTATTATGTTAGCAATTCCGCACAAATTAGAACTAGCTGAAAGTCAGAGACTTAAAGATGAACTGTGTAGGATTTTTAATGAAACTGGGATTGGGCCCTTCTCTAAGATTTAGACAAGTGGTCAGAAAGGGGTGGACATTTAAATTCTGCTTGTTTTTTATCTTAGAAATATTGGGGATGTCAAGTCTGGCTTTGCCTAGTATTGTTGGAGGATTTCTTAGGAGGTCCCAGAGGTGCATTGTGAGCTTTCACACGTTAATTAAAAGGGCAAGATTGCTCAGTCTCTGAGACACCCTTTTTTTTGTTCATTAGGCATTGGAGTTAGATGGGTGTAAGCAAAACAAAACAGTCTGATTAAAAATCTTTTCCCTCAGTTGTTTAGTTTCCAGCATGTTGTAACATAACGTTCCTAATTTTCTGCTTCCCAAACATGGTTTTTCTCCCAGAGTAGGTTAGACTTCAGCTGCTTATATAGACAAACAGGATGCTTTTTTACAAAATTCTTTGAGGCCTTCTTTACCAACAATACAGAAATGAGAAAAGGTTCAGAGGCCCAACTTGATTTTTTCCATTGCATGTTGCCTTAAAAGATATGGAGGGGTAAACCTTAAATTTGTAGACTTGTTTCCCAATCGTTGGAGCAGTCAAGTGTTATGATTCATTTTGATATGTGTGTGGCATTTTTTTTTTCCCCTTCCCCTCCCAGATTGCAGCTGGCAAGTTAAGGCAAATGATCGAAACTTCCACGAACAACCCCAGTTTAAGAAAACAACATTTCTATGCTTCAAGAAAAGCAAATATGCTGTAAGCCATCTTCCTTTATATATAATGACTGATGTAGATTTTTTGTCAGGAGGAACACTTGTTAGTTCATGATTAAATGTTCCAATAATTAAACCATGTACATGTACTAGTATACCTCTGCAATCTGCAAAGTTGGCTAAGTATCATGAACGGATTAACTGAGGCACAGAGTGATTTGACTAAGGACTTGCCCACATGGTTATTTGGTGTGTGGCAAGTCAGACTTTGAATCTACATCAAAGTGCACTATGGAACGTTTAGTGCACCATACCATGGCTAGCTTGTGTGCTATAGCCTGGCTTGCCATGCACTAAATTGCTGTACACACTTGTGAGCCAAAAGCCATTTAGAACCCAGACTTCCTGAATCCCAGAGCTGCATCCTATTCACTGGACTATGGCTGTCACTAACATTTGAATCAAATAATGTTTAAGTATTTTATTTTCAATACTTTATTAAGCGCAGCCTTTAGGCAGACAGCATCTTGGTCAAGCCAGAATTCCGTGTATCTTCAAAATAAATGATTATCTATTTCCAAATGCTTAGGTACAATGGAGTCTTCTCGTTGTTGGCTTAGGTCACCCACTCTAAATCAAACCATGTTATGGATGTATAAATAACTTTATAAAAAAATTGTGTTTTAAAACATACATTTTTAAAAACAGTAGGATTATTTTAAAATAAACAGCATAGTAGTAGTGCTTGTGTGCAGTTCTGGTCTTAAATGATAAACAGTGGTATCATGGGATTTCACATTGGCCTGTCTTGATTACTTTCAGGGCAATAACTTGTTTATTTTATAAATAAAATGTTTTTCTAATTGCCAACCCCTGCAAGCTCTGCTAGTATCTGAAAGTCAATTTGGGTTATTTCTGTCTTATGCATGAACATCAGTAATAAAGATTCTGCAATCGGAACCCTTCCTACCTATTCTACATAAACAACGAGGCGTCTGGTGGCACCTTAAAGACTAACAGATTTATTTGAGCATAAGCTTCCGTGGGTAAAAAACCCATTTGTTCAGATGCATGGAGTGAAAATTACAAATACAGGCATAAATATCTATTGGCACATGAAGAAAAGGGAGTTACCTTACAAGTGGAGAACCAATTTGAAGGCCAATTCAGTCAGGGTGGATGTGGTTCACTCCCAATAATTGATGATGAGGTGTCAATACCAAGAGAGGGAAAATTGATTTTGTAGTGAGCCAGCCACTCCCAGTCCCTATTCAAGCCCAAATTAATGTTGTTAAGTTTGCAAATGAATTGTAGCTTTGAGGTTACTCTTTGAAGTCTGTTTTTTGAAGTTTTTTGTTGTTGAAGAATGGCTACTTTTAAATCTGTTATTGAATATCCAGGGAGATTGAAGTGTTCTCCTACTAGCTTTTGTATGGTTTCAGAGTAGCAGCTGTGTTAGTCTGTATCCGCAAAAAGAACAGGAGTACTTGTGGCACCTTAGAGACTAACAAATTTATTTGAGCACAAGCTTTTGTGGGCTACAGCCCACTTCTTCAGATGCATAGAATAGAACATTATATATATATATATATATATATATATATATATATATATATATATAATGACAGGTTTCAGAGTAGCAGCCGTGTTAGTCTGTATCTGCAAAAATAACAGGAGTACTTGTGGCACCTTAGAGACTAACAAATTTATTAGAGCATAAGCATCCGAAGAAGTGGGTTGTAGCCCACGAAAGCTTATGCTCTAATAAATTTGTTAGTCTCTAAGGTGCCACAAGTACTCCTGTTATTTTTTTATATATATAATGTTCTATTCTATGCATCTGAAGAAGTGGGCTGTATGTGTGTGTATGTATATGTGTGTGTATATATATATATATATATACACACACAGAACATGAAAAGGTGGAAGTAGCCATATCAACCCTAAGAGGCTAATTAATTAAGATGAGCCCCTAATGGGTCCATCATAGGACCCAACCACACCATCAGGGGCTCATTCACCCGTACATCTACTAATGTGATATGTGCCAGCAATGCCCTTCTGCCATGTACATTGGCCAAACTGTGTTCATCTGTGTACATTTTAATGTGTACATCTGGCCTCAGTTAAAACTGCCAATAAGGATATCCGTTGTTCTTGTGGTCATGGAAAGAGATCAAATAATTTAGAGTATCAGAGGGGTAGCCATGTTAGTCTGGATCTGTAAAAAGCAACAAAGAGTCCTGTGGCACCTTATAGACTAACAGACGTATTGGAGCATGAGCTTTCGTGGGTGAATACCCACTTCGTCAGCAGGGCCGGCTCCAGGGTTTTTGCCGCCCCAAGCCGCGCAAAAAAAAAAAAAAAAAAAGCCGCGATCACAATTGCGATCTGCGGCAGCAATTCGGCGGGAGGTCCTTCGCTCCGAGCGGGAGTGAGGGACCATCCGCCGAATTGCCGCCCAACAGCTGGACATGCCGCCCCTCTCCGGAGTGGCCGCCCCAAGCACCTGGTTGGCAAGCTGGTGCCTGGAGCCGGCCCTGTTCGTCAGATGAAAGCTTATGCTCCAATACATCTGTTAGTCTATAAGGTGCCACAGGACACTCTGTTGCTTTTTACAAATAATTTAGAATTGCTAGATCCTAGTAGGATATCTGTCTGGTTCTAGTCCTTTCCTGCTCTTCTCTTAGGACTGTAATTAGACCATTGCACAGTTATCAAACAGGAATGACTTTTCAATTATCACTACTGACCTGAGTTCAGTTTGAAGGAGTTGCCTTGAGGTAAAAACTCAGTATCCTATTTCCAGTCCCTTGATTTTACATAGTGCTCCAGATAATCCTTTTAAGATATTGCTAGTTGACGGCTAAAGCAACAAAAGGCAGCTTAGAAATAACATTCAAGCCAACAGTCATTTTGGTTGACTTGACTAGTGATCCTTGTTAAACTGGTTTGCATAATACATTTAACTTACACGGCCATTTGTAGAGAGGGATACTATAAAGTAAAACATTTTACATGAAATACAAATTGGATTGGAAAAGTATCCATTAGTATATTGCTATTTAGAATGACTTATTTTTAATTTTTTTCTCAACAGGGGAATGCAATTAAGACCTACAAATACAATGCAATTACCTTTTTACCATTGAATTTGCTAGAACAGTTTAAAAGAGTGGCCAACTTCTATTTCCTGGTTCTTCTTATTTTACAGGTAAAATTTGATTACATAATACAGATAATTATGATAAAGATGATAATATAAGTTCAGTTACTCAGTAATGCAGCTGAATATTACTGCTTTTTGTGACATTGCTATCATGAAACTAAAGTGGACTTTATAAACAACTCCAGACTAACTGCTTTTAAAATTCAGCAAGTTTAATATGAACTTGGAGCAATGCACTTTATTTGCACATTGATCCTTTTAGCTTGATATTTAGATTTATACCTTGTGTACCCTGCTTAGAATACAACTAGTTACTTAGACTGTGAGCAATTTGGGGTATGGACCATCCTTTTTGCTTTAAGTTTGTACAGTGCCTAGCACAATGTGGTTCTAGTCCATGACTGGAGCTCGTAGGTTATGTTTTCACTGCCAGGAAAAAAAAATGTGCATTCTTAATTCACGTAGCTAACTCAGGTTAATATAGTCTTGAAGGCATGGCAACCTAAAGCCAATGTTCACTCCCAGGATCCCATATAGACTTTATATCGAACTGCTAACACAAGTTAAGAGTTGCCATGTCTTCACTTCTATTTTAACCTGAGTTAGCTAACCTGACTTAAGAACACACCTTTTAAAGAACTTAATGTGTTCAAATCAAGGAATTGGATAACTTACGTTCTTCTTTGAGTGATGGGCCCTATTGTAGTCCACTGAGGGTTTATGCATGTGCACTATGCATCCGGAGCCAGAGAATTTTGGTTGGTCCACGCATGAGCCCTGACTCACCTCATGGTTTTGTCTGAGGTGACCAAGGGCAGGACAGACAGACTGTGTCTCCAGTTCCTTCTCACCGCCGCATGGTCTGGATCGGAACGATCAGTGTCCGCTTGCAAGTGATGCACTTTCACAAACAAAGTTGTATATAGTTAGTGTTTTAGGCCTTGTCTACACTACGAGAGTACTTCGATTTTAGTTAATTCGACTATGTGGAATCGATATTACTAAGTCGAACGTGTGTGTCCACACTAAGGACAGTAATTCGACTTTGTGAGACTTTGTGAGTCCACACTAACGGGGCAAGCGTCGACATTGGAAGCGGTGCACTGTGGGCAGCTATCCCACAGTTCCCGCAGTCCCCCCTGCCCATTGGAATTCTGGGTCGAGCCCCAAATGGCTTCTGGGTAAAAAAATGTGTCGAGGGTGCTTTTGGGCGCCTGTCGTCATCCGTCAGTCACTCAAGCCCTCCCTCCCTCCCTCCCTGAAAGCGCCGGCGGGAAATCAGTTCGCGCGCTTTTCTGATTACTGACAGCGCGGACGCCACAGCAGTGCGAGCATGGATCCCGCTGCGACCATCGCTGCAGTTGTGGCAGTTCTCAACGCCTCGCAGCTTCTCCTCCACCTGTACCAGAGGCAGCTGCAGATCAATCATGAGAGGAGGCTACGGCACTACCGTGACGGCATGAAGTCGGACACTAGCTCCGACCTCTCTGAGAACATGAGACCCAGCACCCAGGACATCTCGCTGTCACTGGGTCTTGTTAATACTGTTGAACGGCGATTCTGGGCCCGTGAAACCAGCACGGAATGGTGGGACCGCATAGTGCTGCAGGTCTGGGATGAATCCCAGTGGCTGCGCAACTTTCGCATGCGGAAGGGGACTTTCCTCGAACTGTGTGAGTTGCTGTCCCCTGCCCTGAAGCGAAAGGACACCCGGATGCGGGCAGCCCTGACTGTCCAGAAGCGAGTGGCCATAGCCCTCTGGAAGCTCGCAACGCCAGACAGCTACCGGTCCGTCGCTAACCAGTTTGTCGTGGGCAAGTCTACCGTGGGGGTTGCTGTTATGCAAGTAGCCAGGGCAATCGTCAAGCTACTGCTATCTAAGGTAGTGACCCTGGGAAACGTGGAGCTCATCAGAGATGGCTTTGCCGAGATGGGATTCCCAAACTGCGGTGGGGCTATAGATGGGACTCACATCCCTATCCTGGCACCGGACCACCAGGCTAGCCAGTACATCAACCGGAAGGGCTACTTTTCCATGATGCTGCAAGCACTGGTGGACCATCGGGGACGTTTTACCAATATCTACGTTGGATGGCCTGGCAAGGTTCATGACGCTAGGGTGTTCAGGAACTCTGGTCTGTGTAGACGGCTGCAGGAAGGTATTTACTTCCCGGACCACAAAGTAACTGTTGGGGATGTGGAGATGCCTACAGTCATCCTCGGGGACCCTGCATACCCGCTAATGCCCTGGCTCATGAAGCCCTACACTGGCGCACTGGACTCAGGGAAAGAACTATTCAACTACCGGCTCAGCAAGTGCAGAATGGTGGTGGAGTGTGCTTTTGGCCGTCTCAAGGGCAGATGGAGAAGCCTACTCACTCGCTGTGATCTCAGCGAGACCAATATCCCCATTGTGATAGCTGCTTGCTGTGTGCTCCACAATTTGTGTGAGAGCAAGGGGGAGACCTATATGTCGGGGTGGGAGGTTGAGGCAAATAGCCTGGCTTCTGATTACGTCCAGCCAGACAGCAGGGCGATTAGAAGATCACAGCGGGACGCACTGTGCATCAGGGAGGCTTTGAAAGTCAGGTTCCTGACTGAACAGGGTCTCCAGTGACTTTTTACTTTGTGGACACAGATGCTGAACCTGCCCCCGTTTCTTTACCCAGTTACTGTTGACTATCCTTCCAAGTTACATACCCCCTTCCCCACCTTCCCAACAAATAAAATCTGTTCTGTTCTGTTAATGAACAAGGTTTTCTTTTTTACTGTTTTCGCGGGAATGTTTTAAACCGGGGACGCAGACTGTGGCGGGGGGCGGGCTTACTGTTTTGATGCAAATGATGCTTCTAAAGTCCGGGAATGACAGGCTCCGCAGTGCTGCATTGGTTGTTTCAACGCAGCCTGCCAGCAGTCCTGGGCGGGACTGGATGTATGTGTCGGCCAAGTGACTTTCTGGCAGGGGGCGGAGGGTAACAGATCCCCTGCTGCGTGGCTCTGTGATCCAGGATAAGGACCGCGGCATAGGATCTCTAACTGCCCTCCCCCGACACAAAGTCACAGATCAATCCCCCTCGCACCCCAGAACAAGAAAACCGCCTCCCAGACTGACCAGGGTAACTGGTGACTGTGCTGTGTATGTGTCCTGATGCTGGACCTGCCCCCGCCTCTGTAGCCTGCTACAGGTGACTGTCCTGTCCAAGTAACAAACCCCTTCCCCCCCTTCAGACAGAATCCCCTCCAAAAGACACTCTCGGAAACAGTACTTAACAGAAACCGATGTTTTATTACGAACCGCACATGAAAAGGGGGGGGGGGGGAAGGAAACTTGGACATGGGCTAGTGTGAGATGGGTAGGAAAGGACTTTTCAAACTTTGGAACGAGAGCCTTCCATTGCTGCAGCAGTGTGCAGTGGCCGACTGACAGTTTTAACGGCCCTTGCCGCCCCTCCTTCTTTGTACTTTTGGTGAGGGGGGTGTGGGACTTGGTGGCGGGGGAGGGCGGTTAGAGATAGACAGCAGCAGTGCTCTGTCCTCCTGCCTCCGGTCTTGCAGAACATCCACTAGGCGCCGGAGCGTCTCCGTTTGCTCCCTCATTAGTCCAAGCAGGGTTTGAGTAGCCTGCTGGTCCTCCTGGCGCCACCTCTCCTCCCGTTCCATGACTGCTCTGTGCATTTGTGACAAGTTCTCCCTCCACTGTGTCGTCTGGGCTGCCTGCTCTCGTGAGCACTCCATAAGTTCATAAAACATGTCTTCACGAGTTTTTCTCTTCCTTCTTCTAATCTGCGCTAGCCTCTGGGAGTGTGATGCCAGGCTGGGTTGGGAGACGTTCGCAGATGTGTCTGTTGGAATGGGAAAAAGGGAGTAAATTCCTGAGACAGATAAATGAAGTTGCTAACAAAGAGCATAGTCTTTCTCTGTGAACAACACCATGCACTGCACCTTTCACATGCGCACTCAGGACAAGGTCGAATTTTCGGCCCTCGCCTTATGTGTCTGGGGTCCTGCAGTTGCGATCAGAGAAGCGTTGCAGGACACCTCTACTTCTGCTGCGGGAAAACATGGTAAGCCGTAGACTTGTGGCAGCTTAAACATGTAATAGTAGCACTGGGCTCCTTTCGCACTGAATGCAAGGCCACTCTCTGCTGGCAGCAATCAGGGAAGCATGAGCTCTGCCCCTGTCCCACCACCTCGCGGCTGTCCCCGGGAAAGATCCCTGTATGCTGCCCCTCTGCCGCCTCCACCGCGTGGCTGTAAAGCAGTCCAAATACTAACATTCCCCTCCCTAATTTAAAGCAGGGCGTCATGTGTGACATAACCCTCATGAGGATCTCGGAGACCGAGAGGGGAAGGATGCTGCGTGAATGCATGCAGAGGCCTGGGCCATATGCCGCCATGCTGTGCCGCGCACTGATCCCCGACTACCTCATGGACTCATGGCGTGGGAACGTGTGCTACCACGGGGGACCAAACAAGATTGCCCTGCCGTTGAACCTCGTGCGCATGCTGGAGCGGTACCTCCAGGAGAGCTATGCGGAGCTATCACAGGAGGACTGTCTGTCCATTCCCGGGCACATTGACCGCCTTTTCCTTTAAGTTGAGCATAACGGACTACAGAGTGGAGGGGCCGTGTTGTGGACTAATCATGAATATCCGGACAGTACTTGATTTTCTATACATAGTTAGTAGTAAAAAGTTTACTAAGCCAACTAAATCATGAACAACAAATTACTGATATAGTTATTATTCCTGTTTTGTTATAAATAAAAGTTTCTATGTTTAACTGAGTGACTGAAAAGCCCATTCTTAACAATATAAATATTCCACTTATGTTAAAATGAAATGTTTAGATGTTTAAAGCACTCACTGCTTGATCCTTCCCCTGATTCGGTGTCCGGGGTAAGGGCTGTGGACGGTTGGTAGGGGATCTCGGTAAGGGTGATGAAGAGCTCCTGGCTGTCGTTGAAATCAGCGGTGCAAGCGCTGTCGACTGCCTCGTCCTCCTCATCTCCTTCCTCATCTTCCCCGTCACCTAACATTTCCGAGGAGGAACCGGCCGTGGACAATATCCCATCCTCGGAGTCCACGGTCACTGGTGGGGTAGTGGTGGCGGCCGCACCTAGGATGGAATGCAGTGCCTCGTAGAAACGTGATGTGTGGGGCTGGGATCCGGAGCGTCGGTTTGCCTCTTTGGTTTTTTGGTAGCCTTGTCTCAGCTCCTTGATTTTCACGCGGCACTGCGTTGCATCCCGGCTGTATCCTCTCTCTGCCATGGCTTTAGAGATCTTCTCATAGATCTTTGCATTCCTTCTTTTGGAGCGCAGCTCTGAAAGCACGGACTCATCGCCCCACACAGCGATGAGATCCAAGACCTCCCGATCAGTCCATGCTGGGGCCCTCTTTCTATTAGATTGCACGGCCAACTCCGCTGGAGAGCTCTGCATCGTTGCTAGTGCTGCTGAGCTCTCCACGCTGTCGAAACAGAAAATGAGATTCAAAGTGGCCAGACAGGAAAAGGAATTCAAATTTTCCCGGGGCTTTTCCTGTGTGGCTGGTCAGAGCATCCGAGCTCAGACTGCTGTCCAGAGCGTCAACAGAGTGGTGCACTGTGGGATAGCTCCCGGAGCTATTACCGTCGATTTCCATCCACACCTAGCCTAATTCGATATTGCCATTTCGAATTTAGCGCTACTCCTCTCGTTTTCGAGGATTACAGAAGTCGAATTTAAAAGAGCTCTATTTCGAACTAAGTAGCTTCCTGGTGTGGACGGGTGCAGGGTTAATTCGATGTAACGGCGCTAAATTCGATATAAGCTCCTAGTGTAGACCAGGCCTTAGAGTTTTACTATTTTTATTGCTTTTAGATGGTCTGTAGTAGTTTTAGAGTAGAATAAGTTGTTTGGAGGGCTTATTGTTTCTCCATACGCTTTCCCACCCCTCCCCTCATACCAATGCACGGGTACTGGACTCTGCCGAAGACCCCAGGCTTTAACATCGGTGCCTCCTGCCTGTGTTCCTTCTCGGTCAGTGACGAATATCAGCACTGTCTCTACTGCTTGGGAGAGAACCACATTGCATTCAGATGCAGTATCTGCTAGTCCTTCCTCAGCCATACCCCAGAAGGTCAGGCTCCTTGCCTCCAGAAGCACCTCGTGGAAGTTGCCATGAGGCCTCATTCGGATCCAGGCTGCGGAACCCCCCCACCCATCTCCGTACATTTGCCTGAGACAGCCAGGAGTGCCCCTCTGGCTATGGAGCCCGAGTCTGGCACCGGCAGTATCACCGCTATGGGCCCCGCGCCAGGGCGTAGTTGAGAGGCAAGGAAACGCAATGATAACCATGGCAGTAAGACTTCCTCTAAGACCAAGAAAGGGGACATTCCATCTACTAGCTCCCGTCATGGAGAAGGAATACATGCCAAGCCTCATAAACAAGAGAAGAGGCCTTACAAGAGGACAGAGCCACTGGTACCAGGGACAGAATCGCCAACATCGACAGCATCGATGCCCCCACAAGACAAGAGACTTTTCCATCATGGGGAAGTCCCCCACTCCGATGCCACTCTTGGGAGATTAGGGAGAGTTCCAGAAACCCAGGATATGTTTGCTCTGGGGGACCCAACATCTTCACACCTGTCTACACCCTCCACCTCTAGGGATATTGTGTCTTCCCTTTAGGACATGCTGCATTTGGCACACCACACACATCCCATTCTGGTGATCTACACACTTCCCCTGGTTCCAACAGTACCGCCTATGGAAAATGTCTCCTAATTCTTATCTTCTTATCTTATCTTATCTTCAGATGAGTCCGCTAATGGGCAGAGTCAGTCCATCCCATACCACCACGAGGACTAATACAGGAAGCCATCTATACCATGGCAGTATCCTCTGCTGTAGCCGCCACAGAGCCACTGGTTTCCCACACCGTGGGGTCCATCACAACACCCACTGAATCCGTCATGCTGGCCCAATTGGGGACCTTGGCCCCATTACCCTCCTTCGGAGCCCCATAGTCAGCAAGGGAGACTTCACCAATTTTCCCATCTCATGCACCTTCCTGCAGATGCTCAACACCAGTGATGGAGGAAGAGTCACTCAGCCCAGTTCTGATGGTACCGATGGAGCAGGAAAGATTCCCGTCTTCCTCTCCGGATGCGGCAGTGGCTTGAGCACCCCCTTCAACCCCAGATAACTTCCACCAGTTTCAGGATCTTCTATGGAGGGTGGCAGGGGAGCTTTACATCCCTCTGGAGAAGGTCCAGGGTACCCAACATCAGCTCCTAGACATCCTTCACTCATCGGCATCAGATCTGCACCACCTGGCGCTCTTCCCAATCTCCCAAGAGTTAAGGGCACCTTCTCTGTACTCAGTACTGGCATTGGAGCAGTGGACTTCTCCACAGTGGAAAGATCTCTTCTTATGGGCATTTTTCTACCCTAAGGGTAGAGTTGCATTGTCTATCAATGAAGCTATACTTGAGCCAGCCAGGACATTTTAGCACATGCTGACCATATGTACACCTTTCCTCCCTGCTGTCCCTAATCTCCTGATTCAGCACAATGGCAGCATCAGCCATCCTAATCCAAAGGTGCTCCATCTCAAAGCCTGGTATTTGGATAGACATTTTCTCTAGAGTGGACATGTTCATCAGACGTGCAAAACATCCTTTCTAGCAGCAGGAAGGACTCCACTAAATGTGGTTACTGAGCCAAGTGGACACATTTTGCTTCCTGGGTGGAACACAAAGGATTTCCCCAGAAGCAGGGGGGATTCCCCTCCTCCTTGACTACCTACTGTCCTTGAAGGCATTGGGTCTTGCCCACAGCTTCCTCGAAGTCCACCGAGCAGCAGTTAGCACCCTCCCCCTCCGTGGAATGGCCTTCCATCTTTAGCTACCTGTTGACTGTTCGGTTTTTGGAAGGGCCTCATTAGAACCTTCCTACCTGTACAACCCATCGCTCCCCAATGGGATCTTAACTTGGTCCTATTTGTGCTAACGAAACTACCCTTTGAACTGCTGGCATCATGTTCAATGTCCCTCCTCTCCATGAAAGTTGCCTTCCTGGTTACTGTCACATCAGTGAGGGCTGGTGAGCTTGGCACCATGATGGCAGGCCCTCCTTTCATGACTTTCCATAAAGATAAAGTATCCCTGTGTCTGCATCCCAAATTTTTGCCAAAGGTCATCCCCCCAATTTCACGTTAATCAATCCATTCACTTATTTGTTTTCTTCATGAAGCCATATGCTTTGGAAGAGGAATGGTGACTCCGCTCCCTCGATGTCCATTGGGCATTGTCCTACCTGAAAAGGATGAAACCGGTCAGGAAATCCCCCAGGCTGTTTGTCGCAATAGCCGAAAGAGTTAAGGGGCAGGCAATCTAAACACAATGAATCTCTAAGTGGATTTTGGGCTGCATTACACTCTATCAATTATCTGGCCTCCAACCACCCTCAAGGGTGGGCCCATGCAACAAGAACCCAGGCTCTGACCATGGCCTCCCTCCATGACTTATTGCTTTGGGATATCTGTAAAGTGGCCAGGTGGAGTTCAGTTCACACCTTTGCTGTGCATTATGCCTTAATGCAGGACCCAACGGCGGATGCCTCCTCTGTTGCAGCTGTCCTCCGCTCATCTATCCCATCTTCATCCTTGTACCCTCCTCCAACTTAGGTACTGCTTGCTAGTCACCCTCAGTGGAATACAATAGGGACCATCACTTGAAGAAGAAGAGAAGGTTACTTACCTGTAACTGGAGGTTCTTTGAGATGTGTGGTCCCTATCTGTATTCTGCTTCCCACCCTCCTTCCCCTCTGCTGCAGATCTGTTGATTTGCAGTGGAGAAGGAACTGGAGACACAGTTGATCCTCCCTGCCCTTTATCACCTCGGACGAAGCTGTGAAGTGAGTCAGGGAGCATGTGTGGAGCCATGGATGCTACTTTTAAATCTCCATCTCTGAATGCATGGTGTACATGCATAAACCCTCCGTGGAATACAGATAGGGATCACACATCTTAAAGAACTTCCAGTTATAGATAAGTAACTTCCTCTTCCAGAACTGGCATATGAGACTGTTAGTCCAGAAGCAAGAATTTTTAATAAATCTATCTTTTATGGGGGTAGTACCATATGACTGGAGAATGCTAATATCATCCCCGTATTTAAGAAAGGTGGGGGGAAGTGATCAGGGCAATTACAGACCTGTTAGTATGATCTCAGTAGTATAAAAGGCTTTAGAACAAATTGTGAAAGGAAAAATATAATTTAAATTCATAGAAGTAAATAATAAAGGGGATGTAATGCAATGTGGGTTTACCGAAAGTAGATAGTTCCAGAATAACCTTTTTTGAAGCATGTGGGTGCAGGTCACTTGCCAGGATTATCTGGCTCATGTAATCATTTCACTGCCATTCCAGGGGCCACTGGCAGGGTGCACCTCAGTCCCTCATATTCTCTGCCTGTGTCACATAATAATGTAGTTTCCTGTGGGCTGTAATACTTCAGTCTAATTTCGGTTGTTGGGCTTAGTGTGTAGGTGCTGGGTGGTGCTTGAGGCCTGTGATGTACAGGAGGTCAGACTAGATGATCTGTTGGTCCCTTTTGCCACTAAAGTGATTCACCAAGTTGTTTCCTGATCTTTGTTCACATTCACAGACAATTCCTCAGATAACTACTTTATCGTGGTATACAACGCTAGTGCCTTTGCTCTTGGTGCTTGGGATAACTGCAATCAAAGATCTAGTGGATGACATCGTAAGAAATATTTTCTTAATGTTAAAATTGATGACAAGTTATTTAAATATGTAAGAGTAAACATACTCCTTTTTCCTGTCCCCTTAAGGCTCGCCATAGAATGGATAATGAGATTAATAACCGGACATGTGATGTTATCAGGGATGGAAGGTATTGTAAAGTTTTTGCTTTAACTTTGAAAGCAATGTTTTTACTAGTTACTGATTACTCCTGCAGAACTTACATTGTAGATTATATTGTACATTTAGATTGCAGTTCTCCACTGTTTATCGACTCTTATGTGTAACTCCTATTAACAATTAAAGTTAATTGCCTACATCCAATCTCTTGTGGTTTGAAAGAACAGTCACATAAAAAAAAAAAATCCACCACTGAATCTGTGTCAAGTGAGAGTTTTTGGGAAAAAGGCAGAAATATTCATGTGTGTTAAATGATGAAGCTTGCCTGCATTGCAGTTCTTAAGAATTTCAGTCATCAGGAACTGTTTGAATAAGGAATGTTTCTCTCCTGAGATATAAGGCTCTTCTACTCTGATACTGTGGAAGTCTGCTAGGGAAGATGCCATACACTTGAAGATGATATATAAATGAATACTACTAATCTTAAAAAATATTTGACACTTAGGTTCAAAACTGCTAAATGGAAAGATATTCAAGTTGGAGATATCATTCGTCTGGAGAAAAATGCCTTTGTTCCTGTAAGCGAATGGCCTCATTTTTAAAAAAAAATAAATTTCTTGTTTGCGTGGAGTTTGTCTCTGGTGCAATGTTGTTTGGCTTTCATTTATTTACTGTACTGTTTTGACTAGGCTGATATTCTGCTGCTGTCCAGCTCGGAACCCAACAGCCTTTGTTACGTAGAGACAGCTGAACTAGATGGGTAAGGCTCTTTTTACGGGCTTTCTTACATGTCATTTTTGGTTTAATGGTGAAAGGGCCGAAGTGTGTGTTGCAGAAATATTATTCCAAAGTAGTGAAATTCTTTATATACCAAGGTGATTAGACCTGGCAAATTTAAGGTCATTAATTTGTGTGAGTTTTGTTATTACTGTTTCATAAATATCTTAATTTGTATTCTCCCTAAAATGAATGGCTTTTATGAAGTCCAGGTGACCTGGACTCCGCATAATATGGATCACTAGTGAGATACGCTAGAGTAAATTTTCGTCTGGCAGTGATTTAGCCACACAACTTCTATTGATCTTGAGGGCCACATGTTTATTCCCTACATTACAACTCTATAAAATCATGTATAGAGTCCGTTTGGATTACCAGACATTGCAGTCAGAGTGTGTTTTTTTGCTCTCTTTCACTAGAGCTCTTAATTTTGTCAGTTAGTTAATTTTAGGTTCTTCTTTATTTACAACAGCTTCCTTAAGCTTAACTACTGCATCAGGAAAGCAGTGGCTTTGAGCATTTACGTTCATCCCACTAACTTTACCGTTTGGCATCGTATTAACGTCCTGTTCCCCGCCTCCAACAACAGCAGTTAAAAGCTGAGCAGCCCTAGGCAAAATACTGTGGAAAATTACAGCTGCACGGATCTTGTGAAATGTACTGGGAAAAGAGACGTGCAGGGAACCTCTAAAAATGGAAATTTACAAATCATTAGTTACTGCTTTAATATGAGTCTAAAGATAATCTCTTGAACCCTTATAAAATTAATGAGGTAGAGGAAGAAACAATGTGTAGAAAGCTTTTTTTTTTTTTTTTTTCCACAGTGCCTTTGCACCTTTTTCCTTTTGGCAATGAAATACTATTAATACAAGGTTATAATAAACTAAAACCAATTTTTCTGAATTTTATTTTATGATATCAAGACATAATAGTACGTGCACAGATGTAACCTAATTCACTTATTTGGAAACAGCACTTTGTGCTGACAGTGCCTCTGAGGTGAGAAATCACAAAGCAACAAGGCACATCCTGGTGTGTGGTGTGGCTGAATGGTGAATATTACACCATTTGAGACTCTCCTTGTTTGAACTCTGAGGTGTTTGTTCTGTCTTATTTACATTTCTTGATGAAATAATTTAAGAGTTCAAGATCTTGCCAAAGCTTTCCCACTTTGGGTCTGTTTTTCTACAAGTAGTGTATAACTGGGTTCTTTTTATGGTGTTGCTCCCTCAGGGTACCCAGGGTTGTGAGGCATCTGACCATTACATGCTTTTTATCATGAAGCCTGCTGTGGATCAGCTCCCTGAAACCACCAGCCCCTGGCAGCAGCAGATCTTGCTTTTTCCACATGGGTAGCGACAGGCACACACCAGCCCTGAATACAGAGCTTTGCCTGCAGCATCCCCAGCCCCTTATCCACTGAACACTCACTGGATTACCAGGCCTGCTATTCCCAAAGAAACAGTGTACACCAGCTTGCAAGATTCAACTTGCTCCACACCACAGCACTTAGATATATTCGTTGTGAAAACAAGAATAAATTTATTAAATAATAAAGATTGAAGTGAGAGTGAGTAAGAATACTGGAAACAAATGGGTACATATAAAAAAATCTTAATGTGCTTTCTAGAGACTATACTTAACTAACAATTTACTCTCTTGTCCAAATAAGTTTCTCATCTAAAGTTCTCTCCAGTGTTTTCAGCTAAGCCTGGTTGAGACCCCTCTTTCATGAAACAAACAAAATCACTGTCCTTTTACTTCCTCAGTGAAGGGTACCCAGGCAACTCCCCTGTTCCCCCAGATATACTCAAGCAAACCTTTAATGTACACCTCCAGATAGGGTTTCCTCCCACCTGCTGCTTTTCTCTTCCTGTTAGTTTATTTCTGAAGTCCTCACAATCCTTCCTTTGCATTCCATTTAGAGTGATCATAGGAGACCCTTTGTGAACAAGACATTTCTCCATTTATTTATAAACATACAGATAAACATGTATTGTCTGACAGAAAACCTATTTTTCACCTTTGCTGGTGACCAGCACCTTGATACAGACGTTAGGAATGTATTTTGAGAATATATACTCACTCCTTACATAGTACCTGTACATACACTTCAAAATGCTATGAATGCACGGAGCGACACCGGCTTTCATTTGAGACCATAAGTGACATTCTCTGGTGAACTAGAAAGTACATACGCCTCTACCCCGATAAAACGTGACCCGATATAACATGAATTGGGATATAACATGGTAAAGCAGTGCTCTGGGGGGGGGGGGGGGGCTGTGCACTCTGGTGGATCAAAGCAAGTTCGATATAATGCGGTTTTACCTATAACGCAGTAAGATTTTTTTGGCTCCCGAGGACAGCGTTATATCGGGGTAGAGGTGTATCAGACTCAGAAGAGTCCTGTAATCCCTCTGCACCCCCTTGCCAGTTGGCACTGAGAGGTTCTTGGCTCACATTTCCTTATTTACAGTGAACGTAAGTCAATCAATATATCCATTATGGGGAGAAATGAGCAAGCTTTCTTGTTAGAATTCCTTGTGCAATTTGTGAGAATTTCAGATGCATTAATGTAATGTTTGCAAATGTGCTATTTTACCATTTTCTCAAAGTGGATGTGCACAGATAATTGCTGCATACGTATGTGTGTGTGTTTGTGTTACTTCAAATTTTCCTCCTTTTTTCGGGTTTTGGTAACTTTTTTTTCTTCTTCTTCTTTCTTTTAGTGAAACTAACTTAAAGTTCAAAATGTCACTTGAGGTAACAGACAGATATCTCCAAGAAGAAAGTGCAATGGCAGAATTTGATGGTTTGTGCAAACACTTTATTCTCATTACAATTGCTCAAATGTAGCTTGAATAACTTACAGTTAAACAAAATGTAGAGCTCAGACTGGGCTGTTGGTAATATGTATATGGTTCTATTTTTACGCCAGTATGCAGTACAAGTAACTGGTTTGACTGAAAATTGTATTTTGCTCAACAATACAATCTGAAAGACAAGATTTTGTATCATGGACATTCTGCAGTATGTTGATGAGGAGAGAAAGGAGATTCTAAACTAACATTTCCATTCCAATGTTTTCTGTAAAAAAACAAAGTGTTTTATATTGGGAACCTGTAGACTAGTTTCTATTACTCTTAATATTAAACATAATTTTACTGTGCAAACACAAAGTGTATTTTATTTTTCAAATTTCACATTCCCTCCTGTTGGGACCTGAGATAGAACTGTATTTCTTTACTAAAATTCTCCAATTTTTCCACATCCTCCTTGTAGTGGGGGGCCGAAAACTGGACACAGTACTCCAGATGAGGCCTCACCAATGCCGAATAGAGGGGAATGATCACGTCCCTCGATCTGCTGGCAGTGCTCCTACTTATACAGCCCAAAATGCCGTTGGCCTTCTTGGCAATAAGGGAACACTGTTGACTCCTATCCAGCTTCTCATCCACTGTAAGCCCTGGGTCCTTTTCTGCAGAACTGCTGCCTAGCTACTCAGTCTGTAGCAGTGCATGGGATTCTTCCATCCTAAGTGCAGGACTCTGCACTTGTCCTTGTTAAACCTCATCAGATTTCTTTTGGCCCAATCCTCTAATTTGTCTAGGTCCCTCTGTATTCTATCCCTACCCTCCAGCGAATCTACCACTCCTTCCAGTTTAGTGTCTTCTGCAAACTTGCTGAGGGTGCAATCCACACCATCCTCCAGATCATTAATGAAGATATTGAACAAAACCGGCCCCAGGACCAACCCATGGGGCACTCCGCTTGAAACCGGCTGCCAACTAGACATGGAGCCATTGATCACTACCCGTTGATCCCGATGATCTAGCCAGCTTTTTATCCACCTTATAGTCCATTCATTCAGCCCATACTTCTTTAACTTGCTGGCAAGAATAGCAAAGTTTTTGATACGGTCTCCCACAGTAAAGTCAAGGAATAACACATCCACTGCTTTCCCCTCATCCACAGAGCCAGTTATCTCCTCATAGAAAGCAATTATGTTAGTTAGGCATGACTTGCCCTTGGTGAATCCATGCTGACTGTTCCTGATCACTTTCCTCTCCTCTAAGTGCTTCAAAATTGATTCCTTGAGGATCTGCTCCATGATTTTCCAGGGACTGTGGTGAGGCTGACTGGCCTCCTTATTCCCTTTTTTAAAGATGGGCACTACATTAGCCTTTTTCCCGTCATCCGGGACCTCCCCCGATTGCCATGAGTTTTCAAAAATCTTGGCCAATAGCTCTGCACTCGCATCCAAAAGATTCAAATTTGGAAGAATATCTTTACCACATGCATGTTATCAGCATGACAATGTATTTTTCTTGTTGGGTCATTGCCACTTAAGTCTCAAAAGCAAAATAACATCAAATAATGAATAATAGCCTCAGTCTGGAGTGTAAGCGATCCAGTAAGAGAGAAACCTACATTCCTCTCCCATATTGATCACCTTCACTGTTAGGGAAATACTCAAGTAAAGATATTGGCTGAAAGTCAGCTTAACTGAGGGCTGAATACAACATGGCAATTGTAGCGAGAAAATAGTTCTGCTGTATACTGTGTATTTGTAGTCTGCGGATGAACTTAAAGTAAAATGCCAATGGATTCACCATATTCAACATTTTTGGCAATATAGCATTGAATATCTGCACTCAGATCTTCAAACAAATGTTTCATTCAGAACTTTTGCTTTTAAATGCTGTATTTTTTGTAACAGAATCCAATGCTATTCCTGTAAAAGGACTAAAGTAAAATCCTGTATAGTATTTCATAACGTCATTGGTATTGATCATTACATTTTTTAAATTTTAATATTTTATTAGGTTTTATTGAATGTGAAGAACCCAATAATCGCCTAGACAAGTTTACAGGAACATTATTCTGGAGAAGCAGGACTTATCCACTGGATGCTGATAAAATTTTGTTGCGTGGCTGTAAAATCAGGAATACAGACTTCTGCCATGGAGTGGTCATATTTGCAGGTATTTATCTAACAAACAGAAGTATATGAATTAAGTACAGCAAGATCACTAGGTAAAAGCTGCATCCCATAACTGTCCAGCATAGGCACTTCCATTAACTTCAATTGAAGCTCTTGTGTGAAGGATAGATACCTGAACACTCCACCTTTAAAAGGTGCAGAATCTTCAATTCCAGTTGTTTCCTGTATCAGAGTCTTGACTTGACAGCACTCGGCACACTACAGGATCAGACCCTATGTCTGCAAACTTACAAGGTCTAGTACACTTTTTTATGAAACGATATTCACGCTTGATGTCTTTCTTTTTATTTTTATGAGTTTTGTTTTTGTGTTTTTTTTTTTTTTTTTTTTTTTTTTAGGAGGAGACACAAAAATAATGAAAAACAGTGGAAAGACCAGATTTAAAAGGACTAAAATTGACTCTCTCATGAACTACATGGTTTACACGGTAACAGACTTTGATTGTTTTTTTTTTTTTATTATTCTGTTACATTTTTGGAGTTCATACTGTATAGGTGTGAATGTTGTCCTGTTATGCCTAGTTTCAATAATCATTATTCATAGTGCGACATACTATCAAGTATGTTCAGGCCCAAATTTAGGCACTAACCTTGCAAGTTCCACATGGGTGGATCCCACTTTGTGGTTAGACACTCAATGAAGTCAGTGGGCTTTGTGTCAGTGATGGGCCTGCCTGTCTAGAACAGCAAGTAAGGTTGAGGCCTTATTATAAAGGAAAACCATTACAAAGTGAGTAAACAAACTTTCATTGATTTTTTTTTTTTTTAACACATGCTCATTTTTTATTTTAAAATTAATTTTAAACATTTCACCTGCAATGTTATAAACTTTGGCTAAGTTAGACTTGAACTAAATCAAAAAAAAAAATTGGCCCCCAGGCACTTCACTGTTGCTAGTTTCATTTCCAAACGGAATTAAAATGCAACAGTTAAGCTATCTGCATATAGTAAAATGTGAAAATTAGACCTTAAAAATGTCTTCAGTTCAAACACAGGTCAATTTGAGGAAAAATCTGTCATATGTTAGTAACACAGGTAAGGACGTAGTGTCTTTGTAATTATTAATATCTTGGCAAATGTCCTCTTTTAAAACAGAACTTTCAAGGGAAAGGTTGCCCTAGTAGATCTGTTTTTCCTTTTATTGAATAACTACTAAGAATATGTCTCATGAGAATCTTCACAGAGGTCAAGGTTGGGAATCCAGCCTAGCAAATAAGTCCATTGACTTACAAAGAACACTCTTGGCACTTTATGTTCTAGATCTTTATTGTATTGATCCTCCTGTCAGCTGGCCTTGCTATTGGACACACTTATTGGGAGCAGCAGATTGGCAATACTTCTTGGTACCTCTATGATGGTGAAGACTACAGCCCTCCGTACCGTGGCTTCCTTAATTTTTGGGGCTACATCATTGTTCTTAACACTATGGTTCCCATTTCTCTCTATGTGAGGTAACTAAATCTTTGTTTTTAAAGTTGAAAATGTGGTGAGTATGGAGTAAAATTAATTGTATTTCCATTTGATGCGGTTTCCTCCAATCCCCCGTTCCCAAAAAGATGTTGTGTTCTTTTCCTCTTACTGATATTTTCAAAGGAAGGTGAGCCATACTGTGTGTCACTAGGCTGTACAAATCTTGACTGAAAGATGCAAAATTAATGTTAAAAACACTTGGCCTCTTTAATAAATATAATACTGTGTGGTGGTAAATTGTAAACATGAACAAATTACTTCTCCAATATTCAAACAATGTACAGTGATAGGTCAGATCCTGAAAGAATTTACTTCTGTGTGTAAGCTAGTTCTGTACACTCCTATTGAGAAACTGTATGGAAGAAGCTGCTTACAAGATTAGGCCCTATGTTGAATTTTTTCATATGTTCTACATTCAGCTTTTTTAAGACGGAGAACTGGCTCACACTTCATGTTTTACTGAAAAGTACTTTGAGTTTTGGCTGTCAGTCTAGTATTCAATTAGCCCCCAAGATGATGTCTACTTTCTAGTTACATTTTACTATTGAATATAGTTTTCTCTCCAGTGGTGTTAATATGGGATCACCTTTGACATGCTCCATTTCGGGTCTCTTATCTGACTTGTACTGGGCTGTTTAAACTGAGCTGTGCACTTTGAATCGATTGTTTTGAGTACCTTGTATCCTGGGTGAGTTTTTGGAAATAAACTAGCTCCTTTTGTATAATTTCTAAATATTAACACATCCGATAACATGGGTTTATTTGCTTTACTGGTGTCCTTGAAAATCCATTCAGAACTTGATAGATCTATATAATGTCTTTGCATTTTAATGTATAGCAACCTGTTAATTGGTATGATCTTGCTGTTGTGTTTTACTCAATTAGTGTTGAAGTGATTCGTTTAGGCCAAAGCTATTTTATAAACTGGGATCTGCAAATGTATTACCCGGAGAAGGATACACCTGCTAAGGCCCGAACCACCACTCTGAATGAACAGCTTGGACAAATCCACTACATCTTCTCAGATAAGACAGGAACGCTTACACAGAACATCATGGCATTCAAAAAATGCTGCATAAATGGACAAACATACGGTAAGTACATAAGAACACAAGAACAACCAAACTGGGTCAGACCAAAGGTCCATCTAGCCCAGTATCCTGTCTTCTGACAGTGGCCAATGCCAGGTGCCCCAGAGGGAATGAACAGAACAGGTAATCATCAAATGATCCATCCCCTGTCGCCCATTCCCAGCTTCTGGCAAACAGAGGCTAGGGACACCATCCCTGCAAGTCTGGGTCATTGCTAACTATTACGCCTCTCTACTGGCAACTGTTTTTCAATCTTAACTGTTGCATGCCCACTATATTAAGTGCTTATTTGTTAATGCACTTCAGTGACACAAGTGTGTTCCACTGTGAAAATTCTGATATTCTCAACCCCCAAAATATAAAGGGTATGGTACCTTTTTTTGCTTCTACAAGGACAGAGATCCAGCTGGTTCTGAGGGATGAACATGAGATTGCCTCTTCAAAAACATTTTCTCCCCTGTTCCACTCTCCACACTCCCAGCTTGCGTGTAGTAGACAGAGGGGCAGGGATGGGGGGAGATGGCTATGGGAATCGGGCACTTTGCACACTAACCCCACAGAACACTTTGTGGCTATGTTAATGATGATCCAATCAGCATTAACTCACGCACTCTGGACTCTAGAAATCTCCATTTTGGGGGAGCTAATTGGTGGGTAGAGGGGTGAGCAGTACAATTTCTGAAGGAGCTTTACAGAGGGAGCAGAAAAAGGGACAAGGCACCATTATGCTGGTTTTCAGTCTCAATTTGCGTGGTCTGTGCCTGTCTAGTTAAGCTGGTTGGAACACTTTTGGCTAACAGCATATTTTGACAAAACGTTAGTTTTGTCAAAGCTGAAATATTTCATGGCGATTGTCTCTGTTTTGATTTAAGTTTTTCATCAAGAAGGGAGAAGAAGAGAGAGAGAGACTCTTTAACCTGGTGGCTATGGCAGTGGCCTGGGTTGTGGGAGACCCAGATTCAAGATCCTACTCTGCCTGGTTCAGAGTGATCTGGGATGTAAACTCTGCCTGATTTGGTTCCTGTGAGGAACAAAAACATATTTAAAACTTCAAAAATTGTCATGAAATGCAATGGTCATCCTCTGGCCAGCTCTGGTCCATGGGCTCTGCTGGTTCTACTTCTTGCTTCACCTGCAGGGTGCAGATATGCCAGTTTTGGTTAAACTTTCCTGACTAAATGATTGCTGCTAAAGTTATTCAAAATTGCTGTTGTTTTTTAGCCATTTTTAAAAGATCCATAGCATAAAAAAAATTATAGTTGGTATTTAAGTCAATGCTGAGTAGAAATTATTGGAAATTTTGCCAAAGGAAAATTCTGTCTTTCAGAAAATGCTGATTTCTGAAAAGCAATATGTTTCACTGAAATATGTTGCCTTTCAGAAATTCATTTAGAACCAAATTTTGTGGAAAAGATGTTTCAATAAAGTCAAAAGTTCAATTTTTGACCTTTTTGTAACAGCATGTTTGACCTTTCATTTTGAAACTACTTTTGGTTTAATTTATTATATATTCTAAAATGAAAAGTAAAATTTTAACAAAACGTTTTAATCAACCCAAAACAAATTTTGTTTGTTTTTGGTTTTGGTTTTTTTGGTGTTTTAGTTAACAAAATTAAAAAAAAAAAAAAAAAATTCCTGTGATGTAACAAAAAATCAGGTTCCCACAAGCTCTAATGCTGGCTGTGATTTTGAAGCTGTACTCCCATTTAAAGTTAATTGGAGTTTTACCATTGACTTCAGTGGAAACAGAGTTAAGCCAACACAGAGCACTTTTGAAAATTAAACCCTATATACTGTGAAATGATGGGTGCCAATATAAAAACCTAGATACACTGAAATTCCCTTTAATTTGTATTCTGTCTACTTTGAGCACTAGTCATTGAAATTGTCAGATACTCACCTTTAAGATTGCAGAACGATATTGTTTCCATTACAGGAGAATCCAGGGATGAGTCTGGACAACATCAAAACCATGAAGAGGTAAGTCAGTTGACTTGTTTCACTAAGAATGTGTTGAAGACGGGCTTTGAAATAGGAGGTTTAGGATTTTATTTTTCTTTTAATTTAGGGGATTTTTGCCCCCCAAGTAATGAGAGGCTTTTATCTAGGCATGAAGTAATTGCATTCACCTCAAATTCTGTTCATTTTTTCCTAATCCAGCAAGTTGACTTTAGCTGGAACATGTATGCAGATGGGAAACTCGCGTTTTGTGATCATTATCTGATAGAACAAATTAGATGTGGAAAGGAGACTGAAGTTCGACAATTCTTTTTTCTGCTTGCAATTTGCCACACGGTAATGGTGGATGCTTCTGATGGTGAGTATTCTGCTTGTGTAAAATGGACACATGGTAGCTTCAACTTTAACATCATTCACACAAGTGAGATGGAACACCAGGCTATTGTATAAATCCTAAGCTAGTGCTTGCGCTAAAGATGCCCATCTCTACATGTGCCATGAAGTCTCAGATTTGACTTTTGAATTGTCACAATTTTGACATAAATATATATTAAATACCTGCTTCAATAAACATTTTCTGAATCTAAGTTTTACAAATACAAAATACAGAGGACTTAGTGTTTTCGCAGTATTACACTTCACTCTATGAAAACCTGTATTTGGTGTACAGGGTTTCAAAAGCATTAACATCAAATAAAGGGTAAAATAAACACACAAGTATAAGCACAGATTTTACATACACATGTGTAATGTCACACACTTGAAGTTAATCTTCAGTGGGATAACTCATGTATAAACAGTTAAGTATTTGTTTATGTGCTGGCATGATTGGGACTATAGATGCTTTTCCCCTTCAGTAAATGTGCTTTTCCCCCTCATAATGGTTTTAATATATGCACAAATATATACAGTGCCGTAGAGGACTAAGTTGAATAAAGAGGAATGTTGAACTTTGCAATCTGAAGAATGAATAAAGGTTAAGGGTGCAGATGGGTGGCTGTGGGGAGAAGTGGTGAACTGTGGAAGCAAGGATAAAAGTCTGAGTCCAAACATACTTTGTATGCAAAAGGAGGGGACAAAGTGCTGAATTTTCCAGCCACTTTGTTGTCCTGGTCTTATATGAATTCAGTAACTAGATTAAGATAAAGAAGGATGTGGATAAATTGGAGAGGGTTCAGAGAAGAGCCAGGAGAATGGTTAAAAGGTAAGCAAACATACTTGTAGAGAGAGAGATTCAAGCAGCTCTATCTATTTAGCATAACAAAGAGAAGGATTAAAGGGTGACTTTATTACAATCTATAAATACTTGTGTGGAGACATGAGGAACAAATATTTGATGGATTTTTTCAGTCTAGCAAATAAAAGTTTAACATGATCCAATGACTGGAAGCTGAAGCTATACACATTCAGACTGGGAATAAGACATCCATTTTTAAATGAGAGCAATTAACCATAAGAGCAATTTACCAAAGATCATGGTAGATTTCTCCATCACTGGCAATTTTAAAATCAAGACTGAATGTTTTTCTAAAAAATTTGCACTAGGAATTATTTTGGGGAAGTTCTGTGGCCTGTGTTATACAGGAGGTCAGACTAGATGGTCCCTTCTGGCCTTGGAATCTATGACTTTATTCACTGTAACTTTGTGCCTGCTTTTCTTGGTCTTCTCTAATTAAAGTTAATTTTTTCCAATGGTTAATGTGGCCACAGCTTTCTGTTTTGAGGCTGTTTATCTTCCAAAATGCTGCAGTGAAATAAATGAGAAATTAAGATTCTACAAATAAAAATCACTTGTATGTAACCAAGTTCTGTTATCTCCATTTTACTGATGGAGAAGCTGAGGAAGAGAGGTTCAGTGACTTGCCTATTTGAAAGGAGTCCAGGACAGGGATTAAATGAGCTCCCAGATTCTGTCTTTGAATTGCTAGACCATTCCAACTCCTTTTTTTTTTTTTTTTAATTAAATCCACAGTAAAAATGGATCCTGAGTTATACAGAGAAATCAAAAGTGTAGAATATTAAACACCGCATATGGCCCTTGATTGCTACAAAGCACGGGGTTGTTAAAGTCCCAACTGTCTATAAATGCAGCACACTAGACAAGGGCATCAGTTACTAAAATATGGCTTTCTTCCCTTTTCACTCTATTAATACTATAGGTCAGCTCAACTATCAAGCGGCCTCCCCAGATGAAGGAGCCTTGGTAACAGCAGCCAGAAACTTTGGATTTGCTTTTCTGTCACGAACTCAGAATACCATTACTATAAGTGAGATGGGGACTGAAAGAACTTATGATGTTCTTGCTATCTTGGACTTCAACAGTGATAGAAAACGAATGTCTGTTATTGGTAAGCTGATCTCAAAAAAACTTTATTTTTAGAGACCCCTAAAGAAAAACTCTCTAAACCAGTAGAACGGAGGTTCTCACACTGTGCTGTTATGGTTGTCTTTGGCAAAATGGCTGGTTATATAGAATCATAGAATCATAGAATATGGTGGTGACTGCTCTGTATTTCCAGCTGCTAAATTGCTTTAAATGAAACTGAAATACACAGAAGGCTTTTCTAAGCTTACTCTAACATGTTAAGTGATTGTTGTAGTGCTGTCAAGGATATTATTCCTTTATCAGTGTGGTCCACCCAATTCTGAATGCAAGTGGAGGTGGTCTGTGAATGGATGCAGATGTGTCCACTGGACAATCTCTGTATTAAAATGTGGGTCCATGTTATGAAAAGTTTGAGGACCCCTATAATGTCTAGTTCTTCTTCGAGTGATTGCTCATATCGATTCCAATTAGGTGCGCGCGTGTCGCATGCACAGTTGTCGGAAAGTGTTTCCCCAGCAGCACCCGTTGGGTCAGCTGTGGAGCCCCCTGGAGTGGCACCTTTGATATATGACCCGGCACCTCCTCAGTTCCTTCTTACCTCCAGTGACGGTCATTGGAACTGTAGCTTAGCAAGTTCTACCACGTTTCCCTAGTTTTGTTTGTTTGTTGTTTTCTGTAATTATTAGTTAGTTCTTAGTTAGTAGTTAGCTGTTGGGCTGGGGGGGGGGGCGGTTACCCTCTATCCCGACTGCTTTTCCCTGGGAGGACTTACATGCCCAAGTCCCAGGGGTTCAAGCCCTGCAAGTCCTGCAAAAGCCCATGCCAACAGGCGACCCCCCACAACGTGTGTGTCTGGGGGAGGCTCACCAAGCCGACAAGTGCAGGATTTGTAAAGGGTTTTGCCCCAGAACTAAAAAGAGGCGAGACTTTTTGCCTCGCAGCTCCTTATGGAGGTGGCACTTAAACCACAGCCTCCACCAGCGGGAAGACCTGGCGCCAAGTTCATCAGTGCATAGCACCCCGGTGACAGTGGTGGAAGCGGCATCATGGTAGGACTCTGGCAGAGACCTGGGCACCACCGCTCCCCGGTGCCAAAACCGGCAGGGTTGACCCGGCACCACTCCCACTCACCGGCACAGAAGCAACACTGGAAGCCAGGGAGGAGCAGCTCTCCATCCCAGAGGCCCACCCCTCTGGAGTCAGCCAATGGGGCACGTCCTTGAGAGGAGCACCCAGGGCCGAAGTCTATGGAGATGGCACCGTTGACTTCGGCCCCGCAAGGGGGACCGTCGAGTCTGGTGCCGTTGGACTCCCCGGCCCAGGTCATCGAGGAGGTGGAATTGCCATCCACCCAGGATACCTTTAAGGACGCGAGGGACCTCATCGCCATGACAGTGCCGAGGTCACCCACCCTTTGTGCCAAGCCTCCGGTACCACATTGAGTGGCACCGTCTCAAGTTTGCAGTCCCAAATCCGTTTGGTCAGGTACACATTCGAGCGACTGGGTCTCCTCCTCAACTTGGGGAAGTCGACCTTGGAACCGACCCAAAGAATAGAATTCATCATTGCGGTGTTAGACTTGGTTCAGGCATGAGCCCTTCTGCCAGAGACCCGATTCCGAGCCATCCCAGACATAATTCAAAGCCTCCGGCAATTCCCAATCACAACAGCAAGGGGGTACCTGAGTCCCCTCGGCCACATGGCTGCTTGCACTTATGTGACCTGGCATACCAGGCTGCAGCTCAGGCCTTTGCAGGCATGGCTCGCCTTGGCCTACTGCCCCGGGCGTGACAGCTTGAATTCAGTGGTCACGGTGCCGGGGCAGGTCCTCGCGTCTCTCCACTGGTGGCTCAGCCTTCAAGCAATGTGCGAAGGAGTCCCTTTCCTCACCCTTCCTTGTCCGATTACGGACGCATCAGCTCTGGGATGGGGTGCCCATCTGGGAGACCTCCAGACACAGGGCCTGTGGTCGCAGGACGAGCTCTCCGTACATATCAACATCAAGGAACTGATGGCGGTGCGCCTAGCCTGCCAGGCCTTTTAAGCCCGACTACAAGGCTAGTGCGTAGCAGTTCTAACGGACAACAACACCACCATGTTTTGCATCAACAAGCAGGGTGGAGCCCGTTCCTCTCCCCTGTGCCAGGAGGCCCTGCAGCTATGGGAGTTCTGCATAGCCCACTCCATTCACCTGGAAGCATCCTTTCTATCAGGAGTCCAAACAACACTCACGGACCACCTCAGCAGGTCCTTCCACACACACGAGTGGTCCATTCGCCTGGATGTCATACACCTGGTTTTCCAAAGGTGGGGGTTTCCCTAGATCCACCTGTTTGCCACCCACCGCAACAGGAAGTGCCCAATGTTCTGCTCCTTCCAGGGCCACAGCCCAGGCTCGCTCACGGATGCATTCCTGCTACCCTGGAGAGGTCGACTGCTCTACTCCTTTCCCCCGTTCCCTCTCGTGCACAAGGTCCTGCTCAAGGTCCACAGGGACAGGACAGGGATAATTCTGGTAGCTCTAGTGTGGCCTCGACAACACTGGTACACGGCGCTCCTGAAACTGTCGGTGGACACCCCGGCCACGTTACCTCTCCTCCCTGACTTACTCACTCAGGACCACGGTCACCTCCATCACCCCAACCTGCAGTCCCTCCACCTCATGGCTTGGAAGCTTCATGGCTGAACCCCATGAAACTTCTGAGCTCAGAACAAGTAAGGGAGGTCCTTCTTGGCAGCAGGAATCCCTCCACTAGAGCCACGTATCTGGCAAAGTGGAAGAGATTCTCGTGTTGGTGTCACCAGCATCGTACACCCTCTCCAGGCGCCTGTACCTCTCATTTTGGAGTACCTCGTACACCTGAAACAGCAAGGCCTGGCGGCGTCCTCCATAAGGGTACACCTCACTGCTATCTCGGCCTTCCACCCAGGAGCGTCCAGTGATCCATCTTCGCCAACCCTATGGTTGGTCACTTCCTCAAGGGTCTGGACCACCTACATCCCCAGATCAGGTAGCCTCTCCCTGTGAGGGACCTCAACCTGGTCCTCTCCAGACTCCTGGGGCCCTCGTTCGAACCACTGGCGACTTGCTCCCTCCTGTATCTGTCATGGAAGGTAGCGAAAGGCCCTCACCTCTGACCCACCTTACACAGTTTTCCACAGGGATAAGATGCAACTCAGGCCTCACCTGGCCTTTCTTCCCAAGGTGGTATCGCACTTCCACACCAGTCAGGACATTTTCCTGCCTGTCTTTTACCCTAAGCTGCAGGCCAGTAACCGGGAGCAGAGGCTGCACTCCCTCAATGTTTGGCGAGCACTAGCTTTTTACATCAAGCGCACTAAGCCGTTCAGGAAGTCGAACCTGTCGAGCTGTTCATAGCGGTGGCAGACTGGATGAAAGGGCTCCCAGTCTCATCTCAAAGAATATCCTCCTGGATCATGTCATGCATCTGCACGTGCTATGAGCTGGCCAACGTACCAGCCCCGGCTCTTATGGCACACTCCACGAGGGTCCAGGCCTCATCATCAGCATTTTTGGCCCAGGTCCTGATACAGCAACTTGGTCCTTGGTACATATCTTCATTTCTCACTACGCCATTGTCCAGCTCGCCAGAGATGATGCGGCTTTCGGCAGAGCGGTGCTACAATCAGCATTTCCTTAACTCTGACCCCACCGTCTACGTAAGGCTTGGGAGTCAGCTAATTGGAATGGATATGAGCAATCACTTGAAGAAAAAACGGTTACTCACCTCTCGTAAGTGTTGTTCTTCAAGATGTGTTGCTCATATCCATTCCAAACCCTCCCACCTTCCCCTCCGTTGGAGTAATCGGTAAGAAGGAACTGAGGAGGCGCTGGGTCGGCAGGGTCATGTATTGAGCGCCAGGAAGGCACCACTCCAGGGGGCTCCACAGCTGACCCGACGGGTGCTGCTAGGGGGAAAAATTTCCAACGACTGCACACGGCGCGCACGCATCTAATTGGAATGGATATGAGCAACATCTCTCGAAGAACAACACTTACGAGAGGGGAGTGACCATTTTGTTCGCATGCTGAAGTGTTATCTCACTTAATAGTAATGAACAGTTTTTGATCTTAGTTTCTTCCCTAGCACATGAAGTATAAATTCACTAAAACAATTTCAATAGTGGGCTGTCAGACAATATCAAATTCAGGTTTATTTTATTTTATTGCGAGTGCAAGGAAAACTGCAACATATCTTCACTGTAGTCTCTCTCCTGCTCTTGTGAGCAAATTGTGTTTTGATGTTTTAAAAAAATGCTCTCAAAACACAGTTCTTACGAATTTTGATACCTTGTTCATTCGCTGCAGGGCTGAGGAGGAAATGATGTGTTTGTGAACCAAAATTAAGCTGTTGAGCCGCATCAAAGAGCTTATACCAGTATAAGAGAGAAACTTGATTTAGTAATTCTAACTCTAGGCATACCAGCCTCGAATGTCTCTTCCTGTTTAAAGAAGTTGTGTATTGGTCGCCCTGTTATTTAACCTTCAGTTCTCTGATGGAATATTTCAGGTTTTCTAATTTTTAAAAAAAGAGATCTTCCTGTTACCAGAAAACTACTGACATAATAGCGAGACACAAAAGTCAGATCAGAAATTTATTCTTTATTACATCTACCCTTTGCTTTTTTTTTTTTTTTTTTTTTTTTTCGTTTCTTCCCCTTCTCTGATTTAGTAAGAGAACCAGATGGAAACATTAAACTTTACTGTAAAGGAGCTGATACAGTAATTTATGAACGTTTGCATCCAATGAATCCTCAGAGACAGATTACACAGGAAGCACTAGATGTAAGTTTTGCTTTTTTAAATGCCATTTTTAACATGGGTAAAACGAAGCTATTTGCACCTACCTACAACTGCATTGAGTTGACTTATTTCTACTTTGCTTGAAAAATATAGCTCCATAGGACTGTTAGAACAAAGTGTTCAAAAAAGCTGAACAACTTATTTTGCTGCTACTAGATGTTGTGTTGTTCGAAATCAGAACATGTGATTTCCCCCCCCCCTTTTTTTTCTTTTTAATGGAATTGTATTTTAAATGTTTGCATTGTACATATTGAAATTAGTTTTTCGTTATTTGAGACACTTGCATGTCACTTCAGACTTTCCCGCTCCATTCAATTTTTTACTTGTACTTTGCAGCATGTTTTCTAGACCTACCTAGATGGACGGATAAATTGCACTATGTACTATTACTGCATTGATTGTTTTACATTTTTTCCAAATGATTGTAGAATCTTCTATTTAACGTGTCCAACTTTCACCATACAGTCTTGAGTACAGTAGCAGCCAGTGACTGAGTTCTTTCAGATTGACTAGTCATAGCATGAAGTCTTCTCAACTTCAATTTTAAGCTAATATTGAAATCTATGCAGCTTATTTCTCTTTCTTTCCACAGATTTTTGCAAATGAGACCTTGAGGACATTATGCCTCTGCTACAAGGACATTAGTCATGGTGAATATGAAGCATGGAATAAAAAGTTCATGGAAGCTAGTGTAGCTGCAAGTAACCGTGATGAAGCCCTGGATAACGTATATGAAGAAATAGAAAAAAACCTTATTGTAAGTTGTAATATTTTAAATTTTATAAATGTGTTTTTATTCTTGTCCAAATAGTAACAAACCATTGTGGAAACTGAATAGCCCTTTTTGATTAGCACATTTGTGAGTACAATTTTAATTAAGATTTTGAGACTGCCAAAACTCAGTTCTAGAGAGCTTCAGGGAATGAAGGAACATGGATTTCTTTGGTTTAGCTTTCACTGGACTTTTTTCCTCCATTCCAAAAAGGCTGCTAATCTCTGTAAGCAGTAGCACTAGCTCAGAAATGAGTTTTATTAAAAAAAAAAAGTTCAGGTTTTAAAATTTGATAGCTGTTTATCTATCTGCTATGATGGTAACTGCATTACAAATAATTTGCAAAAGGGGAACCTTGCTATAGCTGTTCAAAGGTTATTTCCTCTTTAAAGCTCGGAACTACTTCTACTATTAAATTGATCTCCACTGTGTGTGATGCAACCGGTTAGTATGGTATGGAGTTAACGTCCCTTTATTTGAAGGATTGAGTATTGCTTAATGTGTCTGACACAGGGGGTAAGACTACAGGGACCAAACAGTCTGATCAAGATATGTCACTCAGATATCTCTAATTGTGTATATTCAAGACCACTTCATGAGAAGCAAGAGTATAAATTGCAAATAGCATTTAAAAAAACCAAAAGTCTCTCATCACAGTCATTGTGAAGATTTTTTTTTTTTTTTTTTTTTTTTTTTTTTTAAAGAAACCCAATACCTTGGGCCAAATAAGGCGCTATTGAATTGGCAAATGCTATTGACTTTAAAAGAGTTTCTCTGGGGTAACTAGAAAGCAGAACGTGGCCATCTGAAGTATACCAAGAAAAAGTTTTATTGTTAAAATGATCTGGTTAACTGTGAATTCCAGGATCACACAGCTCGGTAGAGGAGGCAGAGAGAGGTAGGGACAGAGCCTGGGGGAAGGGGGTGGAACAGGGCATATCCCTTCCAGCCCCCTGCCCTGAGCCGCTCAGGGCAGGGGGCTGGGAGCACCCCCACGAGCCGAGCACCCCGCCCTCTGCCCTGAACCCCCCACACCCCAACACACCCCCAGCCTTCTGCCCTGCATCCCCACAGCCCCAGCCCTCTGCCTTGAACCCCCCCCCACACCCAGCCTTCTGCCCTGCACCCCCACAGCCCCATCTGTCTCCCCTGAACCCCCCCACACCCGCCAGCCCTCTGCCCTGAGCCCCCCACACCCGCCAGCCCTCTGCCCTGAGCCCCCCACACCACAACACACACACAGCCTTCTGCCCTGCATCCCCACAGCCCCAGCCCTCTGCCCTGAACCCCCTCCCACACCCAGCCTTCTGCCCTGCACCCCCCCACCCCAACACACACCCAGCCTTCTGCCCTGCACCCCCACAGCCCCATCTGTCTCCCCTGAACCCCCCCACACCCAGCCCTCTGCCCTGAGCCCCCCACACCCCAACACACACCCAGCCTTCTGCCCTGCATCCCCACAGCCCCAGCCCTCTGCCCTGAACCCCCTCCCACACCCAGCCTTTTGCCCTGCACCCCCCCCAGCCCTCTGAGCTGACTTTTGAACCCCCACACACACACTCAGCCCCCTGCCCTGCACCCCCCCACCCCAACACACACCCGGCCTTCTGCCCTGCACCTGCCCCAGCCCTCTGACCTGACCCTTGAACCCCCCCCAGCCTTCTACCCTGCACCCCCCACACACCCCCAGCCCTCTGCCCTGACCCTTGAACCCCCCCCCCCCGGCCTTCTGCCTTACACCCCCCACACACCCCAGCCCTCTGCCCTGATCCCTGAACCCCCTCGCTCTGCGCTGACCCCTGAACCCCCCCCCACACCCTAGCCTTCTGCCCTGAACCCCCTCCCTCTGCCCTGACCCCTGAAACACCGCCCCCACCCCCCCGGTCTGGGGTCCCAGCCATAGGCCCTGCTCAGCCCGCTGCCGGCCTAGGTGAACAGAACCCCAGGCTGGCAGCGTAAGATCAGCATTTTAATTTAATTTTAAATGACGCTTCTTAAACATGTTGAAAACCTTGTTTACTTTACATACAATAGTTTAGTTATATAATATAGACTTCTAGAAAGAGACCTTCTAAAAACGTTAAAATGTATTACCGGCACGCGAAACCTTAAATTAGAGTGAATAAATGAAGACTCGGCACACCACTTCTGAAAGGTTGCCTACCCCTGCTCCAATACATCTGTTAGTCTTAAAGGTGCCACAGGACCCTCTGTTGCTTTTTACAGATCCAGACTAACACGGCTACCCCTCTGATACTATATAGTTGTAATTACTGTAAACAAATCCTATATGTAACTGGGAAGGAATACAATACACAGATGAAAATGTTTCCTGTGGTGTCCTACATAATAACAACTATCAGTCATCTAGTTCTGTAATGGTGGCGTTTATTATCATCATAGTACCTAGGAGCCCTAGTCATGGACCAGGACCCCATTGTGCTAGGTGCTGTACAAACAGACCACAAAAAGATGGTTCCTGCCCCAATGAGCCTACAATCTAAGTATAAGACAAGAGACAACAGTATCTTCTTCCATATCTAAATAGCTTCATTTTATACTACAAACTAAACCTGTTTTCTCTCTGGATTTTTGTCTTATTAAACGCTTGTGTTCCCAATAACTTCCAGCTCTTGGGTGCTACAGCTATTGAAGACAAACTACAGGATGGGGTTCCAGAAACCATTTCCAAACTTGCAAAGGCGGACATTAAAATCTGGGTGCTTACTGGTGACAAAAAAGGTATATTTACATTACTATAATGATAGCAGAAACATGAGATTTTATGGTTGGAAGCTGAAGCTAGACAAATTCAGGCTAGAAATAAAACTCAAATTCTCAACTGGGTAACTAATCACTGGAACAACTTCCGTAGGGATATCATGGATTCTTTGTCACTTGAAGTCTTTAAATCAAGACTGTATATATTTCTAAAAGATGTGCAATAGCTCAGATGGAAGTTCCACTTAATGCTGAGTTTACTGGGTGAGATTGTATGGTCTGTGTTGTGCAGGAGGTTAGACTAGATGACCATCATGGCCTTAACCTATGAATTATTTTTAGAGAAAAATCTTTGCTATATTTCCAAATGAGAAACTAATGTATGACAATTGGCTGCCAACTAATTAACTTGTCCAATCACAAGGGTAACTGATTGGAAAATAATGTTGATGACAGACATGACTTTAACAGAAGAATGAGTTGCTATTTCCATTATTAACTCCTGTTTCTATGGTTATAAAACCTGGCTGTTTCATGCAAGTGAATTTTGTCTTTTAAATTGCTGGGACAAAAAGGAAACTTTCTTCTTAAAGATGGTTTTGCAAAAGAGAATAAACCTTTAAGTGACTTGCCCATTATCACACAGGAACTTGGTGGTAGAGGCAGGGATAGAATCCAATTCTCCAGGGTAATGTTCACCTGCCTTAACCATGAACCATCCTTACTCTTCCTGCAGTCTTTGTGCCTTATTTACTACACACCTTCCAACTTCTGCAAAAATGAAGCAGGGGTTCTTCAGATGAGTTTACTTAACTAGACAACCATAACTCAAACCCAGAGCAAGTCCATCCTGTACAGAGGTTCTGTGAACACAATAGTATGTGATCATGTAATGAGACTATCATAATGCATACGCACCAGGAGGCTGATACACAGGCATTTTCTAACTTCTGACTACTTCATTTTAAAAGCTGATGTTCATAAGGGTTTTTTTGTGCGTGTGTGCACGTGTCTGTAATTTCCTAGGTTATTAAAAAGGCAAACAAAATACCAAATTCCATAATGTAGTATCATATTGACACTCACAGGCGTCGTCATTGAGGTTAGAACCAAGTTTACATCCACCGCACAGCACAGTTATAGTGGAGTAAATGAGGATAATAGTAGGTTCTCCTTAAGCTTGGAAGGATCAGATTTTTCTCAGGAAATATCAGTTGCACTATACAAACCAATGAAAAAATATTTCCATCGATGATCATTGAAATTTACAGATAAGCAAAGTAAGAAAAACACTTCTTGAGAACTTCTTAGAACTTGATTTAATATTAAAATTTAGACATATTGATGATGGCAGTTTGTGTTTTAATGGTTTTAAAACTAATTTAAAATGCTTAAAACCCATAATTTTGCACAACTGAAAAAATAAATAGATAAAAACAAAAAAAGCTTAAAAATAAAAATCAAGGTTATCCATTGGAATTTTTTTTTTTTTAGTCAAATTCTGCCAAACCTAGTTATCCTGTTTGTGGACCAGCATTAGAGAGGAATGAGATGCATGCTGCTGCCCCATCCCCTCTGACTTGTCTCTATCCTTT
The DNA here is from genome assembly GCF_028017835.1 of Emys orbicularis. Taxonomy (NCBI): domain Eukaryota; kingdom Metazoa; phylum Chordata; order Testudines; family Emydidae; genus Emys; species Emys orbicularis. Next base: position 20,878,941 of record NC_088688.1, on the reverse strand, counting down.
CTTTCCCCCCACTACTGGCTCCTTGTGCTGTTCCCATTCTCCTTGACATCCCAGTCTCTATTCCTTAGGTGTCTTGTGCCACTTTTCTTGCCTAGCCAGTCCCAGTCTCTGTCTCTGGACTCACTGTCAGAGTCCCAGTGTCTCCCCCTCCCCACAATCAGTCCCAGTCTCATCAGACTCCTTGTTCCAATCTATGCCTTTCCCTCCCCCAGTCCACCTTTTGTTCCCTCTGCATTCAACTCAGACTGCTTCCTACTCTATGGTGCCTTGGTGCCAGCAGGGGCACCACTGAGAGCACAGGAGACACAGGCTCCCTGCTCTCAGTCCTAGTGCATGACTCCACCCCAGCTCGGAGCAGCCACTGAAGCAGTGGTCACCAAACGGTCGATTGTGATTGACTGGTCGATCTTAGAGGATCTCCCAGTCAATCTCAATCTCTGGTGGTGCAGTGTGGCTGCCACTAAGGCAGGCTCCCTGCCTACCCTGGCCCCATGCCACTCCCGGAAGCGGCCAGTGCAGCCCCAGGGCCGGGGGGGCAGGGGTCTCCCTCCACGTGCTGCTCCTGCCTGCAAGCACCTCCCCGCAGCTCCCATTGGCTGGGAGAGCTGCGTGGGCAGCGCTTGCAGAGGGGCAGCACACAGAGCCACATGCCCCCCCGCTGACAGCACCCCATGCCCCCTCCTGCACCCCAAGCCCCATCGTGAGCCAGCACACTGTACCCCCTCCTGCACCCCAACCCCCTGACCCAGCCCTGACTCACTCCCAGAGCCAGCACCCTGTACCCCCTCCTGCATCCCAACACTCTGCCCCAGCCAGGAGCCCCCTCCTGCACCCAAACCTCCTCCCAGAGCCTGCACCTAGCACCCCCTCCTGCACCTCAACCCCCTGCCACAGCTCAGCCCAGAGCCCCTTCCCACACTATGAACCCCTCATCCCACAGCCCGTACCCCAACCCCCTACCCCAGCCCGGTGAAAGTGAGTGAGGGTGGGGGAGAGCAAGCGACAGAGAGCGCGGGGGATGGAGTGAGCAAGGCGGGGCTTTGGGGAAGGGTCAAGGCCTAGGGGTATGGGCGGGGTAGATTCTGGTTTGCCCTTAGGGTATGTCTACACTACGAGAGTAGTTCGATTTTACTTAAATCGAATATGTGGAATCGATATTACAAAGTCGAACGTGTGTGTCCACACTAAGGACAGTAATTCGACTTTGTTAGTCCACACTAACGGGGCAAGCGTCGACATTGGAAGCGGTGCACTGTGGGCAGCTATCCCACAGTTCCCGCAGTCCCCGCTGCCCATTGGAATTCTGGGCTGAGCCGCCAATGCCTTCTGGGTAAAAAAAATGTCGAGGATGCTTTTGGGTAACTGTCGTCATCCGACCGTCACTCCCGCCCTCCCTCCCTGAAAGCGCCGGTGGGAAATCAGTTCGCACACTTCTGGTCAGTGACAGCGCGCACGCCACAGCACTGCGAGCATGGAGCCCGCTGCGACCATCGCTGCAGTTATGGCCGTTGTCAACACCTCGCACCTTATCATCCACCTTTCCCAGAGGCAGATGCTGAGAAATCGGGCGAGGAGGCTACGGCAGCGCGGTGAGGACCTGAAGTCTGAGAGTGGCACAGACCTGTCAGAAAGCATGGTACCCCGCGCCGAGGACATCATGGTGGCAATGGGTCATGTTGATGTTGTGGAACGGCGATTCTGGGCCCGGGAAACAAGCACGGATTGGTGGGACTGCATAGTGCTGCAGGTCTGGGATGAATCACAGTGGCTGCGAAACTTTCGCATGCGGAAGGGGACTTTCCTGGAACTTTGTGAGTTGCTGTCCCCTGCCCTGAAGCGCAATGACACCCGGATGCGAGCAGCCCCGAGTGTCCAGAAGCGAGTGGCCATAGCCCTCTGGAAGCTTGCAACGCCAGACAGCTACCGGTCAGTCACGAACCACTTTGGCGTGGGCAAATCTACCGTGGGGGTTGTTGTCATGCAAGTAGCCAACGCAATCGTTGAGCTACTGCTCTCAAAGGTAGTGACCCTGGGAAACGCGCAGGTCATCATAGATGGCTTCGCCGCGATGGGATTCCCAAACTGCGGTGGGGCTATACATGGAACTCACATCCCTATCCTGGCACCGGACCACCAGGCCAGCCAGTACATTAACCGAAAGGGCTACTTTTCAATGGTGCTGCAAGCACTGGTGGACCATAGGGGACGTTTTACAAACATCAACGTCGGATGGCCGGGCAAGGTTCATGACGCTCGTGTTTTCAGGAACTCTGGTCTGTTTAGACGGCTGCAGGAAGGTATTTACTTCCCGGACCACAAAATAACTCTTGGATGTGGAGATGCCTATAGTCATCCTCGGGGACCCAGCCTACCCGCTAATGCCCTGGCTCATGAAGCCCTATACTGGCGCCCTGGACACTGAAAAAGAACTCTTCAACTACCGGCTGAGCAAGTACAGAATGGTGGTGGAGTGTGCTTTTGGCTGTCTCAAGGGGAGATGGAGAACCTTACTGACTCGCTGTGATCTCAGCGAAACCAATATCCCTATTGTTATTGCAGCTTGCTGTGTGCTCCACAATCTCTGTGAGAGCAAGGGGGAGACCTTTATGGCGGGGTGGGAGGTTGAGGCAAATAGCCTGGCTGCTGATTACGCCCAGCCAGACAGCCGGGCGATTAGAAGAGCCCAGCGGGACGCGCTGTGCATCCGGGAGGCTTTGAAAGCTAGGTTCCTGAGTGAGCAGGGTAACCAGTGACTATTAAGTTTGTGTACAGAGAAGCTGAACCTGCCCCCGTTTCTTTACCAAGTAAATATTCACTATCCTCTCCAGTTACATACCCCGTTCCCCCCCCTTCCAACACACGTTTAAAAATAAAATCACTTGAATTTTGTTAATGAACACCGTTTTCTTTATTACTGTTTTCTCGGTAAAGTGTTGAACCTGGGACGCAGACTGTGGTGGGGAGCGGGTGTAGTGTAGTGATGCAAAGGACGCTTCTAAACTCTGTGTGTGGGGGCTATGTGACTTTGTGGCAGGAGGAGGACGGTTACAGATCCCCTGCTGCGTGGCTCTGTGATCCAGGATAAGGACCGCTGCATAAGATCTCTAACTGCCCTCCCCCGCCACAAAGTCACAGAGCCCCCCCCACACACACACAGAACATGAAAACCACCTCCCAGACTGACCAGGGTAACTAGTGACTGCAATGTGTGTGTGCCCTGCTGCTGAACCTGCCCCCGCCTCTGTACCCTGGTAAAGGTGGCTGTCCTGTCCAATTACCAACCCCCTTCCCCCCCTTCAGACAGACTCTCCTCTAAAAGAACATGATGGAAACAGTAATTAACAGAAACGTATTTTTTATTAGCAACTACACATGAAACTGGGGGATGAAACTTGGACGGGGGCTTGGGTGAGGCGGGAAGGAAAGGACTTATCAAATTTTGGGGAATGAGAGCCTTCTGGTACTTGAGCAGTCTGCAGGGGTGGAGTGAGAGTTTTCACGGACTCTGCCGCCCCTCCTTCTTGGGACTTTGGGTGAGGGGGATATGGGACTTGGTGGCGGGGGAGAGCGGTTACAGATATACTGCAGTGGGGCTCTGTCCTCCTGCCTCCGGTCCTGCAGAACATCCACAAGGCGCCGGAGTGTGTCCGTTTGCTCCCTTATTAGTCCAAGCAGCGTTTGAGTCGCCTGCTGGTCTTCCTGCCGCCACCTCTCCTCCCGTTCCATGTCTGAACGGTGCATTTGGGACAAGTTCTCCCTCCACTGGGTCTGCTGGGCTGCCTGGGCTCGGGAGCAGCCCATAAGTTCCGAGAACATGTCCTCCCGTGTCCTCTTCTTCCTACGCCTAATCTGCGCTAGCCTCTGGGAGTGTGATGCCAGGCTAGGTCGGGAGACAGTCGCAGCTGTGGGATGGGAAAAAGGGAGTGAATTCCTCAGAAAGATAAATTTTTGGGTGAACAAAGAACATAGTCTTTCTCTGTGAACTAGACCATGCACAGCACTAGACTGCATTTTACTGTAGCTGCACTGGCAGGGACTAAACAGTAGAGCGGCTAGGGCAGAACCATCATGCTAAACCGGACATTGTTAGATTTTTTTTCAGTAGTTGCACTGCCCAGGACTGAAACGTTAAGCGCCTAGGGCAAACTAATCATGAAAAACCCATTGTTAATATTCCTGTTCTGTTAAAAATAAATGTTTAGATGTTTAAAACACTTACTGGCTGATCCTTCCCCTGATTCTGTGTCCGGGTTAACGGCTGGGGACGGTTGGTAGGGGATCTCTGTAAGGGTGATGAAGAGATCCTGGCTGTCGGGGAAATCAGCGTTGTAAGCGCTGTCGACTGCCTCGTCCTCCTCATCTCCTTCCTCATCTTCCCCGTCCGCTAACATGTCCGAGGAAGCGGCCGTCGACAATATCCCATCCTCAGAGTCCACGGTCAGTGGTGGGGTAGTGGTGGCGGCCGCACCTAGGATGGAATGCAGTGCCTCGTAGAAATGGGATGTCTGGGGCTGGGATCCGGAGCGTCTGTTTGCCTCTTTGGTCTTCTGGTAGCCTTGTCTCAGCTCCTTGATTTTCACGCGGCACTGCGTTGCATCCCGGCTGTATCCTCTCTCTGCCATGGCTTTAGAGATCTTCTCATAGATCTTTGCATTCCGTCTTTTCGATCGCAGCTCGGAAAGCACGGACTCATCGCCCCACACAGCGATCAGATCCAAGACTTCCCGATCAGTCCATGCTGGGGCCCTCTTTCTATTCTGAGATTGCATGACCATCTCTGCTGGAGAGCTCTGCATCGTTGCCAGTGCTGCTGAGCTCGCCACGATGTCCAAACAGGAAATGAGATTCAAACTGCCCAGACAGGAAAAGGAATTCAAATTTTCCCGGGGCTTTTCCTGTGTGGCTGGTCAGAGCATCCGAGCACGGACTGCTGTCCAGAGTGTCCACAGAGTGGTGCACTGTGGGATAGCTCCCGGAGCTATTACCGTCGATTTCCATCCACACCTAGCCTAATTCAACATGGCCATGTCGAATTTAGCACTACTCCCCTCGTTGGGGAGGAGTACAGAAGTCGAATTTAAGAGACCTCAATGTCGAACTAAATAGCTTCGTGGTGTGGACGGGTGCAGAGTTAATTCGATGTAACGGCGCTAAATTCGACACAAACTCCTAGTGTAGACCAGGCCTTAGATTCAAAAAGTGATCCTGGGCATAAAAAGGTTGGAGATCACTGTTCCCCAGAAGGTGACATCCCTCTTGCTGAGCTGCTAGGCTGGGAACTGCAGCCAATGGGAGCTGCGGGGGTGGTGCTTGCATGTGCAGGGGCTGCCTGAGCTACCCCTGAGCCAGGCGCACTGGCCGCTGCAGAAGTCACAGAAAGTCATGGATGACCTCTGTGACAAACTCGCAGCCTTAATAATGATTCATTAAAGAATCTTAGTAACGTGTGACTTTGTTACAGAAACTGCTGAAAACATTGGATTTTCTTGTGAACTTTTAACAGATGAAACTACAATCTGCTATGGAGAGGATATCAGGTAAGTTACAAGCATACACAATTCTTTGTGTAGGAGTTTAAAATCTCAAATTTCAAAATATTCAAAGTAACCACACTGTTCCTGTGGCTTGCTTTCTTTATCTGGCTATCTCCTTTGATTCCTCCTATAGGGTGTTTACAATGCTTTAACAGTGTAACTGAAACGCAGGCTGTGTCTACTCTACGAGCTGGAGGTGTGATTCCCCTGCTCATGTATGCATAATTGTGCTAGCCCCTATCGAGCCAGTGTGAGTGCAAATAACAGTATAGCCATGGTAGTGTGGGTAGAGGCAGTGGAGGCACAGCTGAGCCATGCAGAATACATACCCTATCAAGCTAGCGCAAGTATGTGTACATCAGCAAGGGGAATCCCACCCCTATTTTGTAGCACAGATGTAGCCACAGTAGTGGCCAATATTCAGTTATGCTGTGGTTTGTGGATTTTTTTTTTATTTTTTTATTTTTTTACTATTTTGCATAGTAGTTTACCAAGGCAACGTACTCATTGTTAGGGCCCTACCAATTTAGTGGCCATGAAAAATGTGTCACGGACCATGAAATCTGGTCTTTAGGGTGGTTTTACCCTATACTATACAGATTTCACGAGGGAGACCAGTGTTTCTCAAACTGGGGATCCTGACCCAAACGAGGGTTGTGGGGGAGGTCATAAGGTTATTTTAGGGGGGGTCACAGTATTGCCACCCTTACCTCTGGGCTGCCTTCAGAGCTGGGCAGCCAGAGGGCAGCGGTTGTTGGCCAGGCGCCCAGCTCTGAAGGCAGCACCCGCGAGCAGCAGTGCAGAAGTAAGGGTGACTATATCATACCATGTCATCGTTACTTCTGCACTGCTGTTACCTTCAGAGCTGGGCTCCTAGCCACCAGCTGCTGCTCTCTGGCCGCCCAGCTCTGAAGGCAGTGCTGCCTCCAGCAGCAGCGCAGAAGTAAGGGTAGCAGTATCACAACCCCCCTACAATAACCTTGTGACCCCCGCCCTCCCCCACAACTCCATTTTGGGTCAGGACCCCTACAATTACAACACCGTGAAATTTCAGATTTAAATGGCTGAAATCATGAAATTTACGATTTTTTAAATCCTATGACTGTGAAATTGACCAAAATGGACTGTGAATTAGGTAAGGCCCTACTCATTGTGGATCAGGCAGAAACATGCCTTTTAAAAACAGTGGAGGTAATAAGCCAACCATTGTTGACTTGATGCTACCACAATAACTAAATAACTCAGTTCAGCACCTTGTATAAGTACTTCACTAAGTTAGGACAACAGATGCTTATGTAGCACCTTTCACCCAGAAAGATCCTAACATACTTTACAGATTGTTGAAGCTATCGATAGTTAAGACATACAATATCAACTTTATCCACCACTGTAATACAGTAACCTCTAGGATGAAAATATAGCAGCTGTTTCAGAGAAATAGCAATACAACACAACATTTTACAGTAGAAATTGAAGATTTTTTTCCCCTAAACAAATTTACAAGAATGGGGAAACTTAAGATATCAAGTTATAATCACCTAGCTGGAATACCGCAACTAATGCTCTTGCTTTTATAAAAAGTGCCATGCAATTTTTAATAACCATAAGAGGCCAGGATTTTCCCTTTTCATTTAATTTGAAAGACATTATCAGTATCAGGGGAATGCAATTTACCCTTTGTGTTAGGGCTTTGGAGCAATACTGACTCAGAACGCTACCCACAGAGTTGTTAACCACTTCTTACATCATATGCTGTATGCCTTTCTTGCAGATCTCCCATCCAAGTACTGAGCAGTTCACACTTAGCTTGGTTTGAAGTCTACCTTTAGGTTTCCCATAGATAGGGCCCACTACAATAGTAACTATAAAAATAAGTCAGTATTTGTAGTTTTTAGATGACCTACATTAAAACTCTTCATTCATTTTCCAGTGCTCTTCTTCAAACAAGGTTGGAAAACCAGAATAACAAAGCTGAATCAAATATAAACTCCTCTCAAAGAACGAATGAGCCATTCTTTCAATCTGGTAGAAATCGTGCTTTAATAATCACTGGTTCCTGGCTGGTATGTATAAAGCAGACTCTTCCATTACTTCAGTTTGGGGAGTTTTCTGGGATACATAATAGGTCAAAGGCTAATAGTGCTGTAAATTGGAATCCTATGTTTCTTATCGTTAACTACTCCTTCATTCACTTGATTGCTGCCCTGAGGCACCCAATGAAAGATATTCAACCTCTCTGCCTCAGTTTCCTCCATCTATAAAATGCCAAACTGTAAAACTAGTCTTTGAAAATATCATAGATAAAGCAATAAAATATCTCTCATTTATCAACGTTAACCATCAAAGCAAAAAAGAATCTCCTGTAAAAAGAACAATCTAATGTTAGAATTATTCGTAATCAGGGGACTCTGAAAGTCAAGTGCTAAAGAACCAGAAAGATGCAAAATTAGATCTTTCAAGCCCCAACATGCTCTGAACAGACAGCAGTCATTACTTCATGGTTGAAATACAGGAGGTCCCCAGTATACGTCTCCCCCTTATCTGCTGTTTCGCATATCTGTCGCTCGTCAATAGGGGAACATGTTCCAATTCACATCGGGCCCGATCTGCATATCCCTCATTTGCAGTACTTTACTGTAAGTTGCAAATGAGGGATATGCGGACCGACTTGAATCGGAACACGTTCCCCTATTGATGAGCGACAGATATGCGTAGCCACAGGTGGGCTGTGGCCCACCCACTTAACATCCAGGCCCACCTCCACAGTACCGACTCTGCTCCCGCCCCAATGCTTGCTCCACACCACCCACCCGGTGCTTCAGCTGGGGAGTGGGGTCGGGGTGCAGGCCTTGCCCTGCTCCGCTTGCCTGGAACTCCAGCCATGGAGCGGCGGGGGCTTGCCCCACTCCGCTCGTCCAGCCCTCCTGCCAGGAAGTGGGGTTGGGGAGTGGGGGCTTCCAAGCCCCCGACCCCTACTCCCTGGCTGGAGCGCCGGAGCGGGGCAAGCCCCTGTGTCCCAACACAGCTCCCCAGCTGGAACTCTGGAGTGGGGCAAGCCCCTGCGCCCCAACCCCACTCCCTGGCAGGAGCACCGGGTGGAACAGGACAAGCCCCTGACACCGATCCCTGGCAGGAGCACCAGGCTCCCCTGCCGGGTGGAGCAGGACAAGTCCCCGTTCCTGCTCCCCTGCCAGACATAGCAGGATAAGCCCTCGCGCCCCGATCCCACTCCCCAGCAGGAGCCTGGGGGGCGGCAGGGCGGACCATGTGGGAGTGCAGGGGGCACACATTTTTCTGAGAGCCCCTGGCCAGCGCATTTATCATTTGTGTTCTTCTCCCCGCCCCAAAGGCTGGCTGGAGGGGGAGAGAGGCCGCCAGATCACTCCTACCCCTCCGCCCCCCGTCATTACCCGCCCACCCTGGCACCCACCCAAGTGTCCCCTCCTGTCTATGCCACTGCTGTACTAGCAGGTCCCCGGTATATGTCGTTTTGGTATTCGTGGCCCTTTTCAAGAACACAACTCCAACGTACACCGGGGACTCCCTGTAAGAGGGTATGTCTGAGAGCAAAAGTGTGAACAAAGTGTCAGAAATAAAAGGAAGCAGGCTCATATGGTACCTTGTACTGTGGTCTGATGTTTTAAAAGTTCAGAAAACACTGAAGGACTTTCAGTAAAGAAGTGACCTGGTTGGCAATCCAAGTATTGGTGAGAATCCTATTGGCAGAATTCTATACAAACCAGAGTGGGAGGAGATATATCAGCAAATAACAAATCTAAAACTATTCAGCTTAGAAGTGACCATTAATCCATGTATAAGTCTGTGCCTCAACTGGATAACCCATAAATCAAAACCTAAAGATCATACCTGAAATGATGAGCTTCACTGTCTTGCTAATATTAGGCTTCAGAGGGAGCTCAGAATTTTTAATAACTTCACTAGTACAAATCCGGCATTTGACGACAGCTTGGTGTTCCAGGTGATCACACTTTCCATTTTTTTTTTCAAAAAACCTTAATATCACAGAAACTAATATTATTCTTCAAAATGAATTAGCTGAAGATAGAAAAAGGATTTTTTCCATTAATTTCTGCAAGAAGTATTACAATAGAATAAGTTGTACAAAAACCTACCACATTCACTGTCCCCTTTTCTTCAGGGGAGTTTCATTGGGATGGTATTACAGAAGTGCACATAATGTAGATGAGAGTCAAGGTATTTCAGACTTTAAAAATGTTATAAGAGCAGCCCTTAGAACACTCTATCTTTAAATAGCGAAGAAGGGACAATAATTACTTTCTCTTTGGTTATCCAGAATGAAATCCTTTTAGAGAAGAAAAAGAAGAAGAAGAAACTTCTAAAACTGAAATTTCCCAGAACAGCAGAAGAGAAAGAAAAGCAAATTCAGAGTAAAAGGAGAGCTGATGCTAACAAAGAACAGCAACAAAGAAACTTTGTAGACTTAGCATGCGAGTGCAGTGCAGTGATCTGCTGCCGCGTAACTCCCAAACAGAAGGCCATGGTGGTGGAGCTGGTGAAGAAATATAAGAAAGCTATAACTTTGGCTATAGGGGATGGTGCCAACGATGTAAACATGATCAAAAGTAAGTCATCTATAAAATTTCACTGGCTATTTGGTTTTGGTTTTGAAGGTCTTACATCACTTTATTAGAAAGTGTTATTTTCCCTGAGTTCAGACTATCTTTTTTAACAATTGAAGTAGCTGTTTAGATACATAAAGAATAATTTGGGTCCGGAGAAATTTACAGTAGAGAATGGGAATTGTTAAATGACTGTATAAGCTGGAGTGTTATTGTGCATCTTCATTTGTTGAATAATATATCTTGTTTTAATAAACCTTGCTTATTCTATGTGAGACTCTTTTATTTGTTTGTTTGTTTGTTTTATTTAATGTAGCTGCTCATATTGGTGTTGGAATTAGTGGACAAGAAGGCATGCAAGCAGTCATGTCAAGTGACTATTCTTTTGGACAATTCAGATACCTGCAAAGATTACTATTAGTTCATGGCCGATGGTCCTATATAAGGATGTGCAAGTTCCTACGATATTTCTTCTACAAAAACTTTGCATTTACGCTAGTACACTTCTGGTACTCATTCTTCAATGGCTATTCTGCCCAGGTAAGAGAAGTGCTTTTCTAATATGAACTAGAAAAACTTATTTTTTGCCAAAACAAAATAATGGAGACCAACTTATTAAGTGATGATGTAATTTAAGCGAACAGCATGAAAGGAAGCAGCCTTTGCAGGTTCATGTTAGAGCCTTTCATATCATTGTGGTGGAATTCATACTTACTCTATTACTCATGCCTTGGAAAGACTTTAATCTCCAGCTATAGTGCTATTGGTATCTTAATCTTCGCTAATTTAACTTTTTTCTGATCAATGTAGTTTATCACGTGTGCAGAAAAAAATAAGGATATAGTAAATAATAAGAATTCCATGTACAGTTGGCTATTACAGCATAAAGCTTGAAATCAGTAGCGTGACTGAACTATGAACATTGTTTCTCTCCCACCACCTCATCTGGTAATCTCAGTCTCTCACTTCAGTTATTTGTGAAATACCCCATCCCCTCTACCCTCTTCAAAAGGCCTGGAACTTGGGCTTTGCAAGTTTTATCTAATAAGATACTCCGTTGTTTTTGTCCCAGACTTTAGAGAATTTTGGTTCTATTTTTCTAAACAATAAATAGCTTGGGAGTGCATGTTATTAGCCAGAACTGTTGAAAAAGCTACTACTGTGGAACATTCCATTGCCTTCCATTTTGATACAATTATCTCTTCATTTATCAGCATTGCTACTTAGACGTATATGTGCCTGGGGGCAGTGAGGTAAAATTAAAGTAATTTTCCGTCCTGAGTTGTCACCTGAAATAAGTAAAATATCTTTTGAGTTTAGCATAAATCATACAGTTGAAAGCACAAATACAAGACTATTATTTGTGTATTATTTGCACTAATTTGTGTTTCACTAATCTGTATATATTAAGACAAGGTCCCTACCCCAAAAAGCTTACAAAGGAAGACCACAGCCTGCAAGCTCCTCTTCCCAAGTGGACCAACTTGTAGAATCAGGGATTTAGTCAGGCAAGTAGTTCCATGAGGTCAGTACTGCTATTTGCATGAGTGAGGGTCTGAGGATCTGCCTAATAGGCATCATACTGAGGTAGGAGGGAATGGAGTACAACAGTCACTGAGTACACCAGTCTTCTTATTAGCACATTTATTTTTCAGTTGTGTTAACATTCCCAAACACTTTATGCTAAGTATCTATATCGTGTCAAGCTGTGGTAAACTCTCACAACAGTAAGCTCATGTATATGGGGGGAAACCTAGCAACAACACTCTCTCTCATTCTTATTTCTGTGTGCATATGTATATGCATTCTTTTTACTGTTGGGAACTTAGTTTAGGGAGCTCATCCACAACTGCTAGTGTTTCCCCACTAGTCATATTCATAGAAGCCACTTGCAAACTAACAAAATGGAGATAGTGACTTCTGTGGGAAATAAGATGGAGAGAAAATGACTGTAGGCACAGAAAATTAATTTAATGTGGGGAAGAAATAGGGAACAGCAAGAGAATTCCCCAAACCAAATATCTGTTTTTCTTGGAGTTATTGTCACCATGGGTGCTCCATGGTAGGACGTGCATGCGCTCGTGCACTCTTGATCAGAGATTTTAGTCAGCAGTGCAAACGAGTCTGTGCCTGCACTCTGTACATCCTTATGCCAATGCGAAGGTAAGTAGTGAGTGGTGGAACCTGCTACTGCTCCAGTTTCTTCTCAACCACCCTCGGTTCGAGATGGGGCATTGCAGTGTCCACTACTTGTTTTCAGCTGCCTCAGTATTTTGAGATTCCTTTTTGTTTTATTTTTATTTTACTTGTTTTATTTAGTTTAGCAGAGATTTGTGCTTTTGGGAGGGTTCCCCCTATTCTTCCTTGGGGCAGCCAGGCTCTTCTACCCTTAGCCATTGTTGTCTGTGGCTTCCCTGCTTGGGTTATGGTAAAGAACCCAGGTTTCAAACCCTTCCAGACCTCCCACAAGTGTTTCCCTCCATCAGCAATGTGGATTCCAGCTGCCTCTGACACTCTCGGATCCAGCAAGGTCTGTACCAGGTTTAAAAGCAGATCTCGCAAGCCGAGGGAAGATAGATGGGAGCGCTCCTTGAGGCCCGTGGGTCAGACAACAGAGTGGCAATGTACTATACAAATCATCATGGGGGAGCAAGATCCCAATCCTTATGTGCAGAATCACTGAGACTGTGGGGGGAGGGATAGCTCAGTGGTTTGAGCGTTGCCCTGCTAAACCCAGGGTTGTGAGTTCAATCCTTGAGGGGGCCATTTGGGGATTTAGTTGGGGATTGATCCTGCTTTGAGCAGGGGGTTGGACTAGATGACCTCCTGAGGTCCCTTCCAACCCTAATAATCTATGATTCTATGAAATGGTGCATTGTCCCACTGCATAGATATCTCAGTGGTCTACCTGCTGGGTCTGTTAAACATAGTAGCAGACTCCCTGAGCAGGCACTTCCACCAGAACAATGAGTGGGAACTCAGCAACTTGGTCTTTCAAAGCATTTGCCAGTCTTGAGGTCTCCTGGAGGTGGATTTGTTTGCAACACCATCCATCATGAAGTGCTGATGATTCTGGTATGGTGCATGTGCATATGTGCATGGCCACATCCCCATGAGGGCTGCTCTCCTAGTCCCTGGGCCTTGCACCCTCTTGTATGCCTATCCTCCAACACCATTGAGCCTCAAGGCTCTAAGCAAATTGAAGCAAGACCAGGCAGTAGCTGTGCTGATAGTACTATCCTGGCCAAGGCAAGTGTGGTTCCCAGATATGCTTGGTCTGTCTCTGTGAACCCCTCTTTGCCTTTCTTTCTCAATGGATCTCACACAAGACTCCGGCACCATAACCCACTAGGGTTACCATTCGTCCGGATTCCCCCGGACACGTCCGGCTTTTTGAGCTAAAAATAGCGTCCGGGGGGAATTTGTAAATGTCTGGACTTCTCCCCGCCCCCCCCCATGCAGCGCACGCGCGGCTAACAGGGCAGCCGGCTGGATGGTGCCACTTACATGAGGCTCCGACAGCCAGAGAGAGCCCCTCCTCCGCTTCCCCTGCAGCAGAGATCACTCCCTCCCTCCCTGCATTCGCAGATCGCCTCCGGCAGTCTGGAGCTCCTCCCCCGCTCCTCCTCCCCTGCCAGCCAGTGTGCCTGGACGAACGGCTCAGGCCGTTCCTGAGCAAGTTCACAGAGACGTTAGGCGAAGGCCAACAACAAGGGGGCCAGGGGGTCGGAGAAGGGGCAGGGAGGTTCTGGAGGGGGCAGTCAAGAGACGGGGGGGGGGGGGGTCGGGAGTTCGGGGGGGCTTTCTGGGGGTGGGGGTGTGGATAAGGTTTTGGGCAGTCAGGGTACAGGTAGGGGGTAGGGTCCTGGGGGGCATTTGGGGGGGGTCTTAGGAGGGGGCATTTAGGGGACAAGGAACAGGGAGGCTTAGGTAGGGGGTGGGGTTCTGGAGGGCAGTTAGGAGCAGGGGTCCCAGGAGGGGGCAGTCAGGGGACAAGGAGCGGGGGGGGGTTTGGGAGTTCTGGGGGCTGTCAGGGGGTAGGGGTGGGGAGAAGGATCGGAGCAGTCAGGGGACATGGAGCAGAGGGGTTTAGATGGGTCGGGAGTTCTGGGGGGGGGCTGTCAGGGGGTGGGGAATGGTTGGATGGGGCGTGGGAGTCCCAGGGGTCTGTCTGGGGGTGGGGGTGTGGATAAGGGTTGGGGCAGTCAGGGTACAGGTAGGAGGTAGGATCCTAGGGGGCCAGTTAGGATGGGGGGAGGGTCTCAGGAGGGGGCAGTCAGGGGACAAGAGGCAGGGAGGCTTAGGTAGGGGGTGGAGTCCTGGGGGGCAGTTAGGGGCAGGGGTCCATCTGCAGAAATGGAGGTGCTTCCAAGTCTGGAGTGCCCATTGATTTTTATATTTGCTTCTGAATCTCTCCTTACAGACATTCTTGATTACTTGTGGATTTAAAAACACCTGGGTTGTCACTGATCTCCATTAGGCTTCACCTGGCTGTGAAAGGTTTATTTTGGCCTTTGCTAGTGTGACTGATTTATGTTACCAATTTGCCTGGGGCTTTAGGTAATTAGGCTGAGGCTGCAGGACTTTTAGGAGAGGAGATGAAGGAGCACATCAAGTGACTAGGTTTAAAGCTTTATTAATAAAATAATAGCGGTGAGTGCTGGGTGCTTTTTATGTTACTTAAAGGAAGGAAGAAAGCGTTAGTGCCCGAGCCCTAACCCATTTTTATACTTACACATGTATAATTTAAGGCTGGGCCAAGCTTGGATGTAACGTAAGAAGAGGGGGAAGGATAGATGAGAGTTCTGTTTTGTGCATAGGCCGTTTAGGGTTTGCTGTTGATTTTTGTTTTGCTTTAGCTTTTGGCAGGGTTCTAAACCCTGGGTTTTTTTTAGGGCGTTTTTGTTTAGGGATTTTTGGATTTTGTGCTTTTTGTACTAGTTTGAACCAGCCTTTTGCGGCTTTTTTAGGTTTTTTAAAATATATTGGCTTTAGGGTTGCGAGACTGTTGTTTTTTTTAATTTTATTCATAGATTCTAGGACTGGAAGGGACCTCGAGAGGTCATCGAGTCCAGTCCCCTGCCCGCATGGCAGGACCAAATACTGTCTAGACCATCCCTGATAAACATTTATCTAACCTACTCTTAAATATCTCCAGAGATGGAGATTCCACAACCTCCCTAGGCAATTTATTCCAGTGTTTAACCACCCTGACAGTTAGGAACTTTTTCCTAATGTCCAACCTAAACCTCCCTTGCTGCAGTTTAAGCCCATTGCTTCTTGTTCTATCCTTAGAGGCTAAGGTGAACAAGTTTTCTCCCTCCTCCTTATGACACCCTTTTAGATACCTGAAAACTGCTATCATGTCCCCTCTCAGTCTTCTCTTTTCCAAACTAAACAAACCCAATTCTTTCAGTCTTCCTTCATAGGTCATGTTCTCAAGACCTTTAATCATTCTTGTTGCTTTTCTCTGGACCCTTTCCAATTTCTCCACATCTTTCTTGAAATGCGGTGCCCAAAACTGGACACAATACTCCAGCTGAGGCCTAACCAGAGCAGAGTAGAGCAGAAGAATGACTTCTCGTGTCTTGCTCACAACACACCTGTTAATACATCCCAGAATCATGTTTGCTTTTTTTGCAACAGCATCACACTGTTGACTCATATTTAGCTTGTGGTCCACTATAACCCCTAGATCCCTTTCTGCCGTACTCCTTCCTAGACAGTCTCTTCCCATTCTGTATGTGTGAAACTGATTTTTTCTTCCTAAGTGGAGCACTTTGCATTTGTCTTTGTTAAAATTCATCCTGTTTAACTCAGACCATTTCTCCAATTTGTCCAGATCATTTTGAATTATGACCCTGTCCTCCAAAGCAGTTGCAATCCCTCCCAGTTTGGTATCATCCGCAAACTTAATAAGCGTACTTTCTATGCCAATATCTAAGTCGTTAATGAAGATATTGAACAGAGCCGGTCCCAAAACAGACCCCTGCGGAACCCCACTCGTTATGCCTTTCCAGCAGGATTGGGAACCATTAATAACAACTCTCTGAGTACGGTTATCCAGCCAGTTATGCACCCACCTTATAGTAGCCCCATCTAAATTGTATTTGCCTAGTTTATCGATAAGAATATCATGCGAGACCGTATCAAATGCCTTACTAAAGTCTAGGTATACCACATCCACAGCTTCTCCCTTATCCACAAGACTCGTTATCTTATCGAAGAAAGCTATCAGATTGGTTTGACATGATTTGTTCTTTACAAATCCATGCTGGCTGTTCCCTATCACCTTACCACCTTCCAAGTGTTTGCAGATGATTTCCTTAATTACTTGCTCCATTATCTTCCCTGGCACAGAAGTTAAACTAACTGGTCTGTAGTTTCCTGGGTTGTTTTTATTTCCCTTTTTATAGATGGGCACTATATTTGCCCTTTTCCAGTCTTCTGGAATCTCTCCCGTCTCCCATGATTTTCCAAAGATAATAGCTAGAGGCTCAGATACCTCCTCTATTAGCTCCTTGAGTATTCTAGGATGCATTTCATCAGGCCCTGGTGACTTGCAGGCATCTAACTTTTCTAAGTGATTTTTAACTTGTTCTTTTTTTATTTTATCTGCTAAACCTACCCCCTTCCCATTAGCATTCACTATGTTAGGCATTCCTTCAGACTTCTCGGTGAAGACCGAAACAAAGAAGTCATTAAGCATCTCTGCCATTTCCAAGTTTCCTGTTACTGTTTCTCCCTCTTCACTAAGCAGTGGGCCTACCCTGTCTTTGGTCTTCCTCTTGCTTCTAATGTATTGATAAAAAGTCCTCTTGTTTCCCTTTATTCCCGTAGCTAGTTTGAGCTCATTTTGTGCCTTTGCCTTTCTAATCTTGCCCCTGCATTCCTGTGTTGTTTGCCTATATTCATCCTTTGTAATCTGTCCTAGTTTCCATTTTTTATATGACTCCTTTTTATTTTTTAGATCATGCAAGATCTCGTGGTTAAGCCAAGGTGGTCTTTTGCCACATTTTCTATCTTTCCTAACCAGCGGAATAGCTTGCTTTTGGGCCCTTAATAGTGTCCCTTTGAAAAACTGCCAACTCTCCTCAGTTGTTTTTCCCCTCAGTCTTGATTCCCCTGGGACCTTACCTATCAGCTCTCTGAGCTTACCAAAATCCGCCTTCCTGAAATCCATTGTCTCTATTTTGCTGTTCTCCCTTCTACCCTTCCTTAGAATTGCAAACTCTATGATTTCATGATCACTTTCACCCAAGCTGCCTTCTACTTTCAAATTCTCAACGAGTTCCTCCCTATTTGTTAAAATCAAGTCTAGAACAGCTTCCCCCCTAGTAGCTTTTTCAACCTTCTGAAATAAAAAGTTGTCTGCAATGCAGTCCAAGAATTTGTTGGATAGTCTGTGCCCCGCTGTGTTATTTTCCCAACATATATCCGGATAGTTGAAGTCCCCCATCACCACCAAATCTTGGGCTTTGGATGATTTTGTTAGTTGTTTAAAAAAAGCCTCATCCACCTCTTCCACCTGGTTAGGTGGCCTGTAGTAGACTCCTAGCATGACATCACCCTTGTTTTTTACCCCTTTTAGCCTAACCCAGAGACTCTCAACACTTCCATCTCCTATGTCCATCTCTACCTCAGTCCAAGTGTGTACATTTTTAATATATAAGGCAACACCTCCTCCCTTTTTCCCGTCTATCCTTCCTGAGCAAGCTGTATCCATCCACACCAACATTCCAATCATGTGTATTATCCCACCAAGTTTCAGTGATGCCAACAATGTCATAGTTGTATTTATTTATTAGCACTGCCAGTTCTTCCTGCTTATTACCCATACTTCTCGCATTTGTATATAGGCATCTAAGATACTGGTTTGATCTTTCCTCCCAGTTTTGTCCTGACCCTCCTTTCTCTCTGCCAATATAGCCCACACTCCCTCTCATTTCCGACCCATCTCCCAGGTCTCCATGTTCCCCACTTACCAGCGGGCTTTGCTCACCTGTCCCAGTCGAACCTAGTATAAAGCCCTCTTCACTAGGTTAGCCAGTCTGTGTCCAAATAGGGTCTTTCCCCTCCTCGAAAGGTGAACGCCATCTCTGCCTAGCAATTTATTGGCCTTTGCAATTTTTTTTATTTTGCAATTTTTTTTAAGTTTGTTTGGTTTAGTCTTTATATTTACACCTTTAACCCCTTTAAAAAAAAAATGTATGCATATATAGGCATTAGCAATATACCATGCTGGTACTTACCCAGGGGACACCATGGGGGGCAATTTCACTGTGATTGTGACATTTCCCCCCTTGACCCTGAATTAACCTTTCGTTGTGAGGGCTTACTACTCAGGTTTTTAGTCTGGCCAGTGTTACCGTTGGCCATTTACACACGCAGCAATATAGCAAAAAAAAATTATTAGGGCAGCAATAATTGCATACACCAGCCAGTAGTGGCTTTTGGCGTTATTGGTAACATAGTAGAACATATTTTTTTGTTGACATAGATGCTCTATTTGAATGGCGGTAGCATTTTGGAAAAGGGCCTATTTTTTTTTTATTTTTTTTTTTTAGAATGGCTGCAAAGAAACCAAGAATTTTTTTTATACATTTTTTTTTATATGTTTATAAAGTTTAACTGTTTAATTTTTTTTAGCTTTTGCAGAGTTAATTTTTTTTTAATTTGCTTATTTTTTTAAATGACAGCTTTATTAATTTAGATTTTACCATTTTAAGTACTATTTTAGGGATTTGAATTTTTTATGTTTGTCCTTTTTAATTTTTGCTATTATGCCCTTAGGGCTTTTAACCTGTTTTTTAATTTTTTTATTTGTTGCTTGCCTGGTTGTTTAGGCCCGATTTTGGGTTTTTTTATTGGCACAGGCTTCGTTTTACTACCAATTTAGCAAGGAGGGTGGGCTCCTTAACTAGCCCCCACCCCTCCTGGTTCCTTTTCTTTTTGTAATGCCCCACAGAGTGCTCGTTTTGTAGTTGGGGATGCCATACATACAACCTTTTCCCCCTTTACCCGCTGTACTGGCTGCCACCTGTTTAGTGGCAAAGCCCAATTTTTGTTTTACACTTTTAATTAGTGATTTGCAACTATTATGATTTGCGGGTGCTTTTCCCTGCTTTAAGGTGGTTGTTGTTGTTGTTGTTTTTTAAGAGGCTTTAGCCTGATTTGCCAGGATTTTTTTTTTTTTTTTTTCACTTTTGAAGTGCTTTTTTTACTATTTTTAGCTGGCTTTGTGTATTTGTAGCGAGCACTTTTTAAATTGTTTGCTTTTTTGTTTTTGTTTGGTTTAGTTTTTTTTGTAGAGATGCTTTTTTTTTTTTTTTTTTTTTTTTTTTTTCGGAGGCGGAGATAAGAATTATTACATGCCTCTCATAACAACCAAATTGCTGCTGCGTTTTTTTTGGCAGCACTAGAGGGTTTGTATATGAGAATATATCGAGACAATTTATTTTCTAGGTTTGAAATGGTGCAGACATTAGCTAGGGCTTGTTTAGTTCAAGGACTGTGCACAAATTTTTGAAGGATTTGTTTAAAAAGAGTGGGGGGGTTTTGACAAAAGGTGAGGTTGGGGCTACCTTTAGTTCTACTCCCCCTTTAGGCAAAATCTTACCCTGCCTTTTTTTGAACATTTTTTCAAACTTTTTTGTTACATTTGACACAGGTTAGCGAGTAACACAGCCTGGATTCTGAAAGCATAGCTTAATAATATTTACCTTTGCCTATATATATATATATGTATATATATATATAAGCAACCTCTTCTTATATATATATATATATATATATATATATATATATATATATATAAGACCAGGAGGTTGACAAACTCCTATATTCTTTAGAGTTTGGTTTAACAGAACAAGATTTGTTTAAAAGGAGTAATTTTTGAACAAAGTATTGTTTTTGGATTTTTTTTTTTTAAACATTTTTTTATACAGGTGCTACCACTATTTGCCCATCCGTTTATATTTTTTAGAGTTGTGTCTTATATAGAAAATACCACCTGAACATGCCGTGACTGCCCAATCCATTGGATAGCCCTTCTTAAGGACCTATTCATTGTGGACATTTGCAGGGCAGCAACCTGGTCCTCCATTCACAGGTTCACCAGGCACTTGCTATCCTCCCTGCTTTCAGAGCAGATACAGTCTTGGTGACACTGTCCTCAGAACTGTGTTGGATCCGCCTTCTCAACACCTGTCTCCGCACTGAGTTACTGCTTGGGAGTCTCCAACAATGTAGCACCTATACGGACAATAACTCAAAGAAGAGGTTGCTTATCTGTACAGTAATTTGAGTTCTTTGAGATGTTTTGTCCCTGTGGGTGCTCTGCTGCAGTCTTCTGGGCTTCGTAGTTGAGAAGAACTGGAGCAACGGCAGGATGGTTCTCTCCCTATGTGCCCTTGCACCAGAGCCCAAGAAAGTATAGTGTGCTGGCATGGACCCGTGGAAACTGCTGACTAAACTCTCCTATCAAGAGTGTACGGGTGTGCACACGTCGTATGGTAGGGCACCCATAGGGACAAAACATCTTGAAGAACTCAAGTTACTGTACAGGTAAGTAACTGCTCAGTTTTCATGCAGATGTTCTGAGGAATAAAAATAAACACTGTAAACAGTATATTTTTTAGTTTTTTTTCCTGGAGCTGGTCAAAAATTTTCTCACTAACATTTTCCCACAGAAAATATTAGTGGGAACATGTCTATGTTGACAAAAGGTGTTGTTTTTTTAAATCAAAACAAAGGGCAAAACATTTTGACCCAATCCAAATGCTTTGTTTTAATTTCCTCCTACCCCAATTTTATATTAAATTTAAGGCTGAACTTGAAACTAAATGTTTCGATTGGCCCCAAATGAAAACTTGTTCAGAGACTTCTTTTCAGGGGGAATTTCTAAAGTTGGACTCTTTGTTCTGATTCAGGACAACAATAACAAAAATGTACAAATGTCAGAATTTCCTGTGGAATTGAAACGGAGTTTCCACCAGTTTTAATTACATCTGTAAGGTATCAGTTCTTAATGTGATCACTGCTGGTATAATACACTTGTGGTCAAAATCTGTTCTCAGATCAACTTGTGTAACTGTTGCTGACTTCAGTGGAAGTTGAATGTATGTAGCTAGGGAACAAATTCTGTCCTTTTAATGGTCACCTGTATATTATGCTGCTTTAGTAAAAAGGGTGTGTATTTTAACACAAATGCTCAAAGAACTATTTCAAGACCCTAGAGGCCTGGTGGGTTAATGCACATTAACTTTAAACCCACAAAACCTGGCAATTCAATCAGTTTTCTTAATATTCTTGTTTAGATTAGATTGTTTCTGAATTAACTTTTTAAATGAAAATGATGCAACTAAATATAAAGTAATATCTAATTAATAAATTGATATTTATTTTCTATTGCAGACCGCTTATGAAGATTGGTTTATCACGCTTTACAACGTGTTATATTCCAGTCTTCCAGTTCTTCTGGTTGGCTTGCTTGACCAGGTATACTACTATGCTATTAAGAAAAAAAATTTCAAATGAATTTTAGATGCAATTGTTAAAGAAAAAGATCAGAGTAAACATAATTGAAGTAACGTTTACGTCTAATCTGTGATATTTTTAGGTTGCTAGATATCCTATTTATTAGAGGACAATAAGGCGTGACCTGCTAGACTAGACAAAGCTAACCAACTTCAAATACGTTCAATGTTGAATTGATCTGCTCAAAAGTTTGTAGGTCTTAGCAGACAGCTTTTCTCCATGAAGCTAATAGAAAATGTTGTAGGCTTCTTTTCGTTAATAACTAGAAATACCTGACATAACAATTGCTGTGACTTTTTGTTCAGTCATTTGCTAGAGGGCAGTTCCCATTAATCCCATTGGTAGGATTAACACATAACTTAATTGAAAGAAATACATCTCAATAAGTGTAGATTAGAATTGGATGGTGATAGCTTTCTTCACAATGGCCTGATTCAGCAAAGCAGTTCAGCACATAATTCCAACTGACTTCAACAGAATTGAAGTACATGGTTAAAGTTAGCCATATATTTAAGTGCTTTGCTGAATCAGGGCCAATATGTATGTACAGTACTGTAGAATGGCATTAATGGGGTTGATTATGTAATATACTTGCATTATTTATCTTCGATTATAGTGTCAGAAGGTATTTCTATTTTTAAAACCATTTTCACTGGGAATAAATTTGGCAAAAAAAAAATTATGCTGAAAACTGCAATATTGTATTTTGAATCTGAATGGGTCTTAGATTTTATTTTGGATTTGCTTGATTTTCCAAATTGGGCTTGCCTATAGATTTTGCATGCATAGAAATGCAATGCATTTTTGTGGTGGGGGGAGGTTTAAAAGAAAAGAAATTTCATAAATTCATGCAGTATGTATGCATTAGAGATTTAAAAAAGAAAAAGGCAAGGAAATTGAGTTGTATTTCCCACAAAAATGCTAGCACTACCTTTTTTGCATGTATATATTATAATAGACTCTTTCCATTATGTGGGCATTGTTGCATACTATTATGGAAATATTTACACATAGGTGTGAATGGAAGATACAGAAATGGTACATCATTTGAGTGATGGAAGGAAAAATGTACCATATTCTTTAGATCTTCATATTCAATATTCATATTGAATAAATATAAAGTCTAGGTTTTGGTGGCATTTCTTCCTTTCATTTCTATACCAACACACTGCTGTTCTAGAGTCTCTGTCCATTTTCTAACTATTTAAAAATATAGCTTGCATTCATATATGAATTCAACTTCTGTATTTTTTTAAGCTTCAGATTTTTATCATTTTTGGGATTAATACGGAGGTAATCTGTTGGCTTGTCTTGCTTAACTCCCCTATCCTCCCACCCTAAAGCTAAATGTTGATGGGAGAAGATTTATACAGTGCTTCAGGCTCTATGGCACCGATTTATTTCTAACTGCTGTAACTTTTCTTTTATTAAGGATGTGAGCGACAAACTTAGTCTTCGGTTCCCTGGTTTGTATATATCTGGACAGAAAGACTTGCTTTTTAACTACAAGAAATTCTTTGTAAGCTTAATACATGGAATTATAACATCACTGATTATTTTCTTCATACCGTATGGAGCTTATCTTCAAACCATGGGGCAAGATGGAGAGGCACCTTCAGACTACCAATCATTTGCTGTCACTGCAGCCTCTTCTCTCATAGTTGCAGTCAATTTTCAGGCAAGTACATTTATCTTCATGATCTCCTCTGCTGCTCTGAAAGCGCATCTTTGTGAGAATAAATGCTTAATTATCATTCAGTTTAAATCTTTTTGCATATTGATATACTTTTGCCTGGTTACTATCTTCCTCTCTGGTATATTCACAGAATATTCTATATTGTATTAAAACTATATAATAAATAGTGTGACCCAAGTATCTGCATAACAGATAGTTTGCAGAATATTCAATTACATGCTTCTGACTTCTACATCATAAATTCACTGTGTGTTATCTGATTTACTTTCAGATGGGTTTGGATACCTCTTACTGGACTTTCGTTAATGCTTTCTCAATATTTGGGAGTATTGCACTTTACTTTGGTATCATGTTTGACCTTCACAGTGCTGGAATACATGTTCTCTTCCCATCTAGCTTTCAGTTTACAGGTCAGTGTTTTGTTTTGTTTTGTATTCTTGCGTTCTAGCTCAAATGGTTATGTAACTAGAGTAAACAGTATCAAAATATCAGCTTATCAGATGTGATTTGATGCCCAGTAAGTAGAGGTGAATGTTAACTCACTTTAGAAAAACATTGCCTAGTTTATATGGGGTCAACATGTGTGTCTTAATCAAAATGGTTTTGTTGAAGTAGCTACCTGTGTTGTGCAGTGTAGGGTGTTGCATACAAAGGAGCAAAGTAAAAAGTGATCTGCAGCACAGAGTAAAGGGAAACCTGTGATCCTACATTGAAGGCTGCTCTGTGGCTGCCAAGTTACTCCTGCACATCAGTGGGAGTAAGGTTCAAAGGCGAATCTAAGTTGCCTACTCATGCAATTGTATCACATCTCATGACATTTGCTGTTTCGTATAACTTTAGCTATAATTTAAAAAAGAACGTATGATTCTCAAGCAAATTTTTCTAGGCTTCTTTGCTGTGAAAAGGCTTGAAAATGTAACCCAACTGCACCCTAAAGGATCAAAAACTAGAAGGCAAATAAAAAGAACTCCAAACTTTTTATTTCTAAAAAGGTCTCGTGATTTTGGGGGGCCTGACTCCAAATTTGTAAATGGTTTGGGTTGGTAATACTTTAAGTGCCTTATGTGCCTACTGAACATGCTTGAGATTACCTTTTTTTGCCCATTGTCCTTCACCCTCCCCGCCTTTTTAATTTGTGATCTGGGTAAGTGAGTGGATGTGCAATGGGCTTTAGACTTATCTTCCCAAAGACTGTCAGGTGCCGAAACTTACTTGAAACCATATCATATTTCAAGTATCAGAGGGGTAGCCGTGTTAGTCTGGATCTGTAAAAAGCAACAGAGAGTCCTGTGGCTCCTTATCCAATACATCTGTTAGTCTATAAGGTGCCACAGGACTCTTTGTTGCTTTTTACATATCATATTTGTGCATAACAAATTTCCTGCTGCATACTGGTTTCAGATGTGACTACATCCCTGTGCAAATTACTTTCAGTTCGATATCAAAATCAATCTGAGAAAAATCCTGTGTTGCTTCCTGTACAACATATTCATGCTCTTCATCCTCTGCTTTTTAAAAGTGCTTCAGATTTTAGAATTTGTTCTGTCTGGTTGCTTAAATTAAACATTAAGATTGAACTGCACTACGCTGTATGTATATTACAATGATCCTAGAGGTTTTTCTTAATCACAGTTTTTGCCCATTAAAAGTAATAAAAAAACCACATACTTGTTCTCACCCTAACTTATCCCTTAAAGAGTTTTATAACTTAATACATTGAAAAGGAAATGCAAATGTTGTTATAAATTTGTAGCACACTTGCTGGCTCTCTCCTTACCTCAAACTTTTTCTTGGTAGTGGCTTATTTTAGATTTTGATACAGTTGTATTCAAACACACTTGGAATACTTCAATTATACATTTCAGGGCAGGAAACATGAATTTAGTTTGTTGTGCTGTATAAATTTAATTGAAAACAGATACAGACTAACTTTCACTCTTACTTCTCCCAGGGACTGCTCCAAATGCTCTAAGACAGCCATATCTCTGGTTGACAATACTTTTGTCAGTTGCAGTTTGTTTGCTTCCTGTTGTTGCACTAAGATTTTTGTCAATGACAATTTGGCCTTCAGAAAGTGATAAAGTAAGTAGAAACATTTGGTTATTTGAACTGTATTTAGTTATATAAGTCAATAATATTCTTAATGTTCAGAAAATAAGCTTTTGCCAAAAGCTGTGAATGGGCGACAGGGAATGGATCACTTGATGATTATCTGTTCTGTTCATTCCCTCTGGGGCACCTGGCATTGACCACTGTCGGAAGACAGGATACTGGGCTAGATGGACCTTTGATCGACCCAGTATGGCTGTTCTTATGTTCTATAAGGATAATTTAATTAGGATTGTTCATCTGGCTTCCACATGAGCCTGAATACACCCTAAAATGGCAACTTAGGAGTTCTCTTTTAAATCCTAACCAAACTGGCAGTTTGGGAACCTTGCTAGAGACTGGTGCTCTGTTGCTTTGCCACTGCAATGGAGCAGGGAGTGTCAGTGCCTTGAGATGGTCTTCTCAATACTCTCCCACTAAGTCTGCTTCTGCCTCTGTCTGATCTGCTGTCTTCCTCAGTAAGTGCTGGCCCACATGTATTTCCTTCTGCCACCTCTACCTCACCTGCTGACATTTCTCTCTTTTCCTTTCTTTAACTTCTTATTCTCTCCTTCCTCTTCTCTTTGTTCTGTGGAGTAGAAGAGTGAAGATCTTCTTCCCTCCCAAATAGTATGCCCCTTTTCTCCATATCTCTCAATGGTGGGGAGTGACAGACAGACAGACAGTGTGGTGAGTCAGTAGGGAAAGTGGAAGATCAGACAACAGACCTGCGCCAAGAAAGCTGCATCAAGAAGGAGATAAAGCCCTATCACAGCAATGGAGTCCATAGTGCAAATGGCTCTGTTTGAGGGGCTTGATTTTTGGTATCTCAGCTGGCTCTCTCAAGCCAGAGAGTTGAGCAATCCCAGATTGCTTCAGGTTTAACAGATAAAGTACAAAAATACCTGGTACCATTTGCGGTGGGTGATGCTGCTGAAGACATCCATGTACCTCACCCCCTCACTGATGAGGAAAAGAGAGACTACACAAAAGTGAAAGAGGCTTTTGTCGGCCATTTCGTAGACCGACAGACTATTACATATGAAAGGGCCAAATTTAATAGGAGGTTCCAGGAACAAAGAGAAACAGATGTGATTTCATAGGCATGCTGAACATTGCAAATACAAAGCATTAAAAGAATAACAAATAGGAGACAGGATAGTTGTTGGCATAAAATAATTCAGTTTATCAGCACAGCTTCAGTAGATCCAAATGTCACACTAGCAAAAGTGAGAATGCAAGAAACCATAAAGAAACAGCAATATAATTTATATGCTAGCATATGCATCAGACAATATTGATACAGTAAAGAGGAAAGACATAAATTAGAAAATAAGAACAGGGCACAACTAGAGAGTGGGAGACCAAAGAACCCTAATAGGAGGGAAACTTGGAAAAGCTGTGAAAGATGCAGCAAGACACATGCCACAGCCGTCAACAATGTCCAGCCAAAGAGACAATGTAGGAGATGCCAGAAAATGGGACTTCCTACAATAGCATGCAGGTCACCGGGAGTCGCGGACACAATCTAAGAGGGAGTGTTATCAGACAAGCCCGTACTTTTAGAAGCTATATTCTCAATAGAATAGAGAACACCTTGGTACACAAGCATGCATCAAAATAGATTAAACCTTTAATTTAAAACTGATACTGGGGCAGCAATCACTGCAATTCAATACATAAATAAAAATCATAAGCAATCCCGGAACAGAGATCTGCAAAGATCAAATAAGATTCTACATGGAGCTAGGAACAATACATTGGATGTTTGTGGCCAGTTCCTTGGAAACCTGGAGAAAGGACAGAAAAGTCTTCCACAAATAATATATGTAATACAAAGACTGACAGCTCCCTCAACTGGGTTGCCAGCAATACAAGGACTACACCTAATAGAGAAACTGGAATGCACCAATGGCAAAAAGCAAGTGCAGGGGATGAGCACAACAATCCATATGGTGGCCCAGTCTGAGTAGGCAAATTCAGACCTCAGCAGAGGGTTGCAAGGTATGTAACAAGGAAGAACAATCACTAGAACCATTACTGTCTACAAAGTTACCTAACAGACCTTTGCAGCGGGTAGCAGCAGATTTTTTTTTTTTCTGGAAAGGTCATGCGTACATTATTGTAGTCTATTACTTCTCCAGATATATTGACTTGATTATACTTACACAGACTTCCTCAGCACAGGTCATACAGAAACTGAAGTCAATATTTTCAAGACAACATTCTGAAACATAGGGTTACCATCCGTCCGTATTTCCACGGACATGTCCGGCTTTTGCGTCTCTAAATAGCCGTCAGGGAGGAATTGGTAACAAGGTTAAAATGTCCGGGGGGGTTTTCTCCCTCACCTCCCTCCCTCCCTTCCATGCAGAGTGCGGCTGCTGATTGGGCGGCTGGGCCGATTGAGCCGCTCCCATTGGCCTCCAGCAGCCAGAGCCCTCCCCTGGTCCCCCCTCCCTCTGTCTGCAGCCCTGTGTAACACACAAACCGACCCACCGGGCAGCGTGTTTTGCCTACACGTGGAGCCAGAATGGTAAGGGGAGTCCGGGGAGGGGGGCAGTCAGGGAGCGGGGGAGTGTTGGATGGGTCCCCGGCCTCCACCTGCCACCCCCCCCTCCGCGCGTCCGTCCCCCCCCCGTGGACACCCCCCCCGCCTGCCTCTCCCTTGCCTGCTTGTACTGCCAGAGCCAGCAGCAACTGCTGTCTGCTGCCCCTGGGTCCTAGCGTCCCCCATCCACTAATGGGAAGACAGGCTGCCCTTACCCTGCCCTTCCACCCTAGCCCTGAGCCTCTCCAACGCCCCAAACCCCTCAGCCCCAGCCCTCATCCCCCCGCACCCTAATCCTCTGCCCCAGCCCTGAGCCGCCTCCTGCATCATGAACCCCTCATCCCCAGCCCCAGCCAGAGCCCACCCCCCCACACACCTTAATCCTCTGCTCCATCCCTGAGCCCCCTCCTGCATCATGAACCCCTCATCCTCAGACCCACAGCCCTCACCCCTGCATCCCCTCCTATCCCCAAACTCCCTCCCCCTTCCTACACACCCCCTCCCTTTGCACCACCTCCCACCCCCAAACTCCATCCTAGAGCCTTCATCCCTCACCCCCTCCTGCACACCCACCCCCTGCCCCAGCCCGGAGCCTGCACCCAGCACCCAAACTCTATCCCAGAGCCTGCACCCCTCCTGCACCCTAATCCCCAGCCCAGGACCTGCACCCCAGACCTCCTCCCCCCACCCAACCCCCCCTCCCAGAGTCTTAGGCAGGTGGGGGAGGGTGGGTTCTGGGCACCACCAAAATTTCTACAACCCTGCCACCCATGCGAGTGGATAAGGGTCGGGGCAGTCAGGGGACAGGTAGGGCCCTAGGGGGGCAGTTAGGGTGGGGGGTTCTCAGCAGGGGGCAGTCAGGGGACAAGAAGCAGGGGGGGGGGGGTTCTGAGGGGGCAGTCAGGGGGTGGGAAGTGGGAGGGAGTGGATGGGGGCGGGGCAGGGGCATGGCTAGGGTGGGGCTCCCCCCCCCCCCAGTGTCCTCTTTTTTGATTGTGGAAATATGGTAACCCTATGAAACATTCCTAGCCTTTGCATAGGATTTGGATTTTGCACATTGTAAGAGTAGTCCACACTATACCCTGAGCAGCGGGGAGGTGGAGAGAGCATTTCAGATTTAAAAAGACTTCTGCAAAAATCAGTGGACCCATATAAAGCACCACGGGCATATCGGTCAGCACCGCTTGTGTCTGGACTATTTCCAGTAGAACTTCTAATGGGAAGATATCTACCTGTGGCTCCGATACAGCTTAAACTGAAGTGGGCATACCTGAAGGAATTTAGAAAATGGGATGCTGAAATAAAAATTTGGCAGCAACAATACTTCAATGTTCAGCACAGAACAAAAGCACTCTCTGAACTGAGACCAGGGAACACAGTGTGGCCCAAAAGTTGCCAGAGTTTCAGAATTACTCTGAACTTGGCAGAAACTCTCAAATGTTACCTAATGGCAACTCCAAAAGGACTTCTCCAGGGGTCTCAGGTTCATTTTCAGTATTTCCCAACACAACACTGAGGGGATCTGGGACCTGTCAGGAACTGAGCCCCCTCCACAGGGAAACTCAACAGAAATGAGGACACTGTCTGAAGACTGGTCAGACCCCCTCAAAGACTTGATCTTTAAAATACTGCTCAGGACTATGTAAATGCAATTCATAAGGGGACATACTAGTGTAAATAGTTTTAAGGAATTTGAAGTTTATTTTTAATTGTGTGTGTGTGTGTGTGTGTGTGTGTGTGTGTGTGTGTGTGTGTGTGTGTGTGTGTGTGTGAGAGAGAGAGAGAGGGGGGGCGAAGGGGGTTTGAGAATCTTCATTGTTAACATTGGATTGTCTGCAGAATTTTATATATACTTTTATTTAATCATGATCTTAAGTATTTTAGTGCTGAGCCCATCCATAGGTCCGAAACTTTCTAAATAATCCTTATCTGAATACCAGTGCTTTGACATTCTGCTATGGCCAGACCCATGTCTGGCCACAACTGTTAAAACAGGCTTTCATATATTTGTCTTCCCTATACTTAGCCACTGCTGTGTGTCCAGATTGCAAACCGAATACAAAAACCCTCCTAGGCTCACTTTGGATAAAAAACTCTGCCATTTTTGGCTTCAGACTATATTATAGTTTTGTTTGTATTTACCACTTTAAGTTTGTGGCAAGAGGCAGCAGTGGTTTCTTTTTGGGTTTGTGTGTGTTTGTTTGTTTTTACCTAGAACTGGCAAGAAAGCCCCACGTGGAATAACGGTTGTGATTATTAAAATCCTATTGTCTTTTAGATTTTATTTTTAAAGCTGTAAACATCTGTAAACAAGAAAATAAGCTTAGATACAAATATCATTTTTTTCATTTTGTTTACTACACAACATGCCCACTCTAGTTTGGAATGCCTTAAGAAGTTAATAAAACATGCAAAATAAAATAATTTAAAAACACTTTTTTTTAACATATGCTTCTGGTTTTAATTCAGGTAAATTTTAACAAGAAAATAACTCTTTTATAAAACTTGTAACACTTTAAAGTTACCATCACGTTGTTCCCAAGATGTTAAGTACAAATGAGCACCTATTTTCCCTCTAAATTAACCTGTTACAAATTTTCCTTTCATAAAGATTCAGAAGAACCGTAAGAAATACAAGGCTGAAGAACAGTGGAAGCGAAGGCAGAGCACTTTTCGTCGAGGGATATCAAGCCGTCGTTCTGCTTATGCTTTCTCACATCAACGGGGATATGCTGATCTTATTGCTTCTGGACGTAACATACGTAAAAGACGAGCACCTTTAGATGCTGTGCTACGCCACAAGGTGGCCGAAGGTAGACAAGTTGGTGAAGCCAGCTGATAAGATTTAAGTTCTAGAAGACAGGCTTTTTAGGAAAATGATTGCACAAAGAATGTTTATTTTTTATGGAAGACTCAGGATTTTTTTTAAAAACCAGATGACATGAGGCTATGAAGACTTCACAATTTTCTTACAAAACTGCTTGGTTTGGGACTATTGAAAAATAGAAAAACCAAGAGGTGTTTTTTTGTTTTGTTTTTTAAATAAATCCTAATCCTTGTGCAAATATAATGTGAAACTGAAGGATATATAAAATTCTAGGGTCTAAAAACCCAGAGTTTTAATTTTTTAAATGATGCTTGGAACTGCTAAATTTTATCCCTTTTTTTTAAATTAGAATCATGAAATAAAATTGCAGCACACATTTCATACCTTACTTTAAAGATGAACAGCTGAGAAGCAATCAAACTGTATGTGCCACTTCGTTAAACAATTTTATTTATACAATGGTAAAGGTGAATTAGATTAATATTTTTTTTTCCTTTGGGGGAGCCATGCCATCTGACCTTTCATACAATTAAATTAGGCTCCATGGTGGTATGTTGTAGTCACTCTCATACTTGGAACAGATTAACACATTTTAGTGAAAATACAATCACAGTTGTAGGTGTGGTTACAGTCCATTCCTGTTTACTAAATGGTTGTCTATTGCACTTTTTTCACTCTTACGGTTCCATCACTGGCTTGGTTTATTCTTTAAATAACTTCTCTGTGTCTCAGGAGGAGAGAGATCTGGATTTTTTGAAACACTTTCCCTGAAATATTTGTGTCTACCTTCTTGTACAGTATTTTATGAAGTTATTTGGTTATTGGAAAACTGCCTTTTGAATTGACAGATGTGATTGTTCATTTCAGTTGAGTTTCATAATGCAATACACATTGTAAGACTAGATAAGGAAGAATAGTCCACTTTTAAGTTGAACATACTTCATTTGGTAATTGTTCAACAGTGTCCTCTAATTGGGTGCGGGCGGGGGCAGGGAAGGGATGTAAGTCTCTCCGATTTTTTTTTTTTTTTTTGTACATATTACACACACTCTCTCTCACTCACTCGCTCACCTAGTTTCCTCAACTTTAGGATGTATAAATGTTTCACCTTTTTTAAATAGAATACTGACTTACACTGGCATTAATAACTGTTCCAATGTTTTTTAATAGGGCATAAACCCAATGTGTACAGTTAATCTTTTAGATATAGGCAAAGAAGTGTACATTTCATAATTTTAATGGAGCAAATGCAAGAAAGTTTACAGTTTTTTCTTTTAATAAGTAAATGGATGGGAGCAGTATAGTTAATTTTAAAGAAAAGGAAGTGTATAATTTCAGTTTCTCTCATTGAGAGATGTGGGAATGGTCGACAATACAAGTGTCAGTCTTCTAAATTGGGTGCAATATTAATTTTAATATGCAAATTGATATGGATATATTCCATTTACATGTAAGTGAGGCTTAATATGTAACATATTTTGTTTATAGATAATAAATACTTTCATAAAATGTCTTAAATTTTTAATCTTTTGACCAATGTGGAAAACAAAGTGGTTTTTACCATTTTTATGTTTTATTTGAATGATTATTAAACAATTCCGTGTAAATGAGGTTGATGCTACTTGATGCTTGTAAATCAGTCTGAATTATTGGATTGAGGAGTTGCCTGTGTAATAATATACAAACAAAATATTTGTTAACTGTTGGGAGAAAACATCTGAGATATTTCTTGGCCTATCAAAGGTTGAAAGTCAAACAGCTAGCCACCTAGAGGTTCAAAATGCCTCTTAAGAAAAGATTGCACTGATCAAAAGAGAGGAAAGATGTTATGTTTTGGGCTTGGCAATTGGTAGCACAGAATTGAAGAGGAGAACATTTTAAAAAGATTGTATTTATTTCAGAGTGCAGTTTACACTTACTTATGTATCTCTGTTACATTTCAGTCTTCATCTGAATTCTTTAAGCCAGCGGTTCTCAAGTGGGGGTCCGCGGGGCCCCGCCGCTGAAACCCGATGCCCTGAGCCCTGGCAGCACTGTCTTCTCCCCCCTCCCCCCCATGGGGCTGAAGTGGGCAGCAGTGTGGGGCTTCAGCCTGACACCCCATCCCACCTCTGCGGGGCTGAAGCTGGGAGCAGCGCAGGGCTGAAACACTGAGCTCCCCCGCCCCTGAAGCCGGGGCTGAAACCCCGACGTGGGCAGAAACCTTGAGTCCATGGGCAGAGTTGAGGGGGCACAAGGTTGTTGCCCCCCCCCAAACTGCAGTGCCAGAGTGGGGCAGTCCTGGGGGCAGCTCCACCCCACTGCCGCCTCCTCTCCCGCAGCGCCCGCCCTCTAGCCAGGTTCTAGGCGGGAAGCCAGAGCCAGGCAGTGTGGGGCAGCTGCTCCTCTGGCAGGTGGTGCCGCCATAGAGCAGGCAGCCATGGCATTCCCTCAACTGCCTACTAGTGCCCGGTGTTGTGGCTGCTTCTCAGCTTCCAGCCCCCTTTGTCTGCTCACGCAGCTGGTCAGAGCTGGGCCCAGCAGAGCCCTCAGGGAGCAGCTACTGGCACACAGCTCCAGACAGGTAGGTGGCCTGTTGAGGTGAGTCACGGGGTGGAGGTGGCGCTCTCTTTTTGGACCCCGCTGTTCATAGCTGGATACAGCCCTGCTGGCACTTGCCCCCTCTCCCCCCCAATAGAAGTCAAACTACACCTATGCCCCAGGGTTCCCATCCCTGGCCTGGAGCCCCAAGTCCTGTCCCCGCCCCGCTGGGCTCTGGCCTGGAGTTGTTCTAGCATGTTGAGGCGGGGCTCAGAAAGAGAAGGGTTTAGAACCCCTGCTTTAAGCCATACTGGCTTGGGCTGTGATTTTGTCTGATCTCACACACTTGGCAGTGTCAGCCTAGAGAGAGACCTCCATGGAGAAACAAGCTGTTGCAGGAAGTGGTGCTAATTTCATCGGATGACATTCTTTCAAGTCATTGAACACATCACTTAATATGGTACTAAGACCACTTTTGCTGGAATTACTGTCTTTCAGATGAGGCTTAGTCCCTGTTCATTTAAAAAACCCATGATACTGACAAGTAACAATTTGGTCAAGTACACTCTGCCTCCCTGAATTCTCCTGGAAGCTTCAGTTGGGTACAGTATTCACAGCATGCCCTGAGTGGTTGTGTACAGTTGCCATGTACTGTGTGATGCCTCTTGTAAACCACCTTTGAGAGGGGTGCAATGCAGTGGTGGGTTCATGGATTCCGGTGTCATACAGTTGGACAAGTCCTCTGGGATTGTGTAGAACAGTGGTTCCCAAACTGGGGTTCGTGAACCCCTGGGGGGTTGCGAAATGTTACAGGGGGTTCTCGGGGGGGGAAAAAACTCCCTAATGGCAGACAGAGCTATCCCTAGGGACCCCAGGCAGCACAGGGCCAGCAGCCCGAAGCTCCTGAACGTCCAAGAGCTAAGCAGATCAAAGCAAGCATTTCTATCACACTGAGGAGATTTAAACTTCAAGATTCCTTATAAGAAATGGAAAGGGAGGTGGATATTTTTTGCTGTTTTTAAAATTAAATAGGCAGCTAGTATTGTTTTTAAAATTATTATGAAGAACAAGTTTAAGCTTTGTTGTAAAGCGCGTTGTTTGCCTGGACTGCTCAAGACCTGAATGCTTGTGTAGGAGGAACTCTTTGAGTTGTCTTCTTAAATACCTTCATGCTGTTTCACATCTGATACTCTTTGATGAAACATAGGAGCCTTGTCTTATAACAGGCTTATTCAAAGTGATACAAGCTACGAAAGTGAGATCTTGGAAGAGTGATGTATTTTCATAATGTAATACAAATTCTGTAATGATAAATAATAATTAATAATTAATAGTGTGTAATAAGCATATCATAAAAACACATTTTATATTCCAAGATCACTGCTTTTATAATTTATACTCAGGTAAAGGAGAAAATCCCTGGAAATACTCATTTTTAGGAGGGGGTTTGCGAGACTTGACATTTTATTGAAAGGGGTTCACAAGTTGTAGAACTGGTGTAGAAGAACTCAATACTGTCTTGATGACAGCCTGATATATCAGTTGCCTGATGGGACTCCATAAACTGCTATCCTCTGCCCCCCTGAACCTCATATTATTCTCACAGGTCACCATAGTATGTAAATTGTCTGCAACAGATGACATGGGAAGGCAGATGGGTAGAGTGCTGATGACAGTCTTGTGCTGAATCAGATTAACAGGGATACAAAGAATCTTTAAAATCTCGTGGCTGTGCTGAAGACTCTTTCTTCACCACCACCTTGCTTAGCTGAACTGTTAAAACCGGGTAACAGCTTGGTAAATTAGAACTGTTTGCATCCATCGCGGCTTAACGATTGCTCACTATAAAATACTCTCAACATTTTTGCAGAAAAGACTGTTCGGATCTGAACTGTCTGTAGCTGTGGGGGACTTTTTTTTTTTTTTTTAAGCTAGCAATGTTTGCTGAGTGGCTGGGCAGTGTGTGCACTACAATGTATTCATTGAAAACTAGAAGAGAGTTACGGAGGCCACTTTATTGGAGGCTTGTCAGTGCTTCTGTGAAGAAAGGCTAGATGTCAGACTCTAAGTGCCTGTACTAAGGCTTTTTTTTTTTTTTTTTAACTTCCCATTGTTAGCACTGGTTAATCTCCAGCCACCTTAGCACCTTTAGGAGCCCTCATGAGACAGTCTGTTTCCACTGTCATCTTGCTGCTCTCAAACTAGTTGAATTGGCACAGTGCATAAAACACCAGTGTCGTCCAGCAAAGCCTCTCAAAGTTTGCTGATATGGATGGAGCTGAAACAGTTGGCAATAGTGAGAATTATTAATTGTCTAGTGTAAACAGGCCTTAGAAAAGCAATTATTAGATCTCTGTTCAAGAAACATCCTCAGCTATTGCCCTGTCTGAAATCCCTCACTTCTGAGAATGACGGTTGATAAGACCGCAGCCAAGCAAGTCCAGAAACATTTGCCTTCCTCTGGCCTCCTTCAGCCCTATCAGATTTTAGGCTTGAACCATCTGAATTGTTACAGATCTTCTGGTCAAGGATGTAGTCTCCATTTTGACTCATACTGTTGACCATGGTGATGTTTTATGCACCTATGGCCTTTTATCAGTATCAATAGATGGAATTGCTTTGAGTGTCTTTCTCCCTTCCTTACTGAGAAACTGTACAGCATTGGCTTGTCAAAGTGCTTTTTTTACTACACAAATTCTC
This sequence comes from Emys orbicularis, assembly GCF_028017835.1. NCBI lineage: Eukaryota > Metazoa > Chordata > Testudines > Emydidae > Emys > Emys orbicularis. The sequence continues at coordinate 20,842,886 of NC_088688.1, read as the reverse complement.
TATGTAGTTCCACAACACTAACAAAACAATTGCTGTGTTTAGTGAGTTAATTAAGGTGTGTGTGTGTGTGTTGTGTTTAATGGGTTAATTAAGGTAGGGGTGTATGTGTGTGTCTGTCTGAGCCACTCAGGGATTGAACGCATTGAGATACAGCCCCTCTACGCATTAGGGTGCTGCCTTTCTCCTGGTAAACAAGGTTCGAACAAACAAGTCTGTCCATCGTATTGTCATAGAATATCAGGGGTGGAAGGGACCTCAGGAGGTCATCTAGTCCCACCCCCTGCTCAAAGCAGGACCAATCACCAGATTTTTACCCCAGTTCCCTAAATGGCCCCCTCAAGGACAACCCTGGGTTTAGCAGGCCAATGCTCAAACCACTGAGCTATCCCTCCCCTCTATCATATTGGCCTTTTGACCTTGTCTTTATGCTGGATCTGCCTGTTCCTTGTTATCTCTCTGGGATGTGTTCGTACCAGACTGTTCTGGTGTCGTCCTGGCACACGTTCTTTTAGCAGCCTTCCTCTTGGCAACTTCTGTGAGCAGGGCCTGCCTCTGGCTCACAGCCTAACTTTGCTTTATGTTAGCAATGTCTTGACCATTACTTCAGTTCAGGCCTCATACCGGGCCTCTGATACCAAGGGTTTATGTCTCAGGGCCTCATCTTACTACATTCATCATAAAAGGTTTTTGTTTGTTTTGTTTTTTTAACCACCCCTTTTACATGTTACCTTTAGAGGTTGCTCAGATTTTGCCAATTTAAGGGGCTTCTTGCCTGGAGCCAGCTGGGGCCATTCCTGATTTCTTAAAGCAGATTGCGAGCACGGTCCTCTTTTTTTTATGGAGATGTGCGTATGCCATGTACTTTCACGTTAACGATTGGTAGCCACGTGACATTTGGTCACTTCAGATTTTAAAGGGGTATGATACTCCTGTATTCTATATTGCATATAGAAAAACTCTAGCGATAAAACTCTATTGACTTCAGTAGGGCCAGGATTTCACCAAATGTTTAATAGTGCTGTGGGTAAAGAATTGGCATGAGCGAAGACTTATTCTAGGGTAGAGTTCCTCTCACTTCTGGTAGACCCTGTTTCTCCCATGTAATTTTTATAATCTTTGTTCAAGAAGGAAAGAGACGATGCATCTACCACAGAACTGTGCTGAGTGGTTTATTTTGGCACACATTTTCCAAACTGGTCTGAATCTGTCTAGCAGAATTTAGAGATTAGATTTACAGGTAAAATGTGTATGTATTCTTCACAAGCAGTTTCTCTTATAAATTTTGCTAGCAAGCATTTACTTGTATTTGTTGTAAATCAGCTGTTTGATTTGGTGATTCATTAGTGTGACTAATTATGCTATGACAGCCATATTATCTTTTGTCAGAGGGGGGGAGGGCCAATAAATGCCAAGATTTTCCTGCCCTGTCTTCAAGTCCCCAGCAAACTATCTTTACGAACAAGAAGAATCACACGCTACTACCAACAGAGTATGTACCAATTATGGCATATTATTAATTTTCAGTAGAACCTACCATGTGTACAGCACTTTCCAGACTCTTAAGGACATTTCCTGTTCAGAGGATCTCACAACCTAATGAGAGAGGTCATACATTTACAGGGATAACTGTCAAAGGAATCTAATGCGTGGAGTTGAAGCAGTCTGCTAAAGACAGAGTTGACAAGGTCAAGCACCATATTGCAGGGATGAAAAGACTCTAGTGAAGCAATTTTAAATGACTGTTCAAAAGACAAAATTATTGTTACATTGGAGTGGTCTCTTATGTCAGGAGGTTGCTTAACAAAGATAGTAGCACAGGTTTCATAGCACAGCTGTCTGATGGAATTTCATCAAGATAACTTCCTTGTTCTGCAGTCTCTACATTTATGGGCATGCTTGAGTGCAACATACCCATCAACATGCAAAGTCTAGGTGGATTTTAATCTTGGACAGAAATATCTTGTAATGTTATTGAAGTGTTGAATTCAGAAGGAGCTTGTTCAGTTAATTTATTACCTGTAAACCTAAACCTGGGTATCTTTGAGACAAAGGCAGAAAGCATGCCAAGGAATGTTCATTAGGATGATCTTGTGTAAAAAACAAAAAAAACCCCACCCTGTTTTAAAAAAATAAAAAGCTTAGACAAAACTGACTCAGCTGAGGCTTCTAAATAAAGAAATGTTTAATAAATAAGAACATACAAAGAGGGGGAGATTTGCAGAGCCATGAATTCTCCTCCCCACCCCCTTGCAATTTTAAAATGGGTCCCGAGAGCCCTAGAGAAAGAAGCCCAAGCCAAACAGGAGGGCTCTGATAAGTCCTCCCTCCCAGGGAACATGGGATCCAGTGGGGGAGGATTTTGAGACACACCTCTCAAAAGGGCTTCAAGCCCTGAGGAGGGCAAGCTGTAAAAGGCCCCAGCAAAGCTTCTATGCTTCCAAATCATGCAAAAAGGTTAAGAAGCACAAAAATTTTCCAAGAGAGATGAGTCCTCTGACGACGACAACGACTCCACTGAGGAAGGCAAGCTTGTCTGGCTCTGAAACCTGCGCAGGATCCTGAATGGAACAAGCCTGAGAAGGACAAGCATATTAACAAGCATGACCTCAGGATCTATGAGACAAGGTGGGTGAGGTAATATCTTTTATTGGACCAACTTCTGTTGGTGAGAGAGACAAATTTTCGAGCTAAACAGGGTTCTTCCTCAGGTGTGGGAACGGTACTCCAAGTGTCACAGCTAAATATAAGTTCTAGTATAGTTAGCATGTATTCTAAGCGACCATTCAAGGTGTAGTGGCCCATTAGCACCCCTGGACAAAAAGTGTGTGTGTGTTGTGTTAGTGGGTTGTTGTAGTAAGCCATAAATCCAGTGTCTTTATTAAAGCCATGATTTTTACTGGTTTAGTAAAAACTGCTTAGGCTGGGAATGGTAAATATTGTGTAGTTGCTGGAAATAACCACTTTCGGTATAGATCCAAAGACTGTTATTCTTATTGGCCAATGTTTTGTTTCACATCAAAATTCCCTGCGGTGATAAATGGAAAGATTTCACATCCTATACCCATTTTTGTAATGTGGCTGAATTCAGATTACGGGAGAATGCTTTAAAAGCAGTACCCACGTTTGGACATGCTATTCTTCCCTTAAACCTGAATCTTAACAGCCAGGAACAGGAAATTCGGGAGTTAACTAGCCCCTGCCGGTGGAAATAAGTGGAAGACTGATAACACTGCTCTACAGCCAAAATGCTTCTGAAATAAATGTAGTCAAACTTTACTAATTCTGGGTCACTGAGAACGAAAATGATGCTTAAAATTGTTTTCAAGTTTTCAAGATACGCTATTGGGTCAGTATATACGACCCTTGACTTGGGAATGGCGGAGGATAAGTGAGTTATAAAGGGAAGGGATCTCAATTTAAACCAGAAATCACTAAAATACATCTTTGACTGGATCTATGAATAAATCTATGACTGGGTTTGGACTGTACTTGCTTTTTAGGCAAAACAATGAATGATGCAATCTGAAGCTGGTATTGCGTCATGTTATTCCTAGAAGTCATGGATGATGCAATCATAACGAAGCTTACATCACTCTGCTGAACAAATTGCCCTATATCAGCTCTAGAAATCATACAGTGTCGTGCTCTCTTATTTGTCAGTGTTTGATTTTGCAAAGGGACACATTTCTGTTTAGCCAAAGTGAGCAGAGATGCCTCGTACTTGTGTGAACAGTGCAGATAACTTCTGCTATGTTTGTAGTGAAGTGACTTTTGCATCACGAAAGCGCAGTATAACCACTATGGTTAAGAAAGCCTATCACCTTTATTTTGGCTGCAAAATTGGAGATCAGGACAAGAGGTGGGCCCCACACATATGCTGCAACACTTGTGCAACAAATCTTCGCCAGTGGTTGAACAGGAAAAGGAAATCTATGCTTTTTGCAGTGCCAATGATTTGGAGAGAGCCAACAGATCATACCAGCAATTGTTACTTCTGCATGGTGCCTCCAGTTGGGAAAGGTGTGTCAAAGAAGAAAAAGTGGACTGTGCATTATCCAAACATTCCATCAGCTATACGCCCAGTACCCCACGGAGAAGGACTGCCGGTTCCTGATGCACCAGAATCATTCTCACTTGAGTCAGACGAGGAAGAGGAAGAGGATGAAACTTCTGGTCCTGAACCATCAATGTCACAGGACCCACATTTTCTCCCATCCTCCTCCTCTGAACCACACCTCATAACACAAGGTGAACTGAATGACCTTGTCAGGGATTTGGAACTACCTAAGAGTAAGGCAGAGCTGTTGGGCTCCAGACTACAGCAGTGGAATCTCCTGGCAGGTGATGTTAGGGTTTCCATGTTCCGTGACCGTCAAAAGGATCTTGTCCCATTCTTCTTCATGGAAGGTGATCTTGTAGCCTGCAACATCGATGGTGTGATGGCAGCCCTCAACATCGTTCACGATCCAGATGAGTGGAGACTGTTCATTGATTCATCGAAGACGAGTCTTAAAGCTGTTTTACTGCATAATGGCAATGTTTTGCCATCAATTCCAGTTGGTCTTGCAGTCCATATGAAGGAAACCTATGACAACATGAAACAACTTTTGAGGTGCATAAACTATGACCAACATCAGTGGCAGCTTTGTGGCGATTTGAAGGTTGTTGCTCTCTTGCTTGGTCTGCAGACTGGATACACAAAGTACTGCTGTTTTCTCTGCCAATGGGATAGTTGTGCAAGAGATTCCCACTACATCAAGAAAGATTGGCCACTCCAAGACAGTCATTGGAGCCTGGGAGGAAAAGTGTTCAGCATCCACCACTTGTTGAATCAAGGAAGATTTTGTTACCACCCTTACACATCAAGCTGGGTCTGATGAAGAACTTTGTCAAGGCCATTGACAAAACAAGCAGCCTTCAAGTACCTCCGTGGAAAATTTCCAAGGTTAAGTGAAGCAAAGATAAAGGAAGGTGTCTTTGTTGGTCCTCAGATTCGTGAACTTCTTTGAGATGATGCATTTGACCATGCACTGCGTGGCAAGGAAAAGACGGCATGGAAAGCCTTCCAGTTAGTGGTAATAAATTTTCTCGGAAGCAACAAGGCAGACAACTACAGGTTGTTGGTGGAAAACCTACTCCAGGCATACAAAAGCCTTGGTTGCAACATGTCACTAAAGATACATTTTTTGCACTCTCATCTAGATTTTTTTCCACCGAACTGCGGAGCAGTGAGCGACGAGCACGGCGAGCGATTTCACCAGGACATTGCAACAATGGAGAAACGCTATCAGGGCAAATGGAGCCCATCAATGCTTGCAGACTATTGCTGGACAGTGACAAGAGATGCTCCATTTAATGAATACAAGAGACAAGCCAAGAAGCGCCGAGTTGACACTGAATAGGACTAAACTATGTACATAATAGTTTTTTGCCTTTTGTTTCATAATAAATTTTATGTATATAACCCTTTTGCTGATTTTTAAAGTGTTACATAAACAGGACAGGTGAAATATTATCATGTAAATCAACCATATACACATGAGGTCTCCCGGCCGCGAGCTCCCGGCCGTATGTCTGCTCCCTGCGGTGGCTGGGGCCTCACTGAACTCTGGCGGCCGGCTTTTATACTTCCTGTCCCGCCCCTTGACTTCTGGGGGGCGGGGACAGGCGGAGGTGGCTCCGCCCACTTGGGTGTCTGCAAGGTGGCTCCCTCTGCTGGGCAGGAGGTGAGCCACACCGACTCACTACAGGGAGGGATCGGTCGCCTGGTGCTGGAGCTCCTGCTCTCTTATCCCTCCTTCCCTCCCTGGCCCTCTGCTGCTGCTGCTGCTGCTGCTGCGTGAGTGAGTGAGTGAGTGCGGAGGGGGGGGCCTTGCCGGCCTGCCCCCCCCCTCGCCTCCGGAGGGAGAAGCACCGGCCCCCCCGACACCAACACCATCTGGGGGCCCACCTGCCTGTTGGCTTACCTGCTTGCCTGCCTGCTTGCCTGCCTGCCTGGCCGGACGCCTGACGCTCGCTGCTGTTCCTGTGTGGGAGCCGCTGCCTCCGTCGCGGAGTCGGAGGAGACTAGGTTCCTGATTCGGGAGATTGTGGAGGGGATTGCTTAAGAACTGTGTTTTGTTGAGTGACTTTGCCATCTTTGCTCCTGGGGTGGTGCTGCCTCCAGTCGCGTTCGGAGGGTGGACGGAACTGAGCCTCTCGCTCGTAATTCCTCGGAGTGGAAGCCATCGTGTGCTAGGACGCTCTGAGGTCGGCTCGAGATCCTTTTGTCCTGTCCCCTGGAGCGGACTGTGGAGTGTGGACGGTACTGAGCCTCCCGCTCGTAATTCCTCGGAGTGGAAGCCATCGCGTGCCAGGAAACTCTGAGGTCGACTTGGGATCCTTCTGTCCCGTCCCCTGTATTGCAGGGGGCGCGGGGAGGGGCGCGGTGCCCCCCCCCCCTTCGTCCATCTGCTCCCCCTCTGCCACCACCCCCACCGCCGACAACCCCTCCACCGTCCCGCGTGTCGCCTGGACCTGCTCTTCGTCCCTCGGCGGGGCTGTTTGCCCCCCCCGCCCTCTTCCACCGTCCGGGACTGTTTGTTTGCAGCAGTGAGCGGCAGGACCTCCGCTTCACGAGCGCTGTGGGTGCACCTTTCCCCCCCCCCGCTGCGTTTAGCTGGGGGGGTCCCCTCCCTGTAGCCCCCCCCATATTAGTTGGCTTTATTCTATCCCGCCCCCCCCCTTTTTTCGGCCCCTTCAGTTTGTTTATTTGGTGCTCCTTCCCCCCCCCTCCCCCATTCCCCCCCCCACGGTTTCTAGCCTGCTGGCTGTGTTCTCGGCCTTGTCCTTGAATTGCAGCTGGCTGAAGTTTTTGCAGTTGGCTGGGAATTTGTTTATGTTCCTAGGCCGCTGCTCTGCTTTAACCCCCCCCCCTTTCCCCCTGCGCGCGCTCGTGTCCCTGTTTTGTTGCGCCCCCCCCCTTTTTTTGCATTGTTTTTGCCCCCTTATATTGTTGTTATAGTTCCCCCCCCCCCCCCAGTGTAGCCGGAGGAGCCGGCATTTCCCCAGAGGCGTCCTCCTCCCCTTTCTGTAGCTTTCTAGGGGGGTGTGGTTAGGCCCCTCCCCCCTCTTCCCCTTTTTCCCCGCACGTTTGCAGCTGCTGGTTGTTATGGCGGGGGACTCTGCTCCTGGTTCATTCCCTGCCCCTCCCCCCGCCACCACCCCTGCCCCTGCCCGTGTTCTTGCCCCTGCCCCGCTCTCTTCCTCTGCCCTGTTGTCCCCGCCCGCCCCGGTGGCCGGCCCCTTGGCCGGCCCTGCCCTAGACAACGCCGCTGCCACGGCTACCTCCTCCACGGGCAGGAAGGGCCAGGGGAGGAAGAAGGGCAAGGGCCCCGCCCGTGGGACCAAGCCTCCTGTAGGCGGGGCTGCGATCCCCGCCGCGGCCTCGACATCGGCCGCGGCCCCTCCCTCTCCTGCCGTCCCTTTCACCGGCTCTGAGAGCGCTTCCTCTCGAGCCCCCAGAGCGTACGCCCAGGTGGCCGCTGCCCCTCCGCGTACCGCTGCACCTTCCGCCCCGACCGCTGCCTCCGGACCCGTCTCCGGCGGCCTGGGCCCCTTCCCCTCGCTGACTAGGAGGCATGGCGTCTGCTGCCACCTCGTGCCTGCCTCGCCCCACATTGAGACCTACGTGCGGGCGTTGGCAAGGGTGGTGGGGCCCACGGCCATCGTGGCGGCTTCCAAAATGTATGGAAAGGCCGTGTTCTTCCTGGCGTCGGTGGCCGCCGCGCAGGAGGCGGTGGAAAAAGGCCTGGCGGTGGGAGGCGTGTTTGTTCCTTTAGAACCCTTGGAGGACCTGGGCGTACGGGTGGTCTTGACCTCCGTTCCGCCCTACCTCCCCAACGCCGCCCTGTTGCCTGCCCTCTCCGCCATGGGGAAGCCCATTTCTATTCTAAACCCTCTCTCGTTGGGCTGTAAGGACCCCACCCTCCGTCACATCCTGTCGTTCCGCCGGCAGGTCCAGCTCCAGCTGCCGCCGGCGGCGGGTGCCGGAGCGGTGCTCGAAGGATCCTTCCTGGTGCCCTACCAGGGGGCCCACTACCGGGTACACTATTCGACGGGGGAGGCCCGGTGCTTCCACTGCCGAGCGCCGGGGCATGTCCGGAGAGACTGTCCCCTGGCCCGCTCTGATAGGGCGTCCGAGACCCCCGGGGCCCGAGCGGGTGCCGGCCCTATCGTCGCCGACGACCCTAGCGGTTCGGCCACTGCTGCTGCCGCCACTCCTCCTCCTTTTGCCGTGACTCCCGCTCTGGCCGCGGAGACGGCCGAGCGGGCGGGCCTTGCCGTCGCCGACCCTGGATCGGCGGGGCATGTGGAGGAGCGAGCGGGGCGGCTTTTGCCAGCCACGGGGCGGGGCCCGCCCCAGGGGGAGGTTTCCCCTCTCCCTGGTGGCCCTTTGCCCCTGCCACCCCGAGCCGAATTGTTACCCTTGCCCTCCGACCCCGCCCCTGCTGACCAGCCCTCCACCTCCTCTTCCACCTCAGGGGGCTGGGTGACCGTCCGGGGGAAGCGCAGAGCCCACAGATCGCAGGCTCTCTCCCTTCCCTCTGATGAGGAGGGAGAGCTAAACCCCCGAAAGATGTTGCGGGGGGCCGCAGTTGCTGGTTCTGGTAACGCGCCCCCGGACGGTGCCCAGCAGGAGGCGCTGGCCATGGAGACCGTAGATGCCGTGGCAGCGGCTGGGGAACCTTCTGTTCCTATCGTTGAGCCTCCACCTGAGGTGGCTTCGGTAGCGGTTCCCCAGGTCCTTGCTTCGTCCGTGCCTCCCGCCGCCACCGCCGATGCCGGGGCGGCCTTCGTTCCTGTGACTGACGAGGAGGTCGCCGGGGCCGGGGGGTCCGCTTTTGCTTTTTTCTTTGATGAGATCGAGGCCCTAGGTCTGACCCCGGTTACCCAGGGGGAGGACAATCTTCCATCGGCGGGCCCCGATCCGGGTGTTGATTTAGTCCCGCCTCCCCCTCCTACTCCCGGTTCTGCCACCCCTGGATTAGTTTTGGGGGAACCCTTGGCCCTACCTGCCAGCCCGGCCGCGACTACCGTCTCGTGCACAGCCGCCGAGCCCCTAGGGGCGACGGCTGTTGCTACGCAGCCGGTTCTTGCCCCCGATCCCGCCCTTTCCACCTTACCTGCCCTACCTGCTAGTCCGGCCGCGCCTACCGTCTCGTGCACAGCCGCCGAGCCCCTTGGGGCGACGGCTGTTGCTGAGCAGCCGGTTTTTGCCCCCGATCCCGCCCCTTCTACCTTACCTGCCCCTGAAGCTTCCCCTGTCCCTGCTGCTCCCGTTGGTTTGGCAGCGGGTGAAGGGGAGCCCATTCCGGTCCCTGGTCCTACCCCCTCTTCTGTTCAGCTTCCTGTTTTTGTTCCCGAGGTGTCTTTTCCTGCCACCTCGGGTCCCCCTGCTACCCCCGGGGTTGTCGCGTTTCCGTTGCCTACGGACGACCCTCGGGGAGCAGCTTTTGTGTTTCCCCTTCCCGCCACTGTGGGGGCTGTGTTGTTTTCTCAGCCGCCCTCTCCTCTGCCGGGACTGGGGACGAGCAGCCCGGCGCAGCAGCGCCGGGGCTCGGCCCCTTGTTTGTCCGTCCGCGAGGACCCTTCCGGGGCCCTGCCGGAGGTTGGCGGCGGCTCGGCCGCTGCCTCCCCCTCCGCGCTGCGGGATGAGCTGCGCCTCTTTTTATCTGATTTCCGTGGTTCCCAGGGTAAGGTGCCGATGGCCCTTCGGCGCTGGGGGGACTTCCATCTCGTTCTTCGGGCCGTGAGGGCGCTTTTAGGGGAGGGGCGAGGGTCCGATCGGCGGGACTTCGCGGCCTACCGGCGGGCCCGCAGATTCTGCGACTCCTTGTTGGCCTTCGGGGTCGAGCATGGAATCTTGCGAGGCCCGCTGGAGGCCGTCGATCCCTCTGCCAGTGAGGATCTGCCCCAGCCCTCAGCATGACGGTCACCACGTTTGCTTCGTTGAACGCCCGGGGCTGTAGGGTGGGTTTCCGCAGGAGCCAGGTGCTCTCCTTCCTTCGTGAGGGGGGGTACTCTGTGATTTTCCTGCAGGAGACCCACGCGGCCCCGGCTGTCGAGGCTAGCTGGCGGCTGGAGTGGGGTGACGGGGTTTATTTTAGCCACCTTAGCGCCCACTCGGCTGGGGTGGCCACCCTGTTCTCCCCGGGGCTGCGGCCTGAGGTGCTGGGGGTCACCGAGGTCGTGCCGGGCCGCCTGCTGCACGTCCGGGCCCGCGTGGAGGGGCTGGTTTTGAATTTGGTCAACGTTTATGCCCCGAACAAGGGCCCGGAGCGCGTGCCTTTTTTTCAGCGGGCGGCGGCCTTCCTCGGCACTCTGGATTCTAGCGAGTGCCTGGTCCTGGGAGGGGACTTTAATACCACCCTCGAGGACCAGGACCGCTCCGGGATTGAGACTTCCCAGGCGGCCGCGGGCGTCCTCAGGGAGATTGTAGACCATCACTCCCTGGTGGACGTCTGGCGCGAACACCACCCGGACGACGATACCACCTTCACCTATGTCCGGGTGGAGGACGACCGGTCGCGTCACTCCCGGTTGGACCGAATCTATCTGTCCCGCTTTCATCTGGCCCAAGCCCACGCCTCCAGCGTCCGGCCGGCCCCGTTCTCGGATCACCATCTGGTGACCGTGACGGCCTCTCTCAGTTCCGAGCGGCCGGGGCCGGCCTATTGGCATTTTAATAATAGTTTGCTGGAGGACGTGGGCTTCGTGGCTTCCTTTCGGGTGTTCTGGCTGGCATGGCGGGGGCAGCGGCGCGCCTTTCCCTCGGCGCGGCGGTGGTGGGACGTGGGGAAGGTCCGCGCGCGGCTCTTCTGCCGGAACTACACCCGGGGCGCCAGCCGGCGGAGGGGTGCGCTGATAGGGCAGTTGGAGCGGGAGGTCTTGGAGTTAGAGAGGCGTCTGGCCTCCGGCCCCGAGGATCCACCCCTCTGCGCGGCGTACCGGGAGAAGCGGGAGGAGCTCCGGGCCCTGGAAGATCACCGAGCCCGGGGCGCGTTTGTTCGATCCCGCATCCGTCTCCTTCGGGAGATGGATCGTGGCTCCCGCTTCTTCTACGCCCTGGAGAAAAGGAGGGGGGCCAAAAAGCATGTCACCTGCCTCCTGGCGGAGGACGGCTCCCCCCTCACGGATCCGGAGGAGATGCGTGGCAGGGCCAGGGCCTTCTACGCCGCTCTTTTCTCCCCGGATCCGACCGACGCTGAGGCCCGCAGGGTGCTCTGGACCGAGCTCCCGACGGTCAGCGCGGGCGACCGAGACCGGCTGGAGTTGCCTCTCTCCCTAGCCGAGTTCTCGGCAGCCCTCCAGCTCATGCCCACCAACAAGTCGCCGGGCATGGATGGGCTGACCGTGGAATTCTACCGCGTGTTCTGGGATGTCCTCGGCCCGGACCTCGTTACCGTCTGGGCCGAGTCCTTGCAGGGCGGGGTCCTCCCTCTCTCGTGCCGGCGAGCTGTGCTCGCCCTGTTGCCGAAGAAGGGGGACCTTCGCGATTTACGGAATTGGCGTCCCCTCTCGCTCCTCAGCACGGACTATAAGGTCGTAGCGAAAGCCATCTCGCTGCGGCTGGGGTCCGTGCTGGCGGACGTGGTCCATCCCGACCAGACCTACACCGTCCCGGGCCGTAGTATCTTTAATAACTTGTACTTGGTCCGGGACCTGTTAGAGCTGGGGCATAGGGATGGTCTGTCGTTCGCCCTCCTGTCCCTGGACCAGGAGAAGGCGTTCGACAGGATGGACCACGGGTATCTCCTGGGCACCCTGCGGGCGTTCGGCTTCGGGCCCCTGTTTGTGGCTTTTCTCCAGGTGCTGTACGCCGAGGCGGAGTGTCTGGTCAGGCTCAACTGGACCCTGACCGAGCCGGTCAGCTTCGGGCGAGGAGTGCGGCAGGGGTGCCCCCTCTCGGGCCAGCTGTACGCTCTGGCGATCGAGCCCTTCCTCTGCCTCCTCCGTCGGAGGTTGGCGGGGTTGGTGCTCCGGGAGCCGGAGATGCGGCTGGTCCTGTCGGCGTACGCCGACGACGTGCTCCTCGTGGTCCAGGACCCGGAGGATCTGGTGCGGGTGGAGGCCTGCCAGGGCGTTTATTCGGCGGCCTCCTCCGCCAGGGTCAACTGGGTCAAGAGCTCTGGCCTGGTGGTCGGGGACGGGTGGCGGACGAGCTCCCTCCCACCCGCGCTTCAAGCCATCCGGTGGAGCGCGGGTCCGCTGCTTTATCTTGGCGTTTACCTTTCCGCCACGCATCCTTCTCCGCCGGAGAACTGGCAGGATTTGGAGGCCAGGGTGGGTGAGCGGCTGCGGAGATGGATGGGACTGCTCCGGTGTCTCTCCCTGCGAGGGAGGGCGCTGGTGCTGAACCAGCTCGTCCTGTCCATGCTCTGGCACCGGCTCAACACCCTGAGCCCGGCCCCGGGGATCCTGGCCAGACTCCAGAGGTTAGCCCTGGAGTTTTTCTGGCCGGGACTGCACTGGGTCTCTGCGGGGGTTTTGAGTCTTCCCCTGGAGGAGGGGGGACAGGGCCTGATCTGCCTTCGTAGCCAGGTCCATGTCTTCCGCCTCCAGGCCCTGCAGAGGCTCCTTTATGGTGCGGGTAGTCCGGCATGGAGCACGTTGGCGCACGCCTTCCTCCGCCGCCTTCGAGGGCTCCGCTACGACCGGCAGCTCCTTTTTCTTCACCCGAGAGGTCTTCCGCGTGACCTCTCGGAGCTGCCGGTCTTCTACCAGGACATTCTCCGGACATGGAAGCTTTTCTCGGCGACCAGGTCCACTGTGGCCACCGAGGGCGCAGATCTCCTCGCGGAGCCCCTGCTACACAATCCTGCTCTCCGTGTGCAGGTGGCGGAGTCACCCTCGGTGAGCCGGAGGTTGATCCTGGCGGGAATCACTAGGGTCGGAGACCTCCTGGACTATGCCGGAGGGGACTGGGTGGATCCCCGTGCGCTTGGTCGGCGCATGGGGCTCTCCACCCTCACGACCCCTCTGCGTGTGCTCCAGGAGGTGGGCGCTGCACTGTCACCTCCCGCTATCAGCTTTTTGTGGCGGGCCCTGCGGGAGGGCGTTCCCCGCCCACCCCTCACCCCGGGCCCTCCGGATCTTTTTATCGGGCCCCTGCTCCGTGAGCCCCCCCAGCTCCCACGATCCCATAATCCGAGCCAGCTGCATGCTCTGCAGCCGGTCCGGTTTCGAACCGCGCCTAGAGACCACCTGTACACGCTCGTGCTCCACACGTTGCATTTTCTCACCCTCGTGTCCCGCCCCGACACCAAGTGGCGGGACTATTTGATACCTGTGGAGAGTGAGAAACCCCAGTGGGCCAGTCTTTATTCCACCTTGGTTCCACGGCCCGCCAGGGATGTTGGTTGACGGCTCCTTCACGGAGCCGTGAGCACGGGCGTGTACTTAGCGAGGTTCACCCCCATTCCCGAAGCCTGTCCATTCTGTGGCATACGGGAGACCCTGGCGCATGCTTACCTTGAGTGCGCCAGGCTGCAGCCCCTGTTCCGGCTCCTCCAGAACCTCTTGTTGAGGTTCTGGCTGCATTTTTCCCCTCACTTGTTTATTTATGCTCACCCTATTCGTGGCCCCACGAAGTCGCGGGACCTCCTCGTCAACCTCTTCCTGGCTCTAGCCAAGCTTACCATCTATAATACCAGGGAGAAGATGTTGGCCGAGGGGGTGCTCTGCGACTGTGAGGCCTACTTTCGTACCTTTTTGGTTTCACGTCTCCGGGCGGAGTTCCACTGGGCAGCGTCCGCTGGCTCCCTTGCCTCCTTTGAGGAGCAGTGGGCGCTGTCCGGGGTTCTTTGCTCGGTGTCCCCATTTGGTTCCCTGATTTTGAACCTTTGATTGTCACCTCACTTCCTGTTTTTTTATTAGTTGTCCCACGGAATTACTTGGTTCTGGGTCCAGTGGTCCCTCCCGCTAAGTTGGGGGAGGGGCCTTTAGCAGTGGGCGGGTGAACCCGCCCACCTCCCGGTTAACCAATATGGACTCACTACAGGTGGATAGAAAGCTGGCTAGATCGTTGGGCTCAACGGGTAGTGATCAATGGCTCCATGTCTAGTTGGCAGCCGGTATCAAGCGGAGTGCCCCAAGGGTCGGTCCGGGGGCCGGTTTTGTTTAATATAGACTCATAGACTTTAAGGTCAGAAGGGACCATTATGATCATCTAGTCTGACCTCCTGCATGATGCAGGCCACAAAAGCTGACCCCCCTGCTCCTGGAATAATTCTCTCCCTTGACTCAGCTGTTGAAGTCCCCAAATCATGATTTAAAGACTTCAAGTCGCAGAGAATCCTCCAGCCAGCGACCCCTGCCCCATGCTGCGGAGGAAGGCGAAAAACCTCCAGGGCCTCTGCCAATCTACCCTGGAGGAAAATTCCTTCCCGACCCCAAATATGGCGATCAGCTGAACCCCGAGCATGTGGGCAAGATTCTCCAGCCAGACCCGCATTGACCATTGATACTAGTTACCAGCGATGGCAAGTTATTGACCTATTGACTAAAATCACATTATCCCATCAAACCATCCCCTCCATAAACTTATCTTCATTAACGATCTGGAGGATGGTGTGGACTGCACCCTCAGCAAGTTTGTAGATGACACTAAAGTGGGAGGAGGGGTAGATACGCTGGAGGGTAGGGATAGGCTACAGAGGGACCTAGACAAATTAGAAGATTGAGCCAAAAGAAATCTGATTAGGTTCAACAAGGACAAGTGACGAGTCCTGCACTTAGTATGGAAGAATCCCATGCACTGCTATAGACAAGGGACCGAGTGGCTAGGCAGCAGTTCTGCAGAAAAGGACCTAGGGGTTACAGTGGACGAGAAGCTGGATGTGTGTCAACAGTGTGCCCTTGTTGCCAAGAAGGCTAACGGCATTTTGGGCTGTATAAGTAGGGGCATTGCCAGCAGATCGAGGGACATGATCATTCCCCTCTATTCAGCATTGGTGAGGCCTCATCTGGAATACTGTGTCCAGTTTTGGGCCCCACACTACAAGGAGGATGTGGAAAAATTTTGGAAAGAGTCCAGTGGAGGGCAACAAAAATGATTAGGGGGTTGGGGCACATGACTTACGAGGAGAGGCTGAGGGAACTGGGATTGTTTAGTCTGCAGAAGAGAAGAATGAGGGGGGATTTGACAGCTGCTTTCAACTACCTGAAAGGGGGTTCCAAAGAGGATGGATCTAGACTGTTCTCAGTGGTACCAGATGACAGAACAAGGAGTAATGGTCTCAAGTTGCAGTGGGGGAGGTTTAGGTTGGATATTAGGAAAAACTTTTTCACTAGGAGGGTGGTGAAGCACTGGAATGGGTTACCTAGGGAGGTGGTGGACTCTCCTTCCTTAGAGGTTTTTAAGGTCAGGCTTGACGAAGCCCTGGTTGGGATGATTTAGTTGGGGATTGGTCCTGCTTTGAGTAGGGGGTTGGACTAGATGACCTCCTGAGGTCCCTTCCAACCCTGATATTCTATGATTCTATAATAATGTCTATTATGGAGTAGTACTCTGATTACCTCCAACATCTGCAACCTGTTCATCTGACTTCTTGTATCTTAGTATGTATTGGTGCACGGGATGATGCAAGGTCAGTGCCTGATCCTGATCTTATTGAAGTCACTCTAAATCCATTCAGAAACTGAAACTGGTGAAGAATGCAGGATCCTGCTTTATTAAATAGAATGTATAGTTGTGAGCACAACTCAAAATGGCTCCATAATGTGCACCATTTTTTTTAATATATTCTAAGTTCCATAGTCATAGGAATTCATTTGTGTTTGATCCTGTAAACACTTACTATTTAAATCCCTCCTGCAGCCCCACTTCTTCCCCTATGCCCTGACTATTTGAATCCATCAGTACTATTCACTATCTGAATAAGGAGGGTGGTATTTGGCATATGCAGTGTGCATCTCTGACCAAATGTGTAAACTCTAGTCAGGGATGGGAAATGTTTTGTGTTGTATCACTTGCTCATTTGAGATGGTAAATATAATAACAGTATTAATATACTCTACTCTAAAATGACTTCTGTTTTCTCGGCTGCAGCATGTACCTCAGTTTGCAATAACTTTTCAATACCATACAAGTGGTCGGCAATGCAGTCCTTCAGTTGCTCGGCAGTGCAGTGTCTGGCTTACATGCACTCAGCATGGGACGATGGGCTTCTTATGCAGCATGACTGTAATAAACATTTCATGGCAAAAATGAGAAGTTACAGCTCAGAATAAAATTAAAAACCCCAAGCAGGGTTCCAATATTAAGATTAAAACAAAATATAATCGGAACCAGGAAAGTACCCCCAGAGGTGAATGTACAAAGGCTTCTATGATTATTTAAACGTCTATTAACCTCTTTGGAAACAAGATTTTTATTATTTCCTCATTAAGCTATTTTGTCATGTGCAATTCTTTATTACGGGTAGGATGCTAACACTATACAGCATCTGTATTTGTAGAACAACCCAGCACTCAGTGCTATTCACAACCCTTAGGGGAGGAGATGGGTCTGGATTACTTGAAGGGTCACCCATCTCCTTTCCTCACCACTTTCAGCAGCGGTGGCTAGGGCTCCCTCGTGCCAAGGTGCGCTCTCTCCCCGACAAGCGGCTGCTGGGAACAGGGCCCGGCCCAGCTCCTGTAACAAGCCGTTGTCTGGGCGCTGCTAGGGTTCACATTCAGCGCGCCCCCCAACCCGGCTGAAACCCCCTGGGCTGCCCAACACTCCCAGCCGTGGGCCCAGCCGTGTCCGGTTTTGCACTTAGCCAGATTTCCAGCAGCTTAAGCAACGCGCCTCCCGGAACCCAACTGGTCCCTGCACCGCTGAGGCCGGCCCCGGCTCACCTGCGAGGAGGAGACTCTGCCGGCACCGGGGGTGGGGCTGCCCTGCTGGCCGCTTGCGAGCGACCAATCCCGCCGCGGCGCACCCTGACCCTACCGGGGCCAGCCCCGCTGCCGCCGGGCCAATGAGCTCCCCGCGCCGGGGCGGGGCTGCGGCTCGGCTGCAGACTGATGCAATCCCGCTTGCGGAGCCGCTTGCTGCATAACCCGCTGCCGGGCCGGGCGCACGAGGAGTCTCCGCTGCCGCCATGTCTGCGCTGCTCATCCAGGAGACGGGCGAGCTGGCCCTGGGTGAGTCCCTGCGGGGCGGCGGCTGAGGTGGCGGGGCGCGGGCCCTGTGAAGGAGCAGGTGCCTTTCGGGCCCCACATCGCCCCCTGAGCGGGGCAGCGCGGGCAGACCCCGGCCTGGGGTGGCTCTGAGGCCTGGCCGAGCAGCCCCGCTCCGGGAAGGACACGTTGCTCTAGAGGTCGGTGTTACTCGCAGTCGCTCTCCGATCCCTCGCGTGGGGAGGTGCTTGGCCTGCAAAAGGGCAGGTCCCCTCGCGGGTCAGTAAGGGGTTAAAACACAGGCAACAAAAAGTAGGAGTAAATGGTCAATTTTCATCGTGGAGAGAGGTAAGTAGCGAGGTTCCCCCGGCCAGGGACCCGTGCGACCTATTCAACATATCCCTTAAATAACGAAAAACTGGTGAGATGGCAAAGTTTGTAGATACTATAAAATTATTCAGGATCGTTAAGTCCAAAGTCAATGGGTTTAAAACAAGGAAGTGTTTCTTCACTTAATGCACAGTCGACATGAGGAACTCATTGTCAGGGAATGTTGTGAAGGCCAAAAGTATAAATCAGTTTAGAAAAAAAAAAAGGAGGATGGGTACATCAGTGGCTATTAGCTAAGATGGTCATGGATGTAACCCCGTACTGTGGGTGTCCCTAAACCTCTGACTGCCAGAAGCTGGGCTTGGATGACGGGATGGATCACTCAAAACTCTTGATTCCCTCTGTAGCATCTGGCACTGCTAACTGTTAGAAGACAGGATAATAGGTTAGACGGACCATTGGACTGACCTACTGTGGCAGTCCTTATGAAGTGGCTGAAAGGTCCCATCATAGCCTGCTGCTGGGCGAGAGGCACTACTACTGGAGGCTTGTGTATGCTAAAGAGGTGGGCGCTGACCAGTTCTGGGTTGAGAGAGCTGCACCCATTTCCTAGTGTATCTGGCCACTATCTCCATCAGTGTTCTGATGCAGGAAACAAGCTGTGCTAGCCACCATCAGAAAGGCAGTATGTGATGTGTAGGGATTAAATCCATTCCAATAGGCAGCATAGACAACCTTTTTCCTTGAATGCCATGAGGCAGTTCAGTGCTGTTTTTTTTTTTTTAATCTGATCAGTTACTACCCCATGGACGTACAGTATGAGTCACTGTTGTATCATTGCAACTAAAAAGTTTGTCCTCCAAATATGCTCAGTTAATTTTTTACAAAATTTTTAGACACACTGTATCCCAAATGCTTTATTGTAATAACTAAACATTCATCCCTTTTAAAACAAACAAAAAGGGGACTTGGATTTGAGTGATGTGCTGGTTATCTTATACTAAAACATCCCTGGAATTTCTCAGTGTTATAGATGACAATTTCCTAACTCAAAGCCAACTCGGGGGGATTCTATATTAGATCTTGTTCCAATAGATAAAGAGGAACTGATCACAGAACTAAAAGTTAATGGTAGCTTAGGTACAAGTGATCATGACTTGATCACATTTATAATGTGCAAGCAGAATAAAGTCCAGACCAGTAATATATATAATATACTTGGTGCTTTCATAGGGCCAATTTCACAAAGCTGAAAGCACTTATGAGCTAAATCAGCTGGGAGGAATAATTTAATTGAAAAATGTGAATGATAATTGGGAATCATTTCAGAACACCTTTGTAGATGCCCTAAAAAGCCACAATTCCACAGCTGAGGAAGAAGGCTGTATTGATTAAAAAAAACAACCTGGTTTAAAGTGGAAGAGAAGGCAGCTGTAAAATAAATAAGATAAATAAAGTGGAATAAAGGGGAAGTTAATAGTAATGACTATAAATCAGCAGTTAGGAATTGTAGAAAATTGATAAGGGAAGCCAAGGGACACAAGGAGAAATTTATGGCAAGGAGGAGTGTTTTAAAATATATTATGAACAAAAAGAATCCTGACAACGGTATTGGTCCATTGCTAGCCGGACTTATCAATAATAACACCGAAAAGACAGAAGTGTTAAATAAATATTTGTTTTTTATTTGGACATAAGAACGGCCATACTGGGTCAGACCAAAGGCGATCTAGCCCAGTATCCTGTCTTCCAACAGTGGCCAGTGCCAGATGCTTCAGAGGGAATGAACAGAACAGGTAATCATCAAATGATCCATCCCCTGTCGCCCCTTCCCAGCTTCTGGCAGACAGAGGCTAGGGGCACCGTTTCTGCCCATCCTGGCTAATAGCCATTGACGGACCTATCCTCCATTAATTTATCTAGTTCTTTTTTGAACCCTGTTATAATCTTGGCCTTCAAAACATCCTCTGGCAAAGAGTTCCACGGGTTGACTGTGCATTGTCTGCAGAAATACTTCCTTCTGTTTGTTTGAAACCTGCTGCCTATTAATTTCATTTGGTGACCCCTAGTTCTTGTATTATGAGAAGAAGTAAATAACACTTCCTTATTTACTTTCTCCACACCAGTCATGATTTTATAAACCTCTATCATATCCCCACTTAGTCATCTCTTTTCCGAGCTGAAAAGTCTCAATCATATTAATCTCTCCTTATATGGAAGCTGTCCCATACCCCTGATTATTTTTCTTTCCTTTTCTGAACCTTTTCCAATTCCAATATACCTTTTTCGAGATGGGGCGGCCACATCTGCATGCAGAATTCAAGATGTGGCCATACATGGATTTATATAGAGGCAATATGATATTTTATGTCTTATTATCTATCCCTTTCCTAATGATTTCAAACATTCTGTTTGCTTTTTTGACTGACCCTGCACATTGAGTGGATGTTTTCAAAGAACTATCCACAATGACACCAAGATCCCTTTCTTGAGTGGCAACAGCTAATTTAGACCCCCATCATTTTATATGTATAGTTGGGATTATGTTTTCCAGTGTGCATTACTTTGCATTTATCAACATTGAATTTTATCTGCCATTTTGTTGCCCAGTCACCCAGTTTTGTGAGATCCCTTTGTAACTCTTTGCAGTCTGCTTTGGTCTTAACTATCTTGAGAAGTTTTGTATCATCTGCAGATTTTGCCATCTCACTGTTTATCCTCCTTGTACAAAAGAGTGCTTCACTTAGGAAGGAGAAATCAGATACAAAGCTCTAAAATGGGGGGAATAACTGGCTAGGTGATATACTGCTGAAAAGGATCTGGGGTTTATAGTGCATCACAAATCTGAGCCAAAAATGTGATGCAGTTGCGAAAAAGACTAATATCATTCTGGGGTTTTGTATGTAAGATATGGGAGGTAATTGTTCTGCTCTACTCCTCACTGGTGAGGCATTGGCTGGAGTACTGTGTCTAGTTCTAGGTGCCATACTTCATGTAAAATGTGGACAAATTGGAGACAGTCCAGAGGAGTGCAACAAAATTGATAAAAAGTTTAGAAAACATGACATATGAGGAAAGGTTAAAAAAACTGGGTATGTTTAGTCTTGAGAAAAGAAGACTGAGAGGGGACCTGATAAGTCTGAAGGTAGGACAAGAAGTAATATGCTTAAACTGCAGCAAGGCCATTTAGGTAAAATGTTAGAAAAAGCTTTCTAATCATAAAGGTAATTAAGCTTTGGAATAGGCTTCCAAGGGAGGAACAGGCTGGACAAACATCTGTCAGGGATGGTCTAGGTTGACTTGGTCCTGCCTGAGCGTGGGGTGCTTGACTTACTGACCCCTCGAGGTTCCTTCCAGCCCTACATTTCTCTCTCTCTCTCTCTGTCTATATATATATATATATAGACACAGATGTATACACACGCGCTTGAATTTAGGAAGCTAAGAATTGCTGTTGCAGGTCAGATCAGTGATCCATTGAGGTTGGTATTCTCTCTCTCTGGCAGTAGCCAGCACTGGATGTTTCAGAGGAAGGTGTGAAAGCCCTATAATGGACAATTCTGCAATTACATGCCTAGGGGAGTGACGGGGAGATGTCTGACTCCATGTAGTATCTGGCTTATCTCCTGAAGCATGAGGGTCAATATCCCTTGTACATTATCCTAGATAGCGTAACTGGATATTCTTAACATTGGTATTAATATGCCCTTTTTTATTCTTCCTAATCTGTGTGCTAAAGTAATAGTATGTGATAAGTAGGTCCACATCTTAACTATGAAATATAGCTACTAAAAAAACCCAACAAAATACCTTTTCTTGTTCCTTACTTCAATTGTGTTGCTTGTTAATTTCCCCATGTGTAATTTCCCTAACTGTTGTTGTTATAAGTGTCTGGCATACCTTCTCTGTGTGGCTCCTGGTTTTATATACCCTTATCTCACCTCTCTGTCTTCTCCCTAAACTAAACAGTCCTAATCTTTTTTTAGTCTCTTGTTGTATGGAAGCTTTTCCATGCTTCCAATATTTTTCATTGCCCTTTTGTCTGGAGTGAACAGAACTGATGATGGTCTTCGAGGTGAGGGTGTGCCATCAATTTATAGAATGTCATAGTGTTGCTCCCTATTCCTTTTTGAATACAACACATGCACAGTGTTTGGTTAATTGACCACCGCTGCATGTTGGGCAAGTACTTTTATTGAACCATCCTCTGTGATGACCAGGTATCTCTCTTGCGTGAGTTAATTTGGACCCCATCAGCGTGTAGGAATATCTAAAACTTCCTTCCAACATGCTTCACCTTGTGCTTGTCTGCACTGAATTTCATCTGTCATGTTACCTAATTGCCGGCTTTTGTATTGGACCAGAATAGTGAAAATGGATCAGTCCTTTCTTGTATTCCAGGCAACAAGAAAAAGGGGCCACCTGATACAATTAGTAAGTGGTAAAATTGGAACAAATAAAGGAGATACTCCACATAATAGGCCAGAGGAATTTTTGTGGTGCAGGTAACCACCAAATCAAGGGATTATAGCAAGATATTTTTAAGGGCTGATAATGGTTGTTCATTGCTTTTGCAGTTATAAAGGTAGTCAGCAGTTATGTATCAGTGCATGTTTCTTGGTTCCTTTCCTTCCTCTTCTTTTCACCCCAAAAGCGCTCCTCTTCCACCAATAATTGTACAATTAGCTATGTGCATTATAGGTTTGTTTTTGTTGCTTTCCTCTGAAGTATGCAGTCCTGGATATCAGATTCAATGAGCTTCAATGTGGCAAATCCTATATAACTGAGTTATTGTGCATGTCTTGCTAGTTAGAGAGAAGAGACATGGATGTGTAGAATAAAAG
Source organism: Emys orbicularis (assembly GCF_028017835.1). NCBI lineage: Eukaryota > Metazoa > Chordata > Testudines > Emydidae > Emys > Emys orbicularis. Next base: position 20,820,564 of record NC_088688.1, on the reverse strand, counting down.
GGGCAACACCAGGGAGGATGGTACGGGAGAAAAAACACAGTAAAAGAGGAAGTGGCACAACAGACATTGAGAACAGCTAATGAGGTGAGAATGTATCCTATAGGAATCAGAACAAAAAGAAAAGTGCATAAAGCTAAAAAAGCATTATGCTCTCAGATAACCTACATTTCAAATAGTTATATTAAACCAAATATCCTTATTTTCCTGTTGTGGGAAAAATGTGCACTGAGAAGTTAGACCAAAATTTTGCAAAAATTGGGAGTTGCAACATACACACCCATCACCTTGAAAAGCACAAAAAACTAGTGTGCAGTCACGATTGGTTGGTATCAAAGAAGGTACACGTATCACTTTGAGGAGAAGAGGAACAGACTTTTAGAATAAACTCTTAGGGATGGTATTCTTAAACGTGCCAAAGGAAGAGGATGCCCAGCTCCTGTTGATAATCCATAGGCGCTTATCTCCCTTAGGCACTTTTTACAGTTATACACAAGATCTCTAGTAGTTATTTGCCATCTTGTGTTAAGTTAGTTGTAGTCTTAACTACAACTAACAGTGGTAGTTACTGTGCAAAGACACCACTATTGAGTTAATAAGAACATAGGAATTGCCATGCTGGATAAGATCTAAGATCTGTCTGGCCTAGTATCCTGTCTCTGACAGTGGTCTGCACCAGAAGCTTCAGAGGAAGGTGTAAGAAACCTCCATAGGTGGATGTGGGATACTAGTCTATGTCTACACTGCAGAGTAAGCCTGGGGTTTGAACTCCAGCTCAAGCTTTAACCCCCAATTCCGTCTACACACAAATTGCACTAACCCTTAGCTTGGTCCCAGGACCCCACAGGTGTTGAGTTGATTCAAGCCCTATTGCTTTGCAGTGTAGATGCAGTTCCAAAAGTATTCTACGGGCTGACTTTCTTTGTCCTCTGTCAGTGGTTTGGTGGACAGTCAAGTTTTCCCACACTGCATCACAAACAAAGAGCCATTGCTGCCACATTTTGGGAGCGTGCTAGGAAGTCTGAGGATGTGGGTAGTTGGACTCAGGCCTGCCTAATGCAGTGAAGACTCCAGAGCCCCAGGTAGGAACCAGGGTTCACCAGTTCCTAACCTGGGGTCACAAATGAGTGTTGACACTCAAGCTCTAGGTTAACAAACCCAGGGTCTGGGAACTTGAGTTCTGCTAACCCTGGGCTTACATTGCAGTGTAGACATGCCCTGACAGTTAGAGATTCTCTTGAGACCTGAAGCATGAGGCTTAATGTCTCTTCAAAAACATGTCTTCATTAATTATGATGATGCTGAATATTCTTGATAGCCATATACATATCCAATCCCTCTTAAAATCTTGCCAAGTTTTGTGCTTGCTTTAAAATACCTGTATATGCTTGTTCTATATTACAGGAGAGATGTATGTTTCTGAACGCGAGGGCTGTGATTCTACTGGCGAGGGAACAGAGAAGAAGCCTTTCAAAACAGCTCTGAAGGTATCTGCAGAAAACACACGAAGTCTATTTCAAGTCATGTTGTTTCCCTTCAGGACAAACAGCCAATTATTTACGGAAATACTTAAACTAGTGGTGGGCCAGATTTGATCTGAAAATAGCTTTTTAAGCTGCTGTTCTCTTTAAATGTAAATCTTATATATCTTAACATCGGGTCCTCATTGATGTGTTTTGTAAATTTAGGATGTCCACCATATTATCTCATTGACAGTCTTACTTCAGTACTCTTATGATGAAACTGACTTTTGCACTTTTTTTTCCCTTTAAGGCTTTGATGACAGCAGGAAAAGAACCATTTCCTACTATTTATGTGGACTCGCAAAAAGAAAATGAGGTGATGTAATTTAAATTGATATTTTTAATTAAATGAGGTATTAAGGTTCCTATTTTTCAAGACACAAATAACTTCTTTCTCTTCCCCTCATATCTCACCGGATCCATCTAGAGATGGGATGTTATTTCTAAGACACAAATGAAGAATGTAAAAAAAACATGGCACAGAGAACAAATGAAGCATGAAGCTAGGGAGAAGAAAGAGGTGGGTTATGAATACTGCCAAGTCAGCTCATTTAGAAATTAAAAATAGAAAAAATCCATTTTAGCTCCCCTGAAAATGGTATATGCTAATCCTGAGTGTGCTGTTATAGTGGTGGATGAAGGCCGTAGCAGGCAAAGTGATCTGTAGTGCACTAGTCAGCATTACAACCTTTAAGCCCACTGCTTGTGTGCCCAGATAGTTTAATTTTACCAGAGAAGGGCAGAGAAAGTTAAATGTACATGGTCCTATTCTATCCTTGGATATATGGTTTGACTCCCGTTGACTTCAGTGTATATGTATGTTAGTTGTTTTCACTTCATCAAGACAAGCAAATGGTCTGCATCAGGGATGGGATGAGTTTCTACAAATTTTGGATGTGGATGTCATAAACTCCTCCAACCTTCTCTAAACCAGGTTAAGAGCACTTCTAGGAAGTGTTTCATGTTCTGGGGATCGCACCCATGTATCTTAGGGCAGATTTTTGACATATTGTAGCAGGGCTGAGATTCTATGTAAACATTCATCTTTAGAGATGTACGTAACGGTTTCGTACTGCTGTCTGTGGGGAGTGATACTGGTATAAATAACCTGATTGTAGTTATCGTTAACACCACTACATGACTAATACATAATTTATGGAAAAACTTCTTAAAATTAGGCAGAAGACGGTTTGCGACGAGAGAAGAACCTGGAGGAAGCTAAGAAAATTACCATCAAGAATGATCCCAGTCTTCCAGAGCCTAAATGCGTGAGTGAAATCTAATGCCCTGGATAAGAAGCCCCTGTAACAATCCCTTTCTTATATTTATAAACCGCATGATTCTGAGGTGTGCTCTGCATCATCACCAGCTGTTGAAGACTACTATGCTTTTCCTTCCTTGAGATTTTATTCTTTCTGGTCATTAGCATATCCTCATATGTTTCATCTCCCTCATTCACCTCACAGTTCACTGAGCCTGCTTGACTTTAATTTTGGATTCTTCCAGTACACATGCACCAGAGGAAAAGAGCCAAGCTGTACTTCTGCTTGAAACAGCCTGATGAGTTTTTGTTGTTTTTTTTTTAATTGCTAAAAAGATCCTTGTTTAAAATCTGCCCTCAACAGAAGGGCTTTTGCCATGGTGGGGGATGGAGGAAATATTGCTGATTTGAAAAACATACATACTGAATTAATATCCAATATGTATGGGCCCCAAGTTCTACTGAATTACATTCGTGCAGCCACACTGAAGTCAGTGAGGTTTGGCAAGTCTAAATCAGAGGAATTGGGAAGCAAAAAATAAACATTCTGCCAGATCACAATCTTGAAGACACTTCTTACAGCATGTGTGAAAGAATTTTGATTTGAGATTTTCACTCCAACATAAGCAAACGGACAGTGTACTCAGTTGCACAGAAGTCAATCTCTCTTTCCCTGGCCAATGCACTGTAGTAATTCCAACTTGCAGATGGCTGGGGCTTTAAAATCTATTAACCGATAACTAGATAAGTCTGAAGAGCAACACCAGCCTGCCAATTGGAGAGTCAGTCTGACCATGTCAGTGCCTCAACAGTGACTTTGCGATGGGATTCAATCAGTACCAAAATAAAATGCATCAAAAAGTGCCAGTTATCTACAATTCTAATTCATTATCCTCTCTCATATTTTGGCTTCTAACCGAACTCCTATCTTACTGAGTAGTTTTAAAAATTAGTGCAGAAAAGGCTGTTCAGACCTCCGGGTGAAGGAAAGCTGTGTGTTCAAGGTCTCTTGCCCATAATGGGGTGGCAATTTGGTATATATTGAAGTATAAGTAATATCTGAGAGGCATGGTTCTCAAGTGAACTTTTACACGTGCTGACTCTTGTTGTATTCAGATCAGATGTAAAACCAAATTTCTGATCACTTGTGGTCATTAAAGTTCCCACATTGCTATCTGACAGAGTACGACTGTTAAGCAGAATGTAATAACCCAACATGAAATTTGGTTAGGACATCAGAGGTGCTTAAACACAAGCCTTTCTATTTTTAACTTGATAGGATATTCTTCCCTCGGTGCCCTAAACTGTCATGCAGAATTGATGGGTGCTGTTCAATCCCTGTTGTGTTCTACCCCAGATGTCTGTGCATTTTACTGGTTAGAAGCTGTTTCTGGGTGCATATCCTATATGCCCATGTCCCATGAATCTGTGGAAATGAAAGGCACTGTCTAAATGTCGGTTTGTTATGATTTATCTCTGTGTTTCATTGATTTTAATCCATGCTTTACAGGTGAAGATTCGTGCTCTAGAGGCACACAGAGGCCAACGAGTGAAGGTTTTTGGCTGGGTCCACAGGTTACGTAGACAAGGTAAACAGTCCTTAATGTAGACAAAGTAAATAGCTAGCCCTTAAAAGTAATTGAGTCAATGCAGAGAGGGGGAACAAGGGGTAGAGTATAACAGGACATATTCTGGCTCACCTTGCTCAGGCTAGAAAAGCTGGGAGGTGCGTGGAAAATGAACAGCTTCTGTAGCACCTGGTAAAGCTGTCCATCCTAATCCACTGATGCTTCATAGATGTCCTCTGCCAGGTATCCTAGAAGGGTTGAACTTGGTGTGACCTGGGGATCGGGGTGTGATGCTGGTTGTCCTGCTTTAACAGTGATTCCTATTGCACGGCAGGCTGTGCAATCTTTTTCTTCCCAGAAGGAAAAACTTGAACAAGAGGGGATGAATGGGAGGGGCTACATCGTTTTCCACACAATAGCTGTAACTTGGGCCTATATAGTCGGCACCTGTGTACGGCCGGTCCAAAGGGCCTGGCCCTGAGAACATCCAACACTCCTTGTCAAATTACTGGGGGTAAAATCCTGACCCTATTGAGATCAATTGGAGCTTTGCCATTAACTTCAGTGGAGCCAGGATTTTGCCCTGGGGGATTTGGATGCCTAACACCTAGGATTAGGCTCTACATATGACTTCATCTTTCATTATCTTTTGGCGTAAAAAACACAGTTGTGTGGAAAGGATTTTATCATCCAACAAATGTTTTAATGTGTAGTTCTGGTATTTATTAGTGATCATGAGCAACCCTTAACAGACAAACCCTGAAAACAAACTGCCGTGATAACATTTGCTGGGTGTGGGCCTACTGAACTGAATAAAGTAATAGTTTTGTCTGACGAGTCTGGGTTTTTGTTTTTGTTAACTAGGAAAAAATTTGATGTTCCTTGTGTTAAGGGATGGCACAGGATTTCTGCAGTGTGTCCTGTCAGATGAACTGGTGAGTTGCGGGGTTTTATTTCTGCAATGCAAAAGAGAAACTATTAATACCCAGTGTTGTTTCCTTTATATGCCCCACTTGAAAGTTTGACTTAACGATATTAAGGTTTAATTCATTAAACTTTTATGAAAAGTTTAAGGGGGTCTCTTTTTCTCACTCATACCACCGGAGTTTTTCTTGTTCACAGAATGAGTTAATGAGGAGATTATGAACCTTCTTTCTTTGTCTCTGGACCCTTGTAGAGTTTGTATTCTAGCTGTACATTTAAAATATCTTTGTCTGTCTCTTTTTCTATAGTGTCAGTGTTACAATGGAGTGATCCTCTCTACGGAGAGCAGTGTGGCAGTGTATGGTACACTAAACCTTGTTCCTGAAGGCAAGCAGGTGAGGGAGTTAGTTGCGGCTGTGAGTTTGGGGTTCCCCCCCACCCACCTATCACTCAGTCAGATGGTAAAATATGGCCCTTTTGGGGAGGGGCAGGGAAGGTGGAGGGAACAGGGAAAGAACTCTGTAATTGATTTCAATGGGGATTGCTGCTCAAAAATTGATGGCATGATATGGTTGAGTGTGTGTGTGTGCGCGCGTGTGCATGGGTTTGTGCTTGTGTTCGTTAGTTCTAACTGGGTAATATTTCTAGTTTATCTTTTAGCTGAAGTTGCATTTCCTTAGGGTACTAGTATGGAAGAGTATTGTCTTTTAAATATAGACACGGCTTTAGTTTTCCTAAAAAGTGAGATGAATATTTTTTTTAAATAACTGTTTTAGTGGTAATGTGATTCTCAACTCTCCTTTCTAGCTGAGATTTGTGCTTGTAGGCTCCCCTCTATGCAGGATAACCTGTGGGAGCATAGAGACCTTAATTTGGCCTTTTTGTTAATTTGAGAAGGACACAAAGCCTGAAAACTGGCCTTTAACGCTGTTTGTGTTCTTTAATGATGATTTCAGCATCATTTATAACTGCTGGAAATGTATAAAAATACAATAAGGTTGTAGACCAAAAACCAAATAGTGTTTATATTTTGCTGCCTTGTAATTGGTCATGTAAATTTCAGATTAATACTTATGAAGTCTTTCACATCTGGAGCTAGGGTCAGTTCTACAATAAGTAGCTTCATAAAGGATGCCCATAAAAAGAGTTCAAACTGAAGGTAGGGCTGGAGAATTTTCCAGGAGTTCATATGGGGAGAGAGACTGGATGAGGATGGTCCAAAGTTTCAGGATATCCTTTAAAATATAGTAATGTATAGTAAATATAACTCCCAAAAAACTAATAGTAGGACATTTGTTTTCTAATATCTTCTCAGTTGCTCTTTGTCGAATTAATTCAGTTATAAAATCTCTTCTGCAGAATAAATATAAATCCATATTGTAAAACCGATGCTTGAATATAGTTTCTTGATGTTTGTTGGATTTTCCTGGGGGGAAAAATTCAGAGAATGAACAACAAAAGAGAAGCTATTCTGATAGTGCTCTAAATAGCTTCTAAAGAGCCAATTTTGAAGAAGATTAGGCTGTTCAACTAGCCACTGATGGTAGGACAGAATGGGACAAATTCTGCCAAATTTACACTCCCAGTACCCCCATTGATATTCTGTATACTGGGTTCTGCCCAGTATCTGATTTACTGAGTTCCCATTAACTATGGCACAATCTGCGGTGAGACTTTGTTATGTTGTAGGCCCTTCCTGAACAATAGTTAAGTGTGAGTTTTGTTAGAAAGGTGTTAATTTATTCAGAAATTTCATCATGCAGTGAAAATGTATTTACTTCTACACAAACACTTGTGTACGTTTTATTGAGTCTAGAAAGTTTGAAAAAGGGGGGAAAAGAAATAGTCCAGATTGTGACTTGTTTGGCCCTATCTACTCTCTTTCACAGAGTTTAGGAGCCATGTTTGAATACAGTTCAGCAAACTTGTTTCCAAAATGCACTTGCCAGCCAGTGTATGAACAGGTCCCAGCAGTGTTAGAGTTGTTTTTAAAAACCTGGGCTACAACATGCTATCTGGCAGTATCCACACTGGTGGGCAAAACAGAGCTAGAAACCTATTAGCTGGAACCGTGTGTTTAAAGCAGGTTGTAATCCTCCCTATCACTCTGAGGAGACTGACTGCATCCATAAGAGAACTTGTCTAAAGAACCCAGCCCGAATTGTATTGGAGCTTATAGCAGCTAGTATCAAGTTAAAATGATGATATCAGGTCACAAATAACTTATTTTAAAAGCACAGTAATATCCTTCACTTTGTTAGTAATAATACCTGAGGATATTAAACTCTAACTTCTAACTATTTTGTGCTTTTTGTTTACTATTTATATTCATTAGCTCATTATTACATTATTGTCTCTCTCATTTCGGACAGCGAAAGCCAGATAGAATCAGAAAATGAAACTTTTGCCTTAGGAAATGGTATAATGTTTGGGATTATGACACTACAGCATACGCTACTTGAACTCCAAAATGGACAATTTGTTGTTTCCTTGTTCAGCAGTTAGCTAAAATTAATAAGGGGAGGGTTTTCTGCTTTCATATTGGGGTGAAAGTCAGCGCAATGCAGAAAACTCAGAAAAGCCCCCACGTCCCATGCAAGCCCTGGGATGAAATTCCTACATAGTCTATATATGGTGATTCTTCCATCATCATATGAGCAACTCCCATTGACTTTAGTGAGAGTTACATGTATCCTTCAGCAGGAGGAGACGGGACAAAAATATACAAAGGTCAGAATGCTTTAGATTCCTATCAAGGGTTATTTTGTACAAATGTGTGTATTTTTATGGGATTGGGGAGAGGAGGAGGGATTTTTTCACTGTTTTCACAAGAGTAGCAGTCATTTGGAAACATTGACAAGCTGCCTCAGACCATGTAAGTTCTGAAGATGAAAATCTTTTACACTGAATAACTTTTTATTAATCAGAAGTAGCACATAATGCCACTGTAGTTAAATCAGTGGATCCCAACCCAGTCTTGGGTTGCAAATCATTCGTCTAAAGGTGGCATTGTTGAATTACAAAAAATGGCATTTTAAAAGCATTGCCTTTCTCAGTAGGTCTTGAACATCTAGGGCTAAAACAGAGTTATTAGCAACAGAGTTAAGTTAGAATATCAAGTTACCATTTTTAGGTGACAGTACAAAACTTCTAATGTGTATGTTGTTTCTTCTAAAACCCATAGGCTCCAGGGGGCCATGAGTTGAGTTGTGACTATTGGGAGCTGATTGGTCTGGCTCCAGCTGGAGGGGCTGATAACCTGATCAATGAGGAATCGGATGTTGATGTGCAGCTTAACAACAGGTATATGATGATCCGAGGAGAGAACATGTCCAGAATCCTCAAGGTGCGCTCCATGGTCATACAGTGCTTCAGGGATCACTTTTTTGACAATGGATATTACGAAGTAAGTATAGCTTTCTTTCCTTCTCCAGAGCTCAGTGACGCTTCTAGATATACTGTATAGACTTTGATAATGAATTGAATTACACAAAAATTACTTGTCAATTAGGAGACCACTTTCTGACTGTTTTTATAGACGGAATTCTTATCTTAATAATGAGGTTTTGTTTAACAGATCACTCCACCGACACTAGTCCAAACGCAGGTTGAAGGAGGCTCCACGCTATTCAAACTGGATTATTTTGGCGAAGAGGCATACTTGACACAGTCCTCCCAGCTGTACCTGGAGACCTGCATCCCTGCGTTAGGAGACACGTTTTGTATCGCCCAGTCATACAGAGCTGAGCAGTCCAGGACGCGCAGACACCTGTCAGAGTATGGGAATCATTGTAGTATAAGTATGCATGTGTTTAGAGGGCAAGGGAGCAGCAGTCAGTCAGGAACAATAGGACTCTACAAAAAGGAAGGTAGAGCGTTATGCTAATATGCAAGGGGCTGACCAAAGCTTCTTTGGAAATATCCTGCTCCCAAGGTCAGTGGGTGGGAGGCAGAGCATTAGAGGAGACTTTGACTCCTCTTCTCTAATTTGTCCAGGTGGAGAATGTCTTTTATTGAGCTTCTATTGTTGGAATGTGCTGTGGATGCCATTGTGTAACTTGTGAAGGGAATAAAGTTATAAGTAGGGCTGTCAAGCGATTAAACAAATTAATCGCGATTAATTGCGCTGTTAAACAATAATAGAATATCATTTATTTAAATATTTTTGGATGTTTTCTACATTTTCAAATATATCAATTTCAATTACAACACAGAATACAAAGGGTACAGTGCTCAGTTTATATTTATTTTTTATTACAAATATTTGCACTGTAAAAAACAAAAGAGAGAGATAGTATTTTTCAATTTCCCCGTTGCAAGTACTGTAGTTGGCGATTGGTCCTGCTTTGAGCAGGGGGTTGGACTAGATGACCTCCTGAGGTCCCTTCCAACCCTGATATTCTATTATTCTGTGAATCTCTTTATCATGAAAGTTGAATTTACAAATGTAGAATTATGTAAAAAAACAAAAACCCTGCATTCAAAAACAAAACAATGTAAAATTTTAGAGCCTAGAAGTCTACTCAGTCCTACTTCTTGTTCAGCCAATCACTTGACAAACAAGTTTGTTTACATTTGCAGGAGATAATGCTGCCTGCTTCGTGTTTACAATGTCACCTGAAAGTAAGAACAGGCGTTAACATGGCAGTGTTGTAGCCAGTGTCACAAGATATTTATGTGCCAAATGGCCTAAAGATTTATATGTCCCTTCATGCTTCAACCACCATTCCAGAGGACATGCGTCCATGCCGATGACGGGTTCTGCTCGATAACAAGCCAAAGCAGTGCAGACCAGTATATGTTCATTTTCATCATCTGATCAGATGCCACCAGCAGAAGGTTGATTTTTCTTTTTTGGTGGTTCGGGTTCTGTAGTTTCCACATCAGAGAGTTGCTCTTTTAAGACTTCTGAAAGCATGCTCCACACCTTGTCCCTCTCAAATTTTGGACAGCACTTCAGATTCTTAAACCTTGGATCGAGTGCTGTAGCTATCTTTAGAAATCTCACATTGATACCTTCTTTGCATTTTGTCAAATCTGCAGTGAAAATGTTCTTAAAATGAACATGTGCCGGGTCATCATCTGAGACTTCTGTAACATGAAATAAATGGCAGAATGCGGGTAAAACAGAACAGGAGACATACAATTCTCCCCAAAGGAGTTCAGTCATAAATTTAATTAACACTGCACCCCAAATCCCTCATCTCCAGCTCCACCCCAGAGCCTGCACCCCCCCCCCCCCCTCTGCCCCAGGCCTGAGCACCTCATGCCCAGCCCCCCGCACCCAACGCTCTGCTCCAGCCCTGAGCTCCCTCCCACACGCCGAACCTCTCGGCCCCGCCCTGCCACATGAATTTTATTTGTTATGTACACATCACCTCCATATTGGTGCACATAACAAAATTCATTCTGCACATGGGTGGGAAAAACTACAGGGAACACTGTTGGCATGTAAATACTTTGCAATGCCAGCTACAAAAGTGCCATGCGAATGCCTATTCTCACTTTCTGGTGACGTAAATAAGAAGCGGGTAGCATTATGTCTCGTAAATGTGAACAAACTTGTTTCTTTGCGATTGGCTGAACAAGAAGTAGGACTGAGTGGATTTGTAGGCTCTAAAGTTTTACATTGTTTTGTTTTTGAGTGCAGTTACCTAACAAAAAACCCTACATTTGTAAGATGCACTTTCACGATAGAGGTTGCATTACAGTACTTTGTATGAGGTGAATTGAAAAATGCTATTTCTTTTATCATTTTTAGAGTGCAAATATTTGTAATAAAAAATAAATACAAACTGAGCACTGTACAGTTTTTGTATTCTGCGTTGTAATTGAAATCAATATACACCTCTACCTCGATATAACGCTGTCCTCGGGAGCCAAAAAATCTTACCGCGTTATAGGTGAAACCGCGTTATATCGAACTTGCTTTGATCCGCCAGAGTGCGCAGCCCCGCCCCCCCGGAACACTGCTTTGCCGCGTTATATCCGAATTCGTGTTATATCAGGTCGCGTTATATTGGGGTAGAGGTGTATTTGAAAATGTAGGAAAAACATCCAAAATATTTAATAAATGTCAATTGGTCAAATGTCTATTGTCTATTATCAGTGCGATTTAAAAAAAAAAAATGAATTGCGATAAATCAAGTTTTAATCGTGATTAATTTTTTTGAGTTAATCACGCGAGTTAACTGTGATTAATCGACAACCCTAGTTATAGGCTAAGAGGGGAGGGAGGGAGGGGGCAAAATGGCAATTGGGATGAAATCCTCCCCTCTCATAGGGAGATTGTCTTCATTACTCAAGTCCTCTTGCTTGTGCATGGCTGATGAAAGGAGGGGAAGTGTCTTCATTCTGATGACTAATGGTGATGTGACCTTGTTCTTCAGATATACTCACATTGAAGCTGAATGTCCTTTCATGACCTTTGAAGACTTGTTGACCCGTCTGGAGAATTTGGTGTGTGATGTAGTGGACAGAGTCTTGAAATCGTCTGTATCAACCTTCCTATATGACCTAAACCCGGTATGTGGTGGTGTGGCAAGCAGTCCTGAATATTCACCTCTGTTTGGCGAGAAATATGACTTAATGTCCCTCAGAACCTCAGCCTAGCCTCCTTTTGGCAGCATATTCACACGGGGCGAACAGAGCACAGCAGTGAGCTCTGATCATTTGTAAGACACTCAATGACATCAAAAGGAGTCCAGCCTCTGCAAGGCTGATACCTATGTCATGCACGGATAGGGGTGGTGGTTTATATCTTAAAGTCTCAGGACAAGCTGCTGCTGTTTGAATTCCAGAAGTGCTTAGGGAGCCCCATTCATGGATCATGTAGCCTTTTATTTTGCTTAGAGTGAATTTGATGATGTTTTACACCACCATGCATTCAGCTCTGGTTGCTACAGTTTCAAACTCACCAGAGTGAAATTGCATCTGGTGCTTTTCTCAAATTTGGAGACTTTAGGAACACACAAAGTTGAAGGACAATGACCACAGACACGATCACAAGTACAAAGTCTTATCTGTACTATGAGTTTTATTAAGCAATAAGTTACAATTACCCATGCATATAGAAATCTGACAAAAACCTATGCAGTAATTATAACTGTAGTCACACTCACAGCCTCAAAGATATTCTAGGGTCGAATGGACCTCTCAATAGATGATCATCGCTAGAGGGATGGTTCTTGCTGGGGCTTCCTGTAGGCTCGTCCCTTGGGACTTCCCACTTTTACCCAACAATGGAACCCTCTTTTATAGAGTAATTCTTACCACACCTAACACCTTATACTTATGCATGAAGGTGTCAAACTCTTTTCCTTATCTGTACCTCCACACCCCATAAATATGTCCTGTTTTTCATAGGTTGTTCTTAGTTCCTCTTAATCTCATTAGCATCTATGCATGCCATGTACTCTGTGGTCAAGACAGTCATTGAAAGATGTTCCAGTCAGGTGTTTCGCGGTCTTGAACAATACATTGCGGTCTATTTCAATCCATTTTTTCGTAATACCACCTATTGGCACATCTTATGAAGTAACCTTGTGACCTTGCTGGCACAGGGTTATTCCTATGTCACCCACTCATGTCAAGTGTTCTTAAGGCTATGGCCTAGTATGGCTAAGCTAAAATCTTATAGGTCTCCGCCTGTAGACCTTGCCTTCCAGCCATGCTTTACTTATATACCTAATACACACTCATCACTCCTAAATATTTATCAATCCCATACTTCTATAATCCTACAATTTAAATCTATTTAGCATAAATTGATTATATATGAAATGGCATATAAATTGACCATAACATCACATCATACAATGACAAATGGATGATAACTTGAACTAATTGGTTACAGCCAAAACCCCACTGTGCTAGGTACTGTACAAACAGAACAAAAAGCTTGTCTCTGCCCCAATCTAGGTATCTGACAAGAGACAAAAGTGGGATATAGACAGACAGGGAGCCTGAGGAAACAGACAGTATTGTGTGGTTTCTAAGCTGAGACACAGTGCTCCGTAAAGCTGGTTCCTCCTCCTCATCCTGTCTGCAATGACCCACCTTACTTCACTGTCTCCTTAATTTCCCCCCAAAGCCAGCCAACAGCCTCCTACAACCAGCCAGTCTCCTCTCAGTCACTAGCCAACTCCTTCATGTTGCACAGAGACCAGAGCGTCTCCAGTTTCCTTGGCTTGTTCTGATAAGCACTGCCTTCCTCCTACTTGTTTAGTCTCTGCTCAGGACCTGGGATTGGGGGAGATGTGATACAGCACAGGCCAGAGAGAGGTCTTTCCTTAAAGAGGTGAATGTAGCAAGTCTGAACTTGCTGCAAGTACCCAGCCCCATGTCCCAGCAGATGGAAACTCTCTTGGCATAGTGTCCTGTAGTGCTATCTGCGGTACGCTGTGGAACTGGTGCTGATGTACCCAATGCATCCATGCACAGAGGGGGTCAATAGCCTGAGTGGTACTGTATTGTATCCCGGTTCCTGCAGAGAGCATTCTGTGGGTTTAGAAAGCTGCATGTGGAGAGGGATAGATGCTTTGTGTGCACACAGTCACTCAGTACCCCAGACACCACCAGATATTTACCTAAGGCTCCCATAGAGGCAACTGCATTGCATTAGTGCACACACCATGCAGGTAAGGTCCAAGAGCTGTAGAGGGAGCCTCATTGGCACAGCTCTTTTGGCTGGGAGGTGTAAGGGAGACCAGTGGAGGCTTGAATCAATTATTTTTAAAAATACACAATTTGAAACAATCCACTCTATTAAATCAACAACAACAAAAGTAAGTTAGAAAAAGCAATTCCTCCATGGTTTGAGTTGTTACAAACAATTAATGGAGAAATCATACATTTGCTATATATTAGCCCAGCATTAGTTTGTTGCCTCTCTCATTCAGACAATTTAAAGCATGGTTCTATTATCAAAGGATTCTTTGTCAAATTTGCTCTGTCTCTTAAGTTCTTTCTAAGCATCACAAACTCTTCCTGGGATCTGAAAGCCAAGCTGTATTCATTCTGGCTACAGCATCTTTTCTAGTTTGTTTCAGGGGAAGAATCTTTATAACTAATTTGTTAAAGCATGAGCTAGAAAAGCATCTGGCTTGTTCTTTCTAAGCCCTACTGGCTGTGCACTGCTAACAGGAAAGCTTGTGGTGTTCACCAAAGTGAGCAGATAGGACTCTGAAAACACAGGGAATAGATCTCCTGAGTAGGAACGTGCTTTCTTTTTTTTTTTTTTTTTTTTTTTTTTAAGCCTGGCTACTTTCCTAACTCTAACTGCACTGCTAAAAGGAATTGACCTTTCAAACAACACTAATGTTTTCGTGTGTGTCTAATCTTACATTGCAGAACTTCCAGCCCCCCAAACGACCTTTCAAACGAATGAACTATACAGATGCCATTACATGGCTAAGGGAACACGGTGTGAAGAAGGAAGATGGCACTTACTATGAATTCGGAGAAGTAAGACCCTTTTGCCCTCTATTTTTTTGATATCTTAAAAGAGGTTGGAGCTCAACTCTGAAAGTGTACCATACTTGTGGTTTCTTTCCTAATTTTGTGACTGGATCATAATGCAATAAATGCAAACAGTGGTTTTATAAAGTACCTACTGACTATTTTTTGGGTATGGCCTGGTCTTCTAGCTGCCTAAAGGGTAATGTTGATCAGTGGGGCCAGGATTTCTTTAAATCAGTGTCTTTGTCCTCCTGAATACTGGGTTTCAGAACCTATTCTCTAGTTTGCAGACATGTGGAGGGAATATGGCTTTTAAGATGCTCTGAGCCTGAGGATCCATAGGGAAATCCACATGAATGGAAGAGGAAACCTAATGCAGACACATCCCCTCTGCATGGCATTCCCTCGTGTGTTGTGCTAACATTTTCCTCCCATTACTGTGTACTACACTCGAGGTAGCGCAGGATAAGTGGAAGGAACTGATGCCACTGGGTTTGGAAGGAAGCCTCCCTTGTGGGCAAAAAAAATTAAAATAAAATAAAAATGGCAAAAACACATAATTTAAAATCAAAATTTGGATTAAAACTTTTGGTCAAAAATGTTTCAGAAAATTGAGAAATTTGAATAAAATGTTTTGGTCAAAAAATTGTATTTAGGGTACACTGAGAAATTGTTTTTAAAATGTAGGTTAAAAAATTTGGACAAATTGTATTTTGCTTTAATAATAATAATAAAAAAAAAAAAAGTGGCCAAAGTTGTATTTCAGTCAAAAAACCAAGAAATTTGGATCAGGAAAATTTTATTATTTTGGCCCAAAAAGCTTTTGATTGAAAAGTAGAGAAATTTGGGTCAAAACTTTTGGTGAAAAGATCCAACCTCCTTCTTCTCATTCTCTTTTAACCTCCACACTGTGGGTCTCCCCGCCCGACTCCTCCCTGGATTTGGGGTCCTTTGCACCCTTCTCTGTGCACAGTAAAGGAGACAAAATTACACTTTTGTGACCTTGACATAGTCCAAATCCTCAGAGGGGCGGTGCCTCTGCAGCTCCTGGTGCAATCAATGAAAGCCCAAGGTGCTCCATCCCTTTTCAGCACCTGGCCCTGAGTTTCTAGTGTCTGGTTTATCTTTCTAAGTTTTGCCACACAATGTGGCGTTCTTTATTCATCGCAAATAAGACTGAAGCTGCCTCTGGTTTGAATGGTCATGTCTTTGGTGCTGTCAATGCCTGCCTTAACCCAGAATTGAGAGGGAAATCATGTTCTATTTTAGATTTCTAATATAATTTCTACATGTATTTAAATCGCAGGCAACAATGGAAGTGAACATTGACCAACACAAATGGTTGTTACAAGCAATGCTGCTTCAATGAATGACAAATGTATCTGTTGGAATTAGACTTAGGCCTGGTCTATGCTACAGAGATAGGTGAACATAAGGTAGCTTACGTTGACCTAATTATGTCAGTCTACACTACGGCCTTGCTCCCACTGATGTAAGAGCCCTACTACACGGACATAACAACTCTGCTTCCATGAGAGGCATAGGGCTTATGTCAGTTAGTTAGGGTGATGCAGTGCTGGAAATTGACAAGAAAGGCTGTTAGGCTTCCTGCTGTGAACCCTGTGCCTGGCACACAGCTTGGGCTGTCACCTCAGGACAATTGGGCTCCCGGCCAGGCTACCCCTCTTAAGTTGGTGGAAGCACTGCTGGTGAGAATGTGCACGGCTGAAGGAGGGCAGTGTGGATGTGAAACACCGCAGCTGTAAGTCGACCTAACATAGGTTGACTTAAGTTTGTAGTGTAGATGTGCCCTTAGTTTCTTTACATCCTGCACCACCTATTGCAATTGAAGGCAGCCATTTAGAGAATGGTCATAAAAGGTGGAATTCCAGCCTGGATGAGTTGAAGCTGTGCTTTGATTTTGATGTTGAGACCCCATGCTGGTGATGTTACATTTTTGTATAAAATAGATTAAATACTACAAAAAAGGGATATTTCATTGTAGTTGCATTTTATGTTGGATCATGTGAAACATATGTTACCATAGATTTGACTGTATGATACTTAATGATTATTAAATAGTTACTTATAGCATAGGCAGAAAATACTAGCAATCTAATAAGGGTATTAAACTGTGCCTGTTTTTTTATTAATAGTAAAACTGCTGAATTGATTTAAAAAAAAAAAAACCCAAAACTTCTGGAGTGTGTATTGCTAGGTGTCCTTCAACATTCCTTAGTAACTTCAAAGTTAGGAGGGTTTTGATGCAGTGGTACATATAATTGGTCTTTAACTGGTCATTCAAGATATTCATATATGCAATATATAGATTAAAGGAAGTGCTTAAACAGTTCTCAGCAGTGAGACCTAATGCCCATGGAATGTATAGCATACCTGGGTTTCAGGGCCAGATAAAACTAGCCTCTATGTAACAGTAACTGATCATCTGAAAGAACTCCACTCTCTTCTCAGCTTCCAGTCTGGGACTAGCTTAGTTTTCCTAGTGTCTTAGCTATTCCTAGCTGTTACCCTCTGATATGTAGTGAATATTCTGATGCAAAATAATTTTTTCCTGATTTAACTTCTCGGAGTTTGATTAAAATTGCTTCTCCTCCACCCCTGCCAAAAGCTTTCCTCATATCTCTGTCGTTATACTGTGTGTTCTTTTTGCCTGACATCTATAGGAGAAAAGCCTAGTGCTGAACTCAAGCAGTGTGTCTGGCCATAAATGTTGTTAAAATCTTGTTTAACCTCAGGATATCCCAGAAGCTCCCGAGAGACAGATGACAGACACCATTAATGAACCAATCTTGCTGTGTCGATTTCCTGCAGAGATAAAATCCTTCTACATGCAGCGTTGTCCTGAGGATTCCCGGCTTACTGAATCTGTCAGTTTGTGTCACAGAGTATTCGTAGTTTCTTTCTGGGAGGGGGGTGGGTGCTTGTGTGTGTGAATGCACAGAAAAATATAATAAATGACTGGGTGGGAGAGTCAAGTGGGATAGCTTTCACTGAAATAATATTTTTGCATGTGTCTGTGCATGGCCTGTTTGCTTTAAAAAAAGAAATATTGAAGTAAATGTATACCTGCCCTGAAAAGAATAAATGTCAGCACTTTACTAGGGCTTTCGTTTAGTCTGATCACACACAAATGCTATATAAAGATAGTATTCAGTCTAATAGTGGGAGGAAAAGAACAGTCTTACCATTAACGCACAGGACCAGAAGTCAGGAGAGCTGGGTGCTATTCTTAGCTGTGCTGCATTTTGTGTGTATGAGGAAAGATTAAAAAGACAGGGACTACTCAGCTTGAAAAAGAGACGACTAAGGGGGGATATGATAGAGGTCTATAAAATCATGACTGGTGTGGAGAAAGTGAATAGGGGAGTGTTACTTATCCCTTCACATAACACGGGAATAGGGGTCACCTGATGAAAATAATAGGCAGCAGGTTTAAAATAAAGAAAAGGAGGTGCTTCTTTACACAATACACAGTCATCCTCTGGAATGTGTTGCCATGGGATGTTGTGGAGGCCAAAAGCATAACTGGGTTAAGAAAAGAATTCGATAGCTTCATGGAGGATAGGTCCAACAATGGCTATTTGCCAAGATGGTCAGGGACGCAACCCCATGCTTCGGGTGTCCCTAAACTTCCAACTGTCAGAAGCTGGGACGGGATGACCGGAGATGGTCACTCAAAATTGCCGGGTTTTGTTCATTCCCTCTGAAGCATCTTGCACTGGCCACTGTCTGAGACAGGATAGTGCGCTAGATGGACAGTTGATCTGACCCAGTAGGGCCATTCTTATGTACTTGGATAAGTCAATCAGCCTCTCTGCTCAAATTCCCCTCCTGTAAAATGGGGCTAATAGGACATGCCATCCTCCTTAGAGTGTGCCTTAGAAGTGCTACCATGCTAACCTTTTAAGCCTATGATTGGTTTTGGGTTTGCTTTTTTTCCTGTTGCAAGTAGCTTATATGTAATAGTTTGTGACCTCCTGTCTTGTCTGTTTTAGGTTGATGTATTGATGCCGAATGTTGGTGAGATTGTTGGAGGCTCAATGCGTATCTGGGACAGTGATGAGCTACTAGAGGGTTATAAGCGGGAAGGTATTGACGCCACACCTTACTACTGGTATACAGATCAGGTACGTGAATAGACTTTACTCCCTGCATGTCAAATACAGAGGATGTGGCTTTTTCAGATCATGCTAAAATGATAGTAAAAATTAATCTGGGCTGTTTATTTTAGAGAGATCAGGACTTCTCTGTCTTTTGGCCACTTGACCCATTGCATCTTGCAATTGGTTGCTACCTGTGGCAAGGTCGTTTTTAGGCTATTGAAATTGCTTTTGCTTGCTGCGGTGCATACATCCTCTATTAGAGCTCCCTGCTTAGAGGCTGCAGTGCAGCGTGGAAATGGCTGGGCATGTGAGTGCAATTCCCTCGGAAAGTCTTCTGTCCCTGCTCTGCCTGTTTGAAAGGCAGTAGTTCCTCTTGGCAACTTCCAAGTATAAAATATTTTTGCTGTTAGTGGACAAAAGAGTAACTTAGTCTGTTGGAAAATTAACAGTTCATCTGCAGGGGGAGGGGAATGGGGTGGAGAAGGACAAAAGGGGGAAAGAAAGGAGTGTAGTGTAAAGTCCTCTTTCCTTCCTGCTCCCTCTTTCCCACTCCTCTCTTTTCTGGATAATAAATATCAGGAATCAGACACACACTCATTCAGTGGGATGAGCCCATTTTAGTTTCCCCATTTATCATTCAGGATATGAGCCCCCGAATGTGATATTTATCCCAGTGTAGATGAGTAACAGGCTGATGAGTTTTAAAAATATTTCCTCTTTGCATTTTGTTCCATAGCGTAAATATGGCACATGCCCTCATGGTGGGTACGGCTTGGGCTTAGAACGCTTCTTAACATGGATTCTGAACAGGCATCACATCCGTGACGTATGTCTGTACCCACGCTTCATCCAACGCTGCAAACCTTAACCACTTCCTCAGGAGAAATTCAACAGAAAATCAAAGCAACTTCTAAAATCCTACATGTGAGGGCGGTGGGGGAACAGTGCACTATGTCATCCTACAGTCCGTCTAAAGGCAAGAGCTATTGCTCCTTGTTGCTTGAGCCATAAAGTAGTACAGTTTTACTAAAACAACTATCTAATGTAGCAGCTGAAAAGGTGAAATTTTGCTTATTTGGAAGGTAAAATCACTTTTAAAAATCTACAGAAAAATTGCTGTTTTGTCATTTTAAAAACACCATCTGGTTGGGGCATTGCAGCTTTTAGCTCATAGCAAAGTTTTCATATTAGATTGATATTTGAAACATGCAGTGTGTACAATACTTAACATGCAACATTTATTTCTCCTCTGACTTTAACATTTAATCTGTATGTATCTTAAAACATTGGGGCACTTGATTTTCTTTTAAAAGTAATTTGGTTTATGTTCTATCTGTGGTTTGGGGGTTGTTTTGGTTAAATTAAAAGGCAGATCATTTAAAGTTACAAATACTGTTGTGTATTAATATGAGAGTGTTCAACAGAAGTTAATAAAGATGGAATCATGTAAACTGTTAAAAATACAATGTTAGAACATTTGGGCCTTCACTTACCCAAGCAAAACTCTCTCTGCAGTCAGAAGGAGTGTAGAATTGAGCACATCCTCCTAATACAAAAAGATCTGCTTTCTTTTGTCAGAGTTCATTAATTTGGAAATGATGGCTTCAGTTTTGCAAGGGGCAGAGCACCCTCTGCTGCTTTTGATGTCTACCAGAGATCAGCAGGCTACACCTTGCAGAACTGGGCCCTTTAACAGGACCAGCCATTGTACAGCCTACATGCTGAAATAGAGCGAGGTGGATGTGTTCTTAGAATGTTGTGTCTAGCTTCTCCTGTACACCTGCATGTTTGAGCTCCCTTCATCAGTTGGTCACTGTTGCTTGACACATAGGAAGAAAACTGAATTTTAAAGACACTGATACAATTTGGTAACTTTGAAACAGAAATAGTTTAATTTCAGCATTCTATGATTATTTGGATTAATGTCCTCTTTAAGAGTATTTTAATCTAAGGAGCATATTTTCATAGGTCAGTAATGTCTTGTCTCCCAGATGGCTCTATACTGACTAAAGTTTGGGTAATGGGCTCAGTGTACTGTTTCTGCTTCTCCTCTGTGGGTTCCCTCAATGATTGTAATCAACTGTTACTTAATTATTAAGTGTTTTGAGCTGTCAGAATGCATTTTAGTCATAAATTAGATAAATCGTACTGGAACAAATAGTAGGTGGGTTATTTGAGACCTACTTGGATACTTGCCTTGGGACCTAGTCTGGACTTTTCATCTACACTGTATTTGTAAACTGTTAAACTTCACATTTCTGTAGCAAAACTTTGTTTTTCCTTTTAGCATTTTGCATGTTGCACACATAAATCAGTCCAATCTGCCAGTCAATAAATTTAGCATAACATACAAAAATGTGTTCAGGGTAATAACTTTTGGACTGTCCCCTTTTTGTATTTGTCCTTTTGTTTTCCACTGGTATGTTACTTCCTTAACATACTCCACCCTGTCAAAGGACATGTCTACATGGGAAGATTCAGGAAAGTTTAACTGAATTAACTAAAGGTGTGAACTTAAAGCACATTAATTAAATGAAGTGCATTAAACCTCCTGCTCTCACTCAGAAGTAAAACGGCATTATTGCTTTAGCTTAATCTCCTTTGGGTATGGTTACATGGGGATAAAAAATTGGCAGCTGGCCCAGGTCAGCTGACTCGGGCTTACGGCCCACAAGCTCTGGGGCTGAAAAATGGCTGTGTAGACGTTTGAGCTTGGGTTGGAGTCCGAGCTTTGGGATCCTCGACCCTCACAGGGGTCCCAGAGCTTGGGCTCCTGTCAAAATCTGAGCCCTGTGAGTCTGAGTCAGCTGACCTGGGACAGCTGCAGCTGTGCTGCAGGGCCTTTATCCCCATGTAGGTGGACCCTCTGAAGACATTTAAGGCTAAAATGAACTAAGGTTACTTCTGAATGAGTGTGTCCACACAGGCATTTAATGTGCTTTAACTACTGTACTTTGAATTCATACATTTTAGTTATTTGCCTTAACTTTCCTAAGAGTCTCTGTGTAGACGTGCCCAAAGAGAAGTGGGGTACTGCATCATATTTTTATGTGGGAAATTTCCACATGGTGGATAATGTCAAGTGGCCAAGGCATCATGTGTGCTGGGTTTGTATTGGCAGGAGGGAGAGAAGAGTCCCTGATTGAGGCTTAGGTGCTCCAGGAATTGCAGACATCCCATGAAATTCCCACTGTTCCTGTTCAGGAGCCATGCTGCCATTGAAAGCCAACTGCATCGTTTGAGTAGTGCCCCTTTTGAGGAGGGGGTTTAAAAGCTACCGATGAGTTAATGTTGCTCCAAGAAATGAGGATCGCTCAGGTAGCTGATTAGGATGAAGTTTTTTCTTCTTCTCCAAATCCTCCTTTGACCTCACTTCTTCCCCCTTATTATCCACTATTAACTTCCACTCCTTTGTGGTCTATTCCTTTCTTCTGGACCTACCGCAGCCTGAATAGAAAAATACCAGACCTTACAAGACTCGCTCACTATACAATAACTACCATTAGTTTTGTTTCCTTCATCTATTCTTTTTCCAGGTTCTTCCTGCATTTTTTTGTCTCCATGTTTGTCTGCTTGAGGTTACAAAACTCTTCAGAACAAGGTGGTTGGTATTTTAATCTGTGTAAAAGTCCAGGCAAAGTTGTAATGCTATATAAATATTTAACAACAATAATAGACTTGCCAGGGTTTTGAGGTGTTTTATGCTGAATTTATATATAATCCGATGCAGGGGACATAAAAGAAAAAAATCAACATTAGTTGTCTCGTTTTAATATACTGTCAGTAGCAACCTCCTTTCAAAATCTCTGCGCTTGACATTCTAAATTATATAAAATTCAGATTATCTTTATATTAACTAAAAACTGGAAAAATATAATCCCATTCCCTAGAGGGCAAACTAGGCCCATCAGGGCTTTCAATCTGACCCACGGGATTACCAGCTCTGTGCAGCCCCGGGAGTGGGGTGGGAGGGGCAGAGGGCTCCAGGAGATGCCCTCGCCTGCAGGCACCACCCCCCACAGCTCCCATTGGCCGGGAAGGGGAACCACAGCCAATGGGAGCTTTGGTGGTGGTACCCACAGGCGAGGGCAGTGTACGGCAGCCCCACCTGCCCCATCCCACTCCCAGGAGCCACTGCCGGACATGCTGGCCACTTCTGGGAGCAGCGCGGGGCTAGAGCAGTCAGGTCAGCAGTAAGGTAAGCAGCGCTGGGCCAGAGCCCGCACCCCAACCTCCTGCCCTGAGCCCCTAACCCTCTGCCTTGAGCCCCCTCCTGCACCCCAACCCCATGCCCTGAGCCCCCTGCATCCCATTCTGCACCCCAACCCCTTGCCCTGAGCCCCTTCCTGCATACCATACCCCCTCCCACACCCTGCACTCCCGCACCCCAACCCCCTGCCCCAGCCCTACATTCATGGTGCTGCATACAATTTCCCCACCCAGATGTGGCCCTCGGGCCAAAACGTTTACCCACCCCTGGGCTAGGTACATCCAGAGCATACTGTTGCATCGTCTTGGCTAATAGTCATTGATGGACCTATCCTCCATGAATTTATGTAGTTCTTTTTTGAACCTTGTTATAGTTTTGGCCTTCACAACATTCGTGGCAATGAGTTCCACATGACTGAGTTGTGTAAAGGAACGCTTTTGTTTGTTTTAAACCTGCTTCCTGTTTATTTCATTGGGTTACCCCTGGTTCTTGTGTTATGTGAAGGAGTAAATAACACATCCTTATTCCCTTTCTTCACACGGTTTGTAATTTTTATAAACCTCTATCCTAACCCCCCTTAGTTATCTCTTTTCCAAGCTGAAAAGTCCCAGTCTTGTTAATCTCGCCTCATCTGGAAGCTGTTCTATACCCTTAATCATTTTTATTGCCCTTTTCTGTACCTTTTCCAATTCTAATATATTGTTTCTGAGATGGGGTGATTAGAACAGCGCACAGTATTCAAGGTGTGGGTGGAGCCTGGATATATGTAGTGGCATTGTGATATTTTCTTTTTTATACATCTTTCCTTCTTTGTCCAGCTTTCTAATGTTTAAAATCAGGACTGATGGACTAGCACCGTGATTCTCAACCAGGGGTACACAGAGGTTTTCCAGGGAGTACATCGACTCCTCTACATATTTGCCTAGTTTTACAACAGGCTACATAAAAAGCACTAGTGAAGTCAGTACAAACTAAAATTTCATAGAGACAGTGGGCTTTATACTGCTCTATATATCATACACTGAAATGTAAGTACAATATTTATATTCCAATTGATTTGTTTTATAATGACATGGTAAAAATGACAGTCAGCAATTTTTCAGTAATAGTGTGCTGTGACATTTTTTATTTTTGTCTGATTTTGTAAGCAAGTAGTTTTTAAGTGAGGTGTAACTTGGGGGTACACAAGACAAATCAGACTCCTGAAAGGGGTACAGTAGTCTGGAAAGGTTGAGAGCCCCTGTTCTAGCACAATCACATTAAATGCTCTTTATGTCAAGTGATGGAAGAGATCTTTAGGATTGTTCAGTCATTAAGAGCAAACATGGCTACAAGTGCTGGGATGTAAGCTTGGTAGAAATTTGTTTCCATGCCTTGAAGACAATTGCTTCTCCTTTTAATCTCTGTAGTCCTTACTGTCAGATAAACTCAGTGATGCCAACACGATGAGCTAAACTATTGTGCCAAGCATCTGAATGTATCATTAAACATGAGCTAAGAATCTAATTTATAATTTATGTGGGGGGAGGGAGGTCTGAACACAGCTATTTTGAAATCTGCAGACCAAGACTAAACTATATATAAAAGCACTCAAGAATGTAACAAACTCAGCACTGAGAGACAATTTATAATGACATGTTTTTGTTTTTTTTTTTTACAAGAGACCATAGCCCGGCTCCACATAGGCATTGCAACTAACTTTTAGGCAGCGAGCCACCCATTGGAATCTGCAAACCTTGGGTTAGGCACGTAGGCTCCCTGTACAATGAATGGGGAGAGACACACCTGAAAACGGGATCCACAAATGCCAGCACCCTGAGGGGGGAGCCACCTAAGCTAGCCAACAGCAGATGCCAGTGAAAGGGGTGTGTCCTAAGCCCCCTCCCTCTCATGGAGTTAGGCACCTACGTCTGGGCTTCAAGGAGATGCCTATCTCTGCTTGCGATTAATAGCCAGGAACCCTCTCCCTGCATCAGGCACGTAAGTTTTTCTTCCAAGAGCAGCAGTGGTGCATGCCAACTCGGCACAAGTGGACTCCCTTATAGCCTTTACCCAGCGGTTAGAGCACTCACCCCAGATATTCAATTCCCCCCTAGCCCTTGGACTATGGGACATTCTGATGTGGGTTTCTCTCAATCTCTACTGTTCAAGCTATTTGACTTGGTTTAAATTCAGTAGACTCCGCTTATTAGCAACCCCTCAGCTGCCAGCAAAAAGTTGCTATTATCCCAGCAGTTACTAATAAGTAGGGCTGTCAAGTGATTAAAAAAATTAATCACTATTAATCACATGATTTTAAAAAAAATCGTGTGGTTAATTGTGCTGTTAAACAATAATAGAATACTATTTATTTAAATATTTTTGGATGTTTTCTACATTTTTCAAATGTATCTATTTCAATTACAACACAGAATACAAAGTGTAGAGTGCTCACTTTATATTTATTTTTATTACAAATATTTGCACTGTAAAAAAAAACAAAAGAAATAGTATTTTTCAATTCACCTCATCCAAGTACTGTAGTGCAATCTCTATCCTGAAAGTGCAACTTACAAATGTAGAATTATGTACAAAAGATAACTGCATTCAAAAATAAAACACAGTGTAAAACTTTAGAGCATACAAGTCCACTCGGTCCTACTTCTTGTTCAGCTAATTGCTCAGACAAAAAAGTTGGTTTACAATTGCAGGAGATAATGCTGCCCGCTTCTTGTTTACAATGTCACTTGAAAGCGAGAACAGGCGTTCGCATGGCACTTTTGTAGCCGGCATTGCAAGGTATTTACGTGCCAGACATGCTAAACATTCGTATACCCCTTCATGCTTCAGCCACCAATCCAGAGGACATGCTTCCATGCTGATGACACTCATTAAAAAAATAATGCATTAATTAAATTTCTGACTAAACTCCTTGGGGGAGAATTGTATGTTCCCTGCTCTGTTTTACCT
Organism: Emys orbicularis; assembly: GCF_028017835.1. Classification (NCBI taxonomy): domain Eukaryota; kingdom Metazoa; phylum Chordata; order Testudines; family Emydidae; genus Emys; species Emys orbicularis. The sequence goes on along the minus strand of NC_088688.1, from coordinate 20,794,549 downwards.
GAATTCTACCATATATTTCATGTTATAGCAGTCTTGGATGATGACCCAGCACATGTTGTTCGTTTTAAGAACACTCTCACCGCAGATTTCACAAAACAAAGAGGGTACCAATGTGAGATTTCTAAAAATAGCTACAGCACTTGACCCAAGGTTAAAGAATCTGAAGGCCTTCCAAAATCTGAGAGGGACGAGGTGTGGAGTATGCTTTCAGAAATCTTAAAAGAGAAACTATAGAACCTGAACCACCAAAAAAATAAAATCAACCTTCTGCTGGTGGCATCTGACTCAGATGATGAAAATGAACATGCATTAGTCTGTACTGCTTTGGATCATTATCAAGTAGAACCGTCATCAGCATGGACGCATGTCCTCTGGAATGGTGATTGAAGCATGAAGGGACATATAAATTTTTAGTGCACCTGGCATGTAAATATCTTGCAATGCCGACTACAACAGTGCCATGCGAATGCCTGTTCTCACTTTCAGATGAAAGCAACAGAGAGTCCTGTGGCACCTTTAAGACTAACGGATGTATTGGAGCATAAGCTTTCGTGGGTGAATGCCCACTTCGTCGGATGCATGTAATGGAAATTTCCAGGGGCAGGTATAAATATGCTGGCAAGAATCAGTCTGGAGATAACGAGGTTAGTTCACCCTCCCTGCTTGATACTGGGGCTTTTCATGGGGAATGGGTACTGGGCCCACAGAGCTGCATGTTGCTTCTTGCATGCTCTGGGGGGGGTCAGGGCTCAGCACATCCCAGTGTTTCCTTCCCTGTGAGAAGTCCCCTGGCAGGGTGTAGCCGGAGAGAGGGTTGCCAAGTTTCTAATATTTAAAAACCAGACACACTAGCAGGAGTGCCAGAACCTCCTCTTCCTCCTGAGGCCCTGCTCCTTACCCCCAAGGGTCTGCCCCCCCCGCCCTTCCCACCTTTACTCCACACAGTCAGACTATGAGAATACACAGCATTCTCCATGAGGTTTGACCAGATGGGTGGCTCATTCCATCTACCTCAAAGGATTCTCATTGAACCAGCCTCTAGGGATTCCACTAGTGCTCCTTACATCTGCATTGCAGGCCTTTGTGTGGTAGCCCCCTCTGATGTACAAACACTCCTTTACCCACTAGTCCAATAGCTCTCAACCTTTCCAGACTACTGTACCCCTTTCAGTATCCCCAAGTTACATCTCACTTAAAAACTACTTGCTTACAAAATCAGACATAAAAATACAAGTGTCACAGCACACTATTACTGAAAAATTGCTGACTTTCTCATTTATACCATATCATTATAAAATAAATCAATTGGAATATAAATATTGTACTTACATTTCAGTGTATAGTATATAGAGCAGTATAAACAAGTCATTGTGTCTCTAAATTTTAGTTTGTACTGACTTCAATAGTGCTTTATATAGCCTGTTGTAAAACTACGCAAATATGTAGAGGAGTTGATGTACCCCCAGAAGACCTCTGCATACATTCTGGGGTACACATACCCCTGGTTGAGAACTACAGTGCTAAAAGACAAGTAAATCTAAAAACAAAAATGAAGGCAAGAAATGCATGTTCAGCGTCTCTAAAAGAAAAGTTGGTAAAGTTCCCTGATTAGTTCTAAGATATCTGATTTCTATAGTTCTCCCAAATAAGGAGAGACAAATAAGTGAATTGTTTTTAGAGCATCTATTAGATAAATAAATAATTTGTTTTGTCTCGAGGTTAGATAAACTAAACAGGGTTTGCTGTACTGATCATATTCATTTTCTTTTTAAATTAATTTAAAACACCACATTTCAACAAAGAAATGAAGCTGTCAGGGAATTTTCACTCAGCTGCACAAGTGTGGTGTAGAATTCAGAGACCTTGCTGCAAAATTTAGGTCTAGTTTGGTGCGCGGCCTTATTATTATATATACACTATGGCAATGCCTAGTGGCCCCGGATGAGATCACAGCTTCATTGTGCTAAATGCTGTACATACACATAGTGAGAGCTAAAATAACAGGAGTACTTGTGGCACCTTAGAGACTAACAAATTTATTAGAGCATAAGCTTTCGTGGGCTACAACCCACTTCTTCGGATGCATTGCCCGAAAAAAGTTTACACTCTAAAGAGACAAGACAGGAAAAGAGTGTAGGGGAAATAGAGTCACAGAAAGGTTACCCTGTAAATCAGTGGTAGAAATAGAATCAGTGTATCCTGACATCCAGTTCAGTGTCCTATCCACTAAACCATGCCACCTCTGGTTAATATACTGCATGTACAAACAATATTATGACATGAATACAATGTAAAAGTACAACCAGGCCTGTAATGGTATGTAGAGGTGCTAGAGGTCATAAATCTAGACATGTGGGTTTCTGCTACCCAGCAGAGGGACTTTGTTCCTCTCTGTGTGTGAAGGGAATTTCATCATAAATAATGTATCCAATAAACAGTGTGTATCCAGCTGTGCAGTGTGCAGCCTCAATGCAAAGCTTCCCTACAGTGCCCTGTCAATGGCAAATGTTGTGCTTTGAAAAGAGTATTCTTTCTATCCACTAGAGAAGATTTCAGTCTGCAGAGCACAGAAGTGCCAATCATGGCAAATAACGATTCAGATTTTGTTCCCGGAGCATTGAGCTGAAATCAAGATTCATTTTATTTAGGACTACAGGCTGATAGCAGATATGCGGTCCCATTTGCGCCAGGCTAGAGCATTATCTACTAATTAAGCCTCCCAACCTCAGGTAAAGTCTCCCTTGCCACTCCCCACCCCGAATTCCCTGGTTATGTGAATGCACACAGATTATTGCTTTCTGATGATCTCCGATTTTTTGTTCCTCGTTTGCATTCTCAAATATCTCCTCCCCACCCCCCTGCTTTCCTTAAGTAAATACAAAGTACTGGGCTGTGATTTCATCATGGCAATGTAAAGAATAGCTTAATGGAAGCAATCATGGTGCAAAGCGTTGCTTAGTGAACTACAGAAAGGTGCTCAGCTGCTATGCTGTGAGGACAGTAAAAGAACCTACATAGAATAGAAAGGGCAAAATTCAGAGAAACACTCTGTCATATAAATAAATGGAAAATGCACAGGTATTGCTTTTGTACCCAAATTAACCCTTATTCCTCCTTATTAGTGTACATAACAAGGACATGTACTCAGATAACATTTCTAAACAAGAGCTGCCGTGAGCGAACCTACTTTTACAACTCAGCCTTCCAACTTTTCCCTTTACGTAAAGGAGAGTAGAACCTCCAATGCCTCTTGGGGAATTAAAGGGGCACAGTCAACTTAAAAATCAGACTTCTTTTTAAGCTGTTGTTACAAGTATCACTTAAGGTTATTATGACTGACAGCAGAATAAGATATTTTCCTGTTTTTTTCATGTTGTTTACTATGTATATAGTTCATTTCACTGTTTCCCTTGTCTAATCAGTCACTTTATTCTGTTTGTGTGGATTTTTCACATAGCAGCAGGGAGAGGAAAATGTAGTTGAAAATCCACAAAAATTAGCGAAGGGACTCACAGGCAGGTCTAGTATCCAAAACTACATGTAAGTTATTATTTTAAGTTGACCATGTCCCTTTCTAGCATCCTTTAAGTATCCAGAATGAGGCAGCACAGTCTATTTGATAGGGAATTGTACCTGGAGTGAGGTAACTAGGGTTCTGTTCGCAGCTTTGCAGTGTGATTCATTCACTTGCAGTGTGACGTAAGGCAAGTCACTTAGCTTCCCTCTGCCTGGAGACAAGCTGCATTTATCCTGTGGCAATCAAGAAGAATTCGGCTTATTACATCTATGAATTTACCAATCATACTCAAATTCATTTTTGTGTACATAAGAAAGCTAAGTAAAAGAGAAACCTATTTGGACCTCAGTTACCCTATCAAACCATGAATTATTTCCCAGTGAAATTATTAAAATGACCTAAATACAGTATGACCTATAATCTGCATTCTTGATTCATATTTATATCTCTGAAGTGTGTTAAATAGTTAGCCATGTGAAATGTGACAGAGGACTAACACACACCACATTTTTTCCTCCCAGTTGTCTGTCTACATAGCTGCTGTATTGCATCGCTCCCACATGTAAGACAGGAGGGTGACTGCTGGAGATTTTAAAACCATCTAAAGAATACCTGGTAGGCTTTTGTTAAACATTACAAAGGAACAGCTGTTCCAATAAAAGTAGTAATTATAAAGTAGGCACTCAAAAATAAACAGGAACTAAGAGATTCAGCGAGCCTCTCCTCTAGAACGAGGGCCTGATGCGGCAAACCTCACCTCCAATGAGTAACGTACTAAAATCAATGACAGAATTCATGTGAATAAGGACTACTCCAGTGAGTAAAAGACTGCAGGAGTAAGCCTAGAATGTTTGTGAAAAGAGGAGCTTCCTGGCTCACAAAATAGGGGCCCAATCTGGCAACACTTTCTCACATGAGTAGCCATTATGCAAGAAATCCCTTTGGAGACAATGGGGCTGGTTGCATGAAATAACAATGAAGGACTGGACACTAACTCAACATCAGATTATGCCCCATTATCAGTCACCAACTCTCTCATGATTCTGTTTCCAGTCTCGTGGCTTTGGTGTTTTCCTTAAGGCCCCAGCTCCTGAAGCCATGTAAATACAAGAGCATCTCAGCTTTATTTTTATTTTTTTAAGTATGTGTTTAGCTTTTTTGGCTGCAAAGAAAAGTTTGAAAATGTGACCCAATGTAACCTAAAGCCTCGAAGCCACAAGGCGGCTAAAAAGAACCCAGTTTTAAAAAAAAATCTTGTGATTTTTAAGCCACTCCATGCATTTTGAACACTTGGGATTGACAATAACTGTTATATAGGAATATAGCAATATCCATACCAGAACAGGTTTCAGAGTAGCAGCCGTGTTAGTCTGTATCCGAAGAAGTGGGTTGTAGCCCACGAAAGCTTATGCTCTAATAAATTTGTTAGTCTCTAAGGTGCCACAAGTACTCCTGTTATTTATACCAGAACAGGCCACTAGGCCATCTATTCTAATATTCTGCCTGTAGAAGTGGCATTTAGATTCTACTGGATACTTCAATGAAAGACAACTCTCTGCTCTAACCCATAATGCATCTAAGCAGTTGCAAAATACTATAATCTTTGGCGGGGATGATTTACAGCTGTAGGGATTATGGTCCATTGTTAGGAAGAAGCTTTATGAACTCATCCTGCCAATTTTTTCCTTTGTTAATGAAATCTTAGTTATGTAATTAGTAAATAATGGGAATTAGCTTTTTGAGTATCTGCAACAGGAACAGAATGGAACTATCACATTTCCTAGCATTTACTTGCTAGAGTTTTATAGGCTGCTTTGACTGTTCTAATAAAGGATTGAACTTCTTTTGAACAACATGACATTGAGGCATGAGAATATCCCTGGTATGGCAAAATGGGGCAGGGTAGAAGTCTATTTGACGTGCCCTTCATTCCATCAGGTACCTGGGCTATTAAAAAGTTCTGTGTTGTTATGAGAGAACTACAACTAAAGTGACATTGTTGCCAATGAAAGTGGATTCGGGTGCAGAGTTCCAGAAACGAAAGAGCAGGAGGATGAACAAAAGGTGGCGGTCATGATAAGAGGAATATGATTTCCAACTGTTCTTGTATAAACTGTGAAATGCCAAAGACAAGGAACAGTTAGGTAGGTGGTTTGTGGACAAGGGGCATGGCTACTTACTTTGCATTTAAGGGAGCCAGGATGAGAGACCTGCTTGTAAACATAACAACGTGGGAACAGCTTTGAAACAGTGACCAAGACCTGACTGGGTTTACAATGTAGGATCAGGGAAAGTGTTCCCCCCCCATTAGAATTTTGTTAATTCTATAGATCCCTGTCCCAAGGATCCTACAATCTGAAAATAAACAAATATCCCACAAAATATAGAAGTATTCATGCATTACTGAGCAAAATCAACTGGGAAAAAAGGAATGGGAAAGTGGCCCTGGGAAGACAAGAATGACTCAGAGAGAGAGAGAGATGTGTGGTCTGAGTTGAGCACACAATTGTGAGCCGAGAATTCCCACTTCTAATTCTGAATTCTAGCCCTGGCTCTGACACTGATACAGGCAATCCCCTATTCCTGTCACATACACCCCTCACTCCTGAGTCCCCAGGCTTTCTCCGATGCACCTTACCAATTGCAGCCTTTCAGCAATGTCTCTTGGGGATAGGCAGTTCATTGCCCAGGGTCTTTGAGTGAGTCCTCCGGTTGATGACTTGGAGGAATATTCTAGCTCTTCTTCATGAACTAGCCCCAAACATCTTAAAGGCTAAATCTCTCTTAAAGAAAGCAATTTAGTCAGAGAAAAAATATATCTAATGTCATGAGGGGGACAACTTAGCTACATCAGAGCCAGTGTTTACTTACATAATACTGCCAACTTCAAGAGGATCAAAAATCATGAGTCGGACCCCGCCCCCAAAATCATGACATTTTAATAAAATATTATATTGTGTTTTTTAGGTCAGTCTCTTGATTTTTGACCTCCCCTTGCCCATTCCCGGGGCATGTGCATGTGACAATTAGTGTCGCCCACTTTCCCACATGTACTAGATAAGGTGATTTTTTTTTGGCCCCTGCTGCAGGAGCTCTCTCACCCCCACATCTGCCTGACTCCTGCCCAGCAATTAATTCTGTCCCCCATCACCACCACCCCAACAGTTCAGCACTCCTGCCCCATCGACCCCCACCGCCCTCTGTTCACCCTCCCAGCACTTACCCATCTGCTCAGAACCCACCATCAATACAACCCTCCCACCTCATGAGCCCTCACTCTCCTCACTTCAGCCTCTGGGCAGCCTCCAGCTTCGCCTCTGCTTCTTAGGGTTCATCACCCTCCCCTGGCCTGGGGGGATGGGGAAGCTGCAGTGGGGTCCTCTCTTCCACTTCCCAGGCTGGCAGGGGAGCAGCTGCTGGGGGCGGCTGACAGGATTTCTAAGCAAAATTAAGCCTGACTTTTAGAATGCTCAACTGTCAGATTCCAAATGTACTTTGGAACTAACTGCCTAGTGGAGAAGCCACATTCCAAGGGTATGTCTACACTACGGGATTAATCCGAATTTATATAATTCGAATTTGGGAAACAGATTGTATAAATTCGATTGTATGCGGCCACACTAAGCACATTAATTTGGCGGTGTGCGTCCATGTACCGGGGCTAGCGTCGATTTCTGGAGCGTTGCACTGTGGGTAGCTATCCCATAGCTATCGCATAGTTCCCGCAGTCTCCTCCGCCCATTGGAATTCTGGGTTGAGATCCCAATGCCTGATGGGGCCAAAAACATCGTCGCGGGTGGTTCTGGGTATATCCTCCCCCCTCTCCAGGAAGCAACGGCAGACAACCGTTTCACGCCTTTTTCCTGGGTGAACAGTGCAGACGCCATACCATGGCAAGCATGGAGCCCGCTCAGCTCAAGACAGCAGTCATGAACATTGTAAATACCTCGCGCCTTATCGTGCAGTTTATGCTGAACAAGAACCTGGAAAACCAGGCGGCGAGGAGAGTGATGAGGATATAGACATCGAACCGCGGGACCCGGTGCTTTGGAGATCATGCTGTTAATGGGGCAGGTTATAGGCATGGAACGCCGATTCTGGGCCCGGGAAACAAGCACAGACTGGTGGGACCGCATAGTGTTGCAGGTGTGGGACGATTCCCAGTGGCTGCAGAACTTTTGCATGCGTAAGGGCACTTTCATGGAACTTTGTGACTTGCTTTCCCCTGCCCTGAAGCGCCAGAATACCAAGATGAGAGCAGCCCTCACAGTTGAGAAGCGAGTGGCAATAGCCCTGTGGAAGCTTGCAACGCCAGACAGCTACCGGTCAGTCGGGAATCAATTTGGAGTGGGCAAATCTACTGTGGGGGCTGCTGTGATGCAAGTAGCCAAAGCAATCACTGAGGTGCTGCTACAAAAGCTAGTGACTCTGGGAGATGTGCAGGTCATAGTGGATGGCTTTGCTGCAATGGGATTCCCTAACTGTGGTGGGGCGATAGACGGAACCCATATCCCTATCTTGTCACCGGAGCACCAAGCCACCGAGTACATAAACTGAAAAGGGTACTTTTCAATGCTGCTGCAAGCCCTGGTGGATCACAAGGGACGTTTCACTAACATCAATGTGGGATGGCCGGGAAAGGTACATGATGCTCGCGTCTTCAGGAACTCTGGTCTGTTTCAAAAGCTGGAGGAAGAGACTTTCTTCCTGGATCAGAAAATAACCGTTGGGGATGTTGAAATGCCTATAGTTATCCTTGGGGACCCAGCCTACCCCTTAATGCCATGGCTCATGAAGCCATACACAGGCAGCCTGGACAGGAGTCAGGACCTGTTCAACTATAGGCTGAGCAAGTGCAGAATGGTGGTAGAATGTGCATTTGGCCATTTAAAAGGTCGCTGGCGATCGCTACTGACTCGCTCTGACCTCAGCCAAAGAAATCTCCCCATTGTTATTTCTGCTTGCTGTGTGCTCCACAATCTCTGTGAAAGTAAGGGGGAGACCTTTATGGCAGGGTGGGAGGCTGAGGCAAATCGCCTGGCTGCTGATTACGCGCAGCCAGACACCAGGGCGATTAGAAGAGCACACCAGGAAGCGCTGTGCATCAGAGAAGCTTTGAAAACCAGTTTCATGACACTGCCAGGCTACAGTGTGAAATTTCTGTTTGTTTCTCCCTTCATGAAAACCAGCCCCCTTTATTGACTCTTTCATTCTCTGTAAGCAACCCACCCTCCCCGTTCCCCCAGCTTTCTTTCAAAGGAAATAAAGTCACTATCGTTTAAAAATCATGTATTCTTTATTAAGTGATTATAAACATAGGAAGAGAACCAAGAAGGTAATCTGGGTGAGGTTTGGGAGGAGGATAGGAGGGAAGTAAAAGGCCACTGAACAAATTCAATATAATGACAGCCTTTTGGTTGGGCTGTCCACTGGGGTGGAGTGGGAGGGTGCACGGAGCCTCCCCCCCCCCCGCGTTCTTACACGTCTGGGTGAGGGGGATATGGAACATGGTGAGGGGGGAGGGAGGTTATACAGCGACTGCAGCAGCACTCTGTCATCCTGCTGCCATTCCTGAAGCTCCACCAGACGCCGGAGCATGTCCGTTTGCTCACGCAGCAGCCCCAGTGTTGCAGCCTGCCACCTCTCATCTCGAGCGTCCCTCAAGACCTCACGTTCACTGGCATCTTTCCTAAATTTAGATACAGTGTCCTTCCACTCATTCAAATGAGCTCTTTCATTGCGGGTGGATTCCATTATTTCTGTGAACATGTCGTCTCGCGTCCTCTTTCTACGCCGCCTTATCTGAGATAGCCTTCGGGACGGAGGAGGGAGGCTTGAAAAATTTGCAGCTGCTGGAGGGAGGGTTGAAAAAAAGGAGAGAAGTTTTTAAAATGATACATTTTACAGAACAATGCTTATACTCTTTCATGGTGAAAAACACTATTCACATTACATAGCACATGTGATTTCAGTACAAGGTCGCATTTTCCATCTTAATATTGAGTGCCTGTGGCTTTGGTGTTAGAGATCACAGACGCAGGTCCGGGCAACAGAATTCAGCTTGCAGGCAGCCATGGTAAGCCATTGTCTTTCGGCTTCTGCGCCCTCCTTTCCCACATACCAAGCAAAGCCTGTTGACTGCTGCGGTTTTCCTGTTAACCTTCAGCAGCAGAAAACAAACTAACCCCCCCCCATCCAATTCTCTGGGATGATCGCTTTATCCCTCCCCCCACCGCGTGGCAGGTATCAGGGAAGATCCCTGCAGAAACCAAACTAACCCCCCCGCCCCCCTCTCCCGCCATGAATTCCCTGGGATGATCAATGTACCCCTCCCCTGACCGCGTGGCTGGTAACAGGGAAGATCCCTGCTAGCCAAACGCAAAAAGCTCAGGGCCAATTCGCCCCCCTGTGCTTGGCTAACTGCAGGGAAGGATTTCTTTTCAGCCACAGGCAAACAGCCCAGTAGGAACGGCCACCTCTGTCCCCTTAATTAAGTTCCCGTATTTCAACCAGGTTACCATGAGCGATATCACTCTCCTGAGGATTACACAGCAAGATAAAGAACGGATGTTGCTTGAATGCCAGCAAACACCGGGACCATACGCTGCCAGGCTTTGTCAGGCAATGATACCAGATTACTTGCTGCAAGCATGGCGTGGTCAAGTGTCCTACCATGGAGGATGGAATAAGGCTGCACTGCCCAGAAACCTTGTGGCAAGGCTTTTGGAGTACCTCCAGGAGAGCTTCATGGAGATGTCCCTGGAGGATTTCCGCTCCATCCCCAGACACGTTAACAGACTTTTCCAGTAGCTGTACTGGCCGCGAATGCATCCCAAGTCCTCAGGGCAAATTAATCATTAAAAAACGCTTGCTTTTAAACCATGTTTTATATTTTAAAAGGTAAACTCACCTGAGGTCCCTTCCATGGGGTCAGGGTCTTGGCTACTGGCTTGGGAGGCTTGGGAGGATACTTCAGTCAGGCTGAGAAAAAGATCCTGGCTGTTGGGGAGAACGGAGTGCTGGGTGCTCTCTGCAAGCTCGTCCTCCTCCTCCTCCTCCTCCTCTTCCCCATCCGCAGAATCCTCAGGTGTAGCTGATGAGACTATCCCCGACCCGGAATCCACGGTCACAGGTGGGGTAGTGGTGGCGGCCCCCCCTAGAATTGCATGCAGCTCGGCGTAGAAGCGGCATGTCCGCGGCTCTGACCCGGAGCGACCGTTTGCATCCTTTGTTTTTTGATAGGCTTGTCTGAGCTCCTTGACTTTCACGCGGCACTGATCTGAGTCCCTATTGTGGCCTCTCTCCATCATGCCCTTGGAGATTTTTTCAAAAGTTTTGGCATTTCGTCTTTTCGAACGAAGTTCTGCTAGCACTGAATCCTCTCCCCATATAGCGATCAGATCCAGTACCTCCCGTACGGTCCATGCTGGTGCTCTTTTTCGATTATCAGCCTGCATGGTTACCTGTGCTGATGAGCTGAGCTATCTGTGGTCACCTGTGCTCTCCACGCTGGGCAAACAGGAAATGAAATTCAAATTTTCCTGGGGCTTTTCCTGTCTACCTGGCCAGTGCATGCGAGTTCAGATTGCTGTCCAGAGCGGTCACAATGGTGCACTCTGGGACAGCTCCCGGAGGCCAATACCATCGAATTGCGGCCACACTAACCCTAATTCGAAATGACAAAATTGATTTTGGCGCTACTCCGCTCGTCGGGGTGGAGTACAGAAATCGATTTTAAGAGCCCTTTATTTCGAAATAAATGGCTCCGTTGTGTGGACGGGTGCAGGGTTAATTCGATTTAACGCTGCTAAATCTGAATTAAAGTCATAGTGTAGACCAGGCATTTGGTTAGGGTGGGGTAACTCCTGTTTGACAGGAAACACATTAAACTGTGCCCTGGCTGGAAAAAAAAAACCTGACAGTTGAGAACTGTATCATGAGATCATGAGTGAGGCTTAGGCCATGTCTATATAGGTACATCACTGCAGCAGCGCAATACAGCTGCACCACTGCAGCGCGTCTGGTGAAGATGCTCTATAGCAATGGGAGAGAGCACTTGGATCAAGAAATGCAATATATACAATACAGATAGGCAGGAAATGAATTTTTTTCCTGTGACATTTTTTAACAAACACAATTACTTGTTCTTTAATTTTTGTCAAAAGCCTGTTTTTCTTTGGGAAAAAATCAAAACATTTTGATGGACAATTTGTGACCATCTCTAATTTACAATGAAAGGCAGATTGCTTAAGAAATGATGACAAGCAATAAAGATTTTACAAATATATAGAGCAAGAAGCAACAGGGAGGGTATGGCTCCCTGAGGGGATGGTGAGGCAAACGGTGGCAGTACAAGTAGTTATTACGGAAACCCGAAGGACTTCTTTGAGGCAGTGGGGGGAACATGCTACTGAAAGGTTTCTGGAGGAAGTAAATCTTTGGCTTCAACTACACACAAAAGAAATTGTAGTTTAACTATACCAGTATAGTTAAAGAAATACAACTCCCCTGATGTGGACAGTTATAGCCATATGAAAGTGCTTATATACAGCTATTCACAAAAGGGGAAAAAGCTACTCCAGTATAAGTATATTTATATTGGTATAACTGCATCCTATGCTAGGGGTTGTACCAGTATAACTATTTTGGTACAAATCACCACCCTACCTGACATAGTTCTACCGTACAAAATCTTGGTATAAATCAAGTCTTGCTGCAACAAAGAATTTCACTAAAGCTGGTCAAAAATTTTCCAGCAGACCATTTTTCCATTGGAAAGTGCCATTCCATTCAAATTGAGATTTTCTGCAGGAACAGGTCAATTTTGATGAAATTTCATTTTGGAATAAAAAAAAGGAAAAGAATCACTTTGATGAGGTTGAAATGTTCCTGTTTTGACTTATCAGAATGGAGCATTTCAATTTTTCATTTCAAAACAACTTTTCATTTTGAAATGTATTTTATTTGCTATGTTATTATGCACTATGATATATTTATAAATAATATAAAATAAAAAAATCAAAATAAGAATAAAACATTTTGATTGTATTAAAACAACATTTATATTGACCCCAAACACAACATTTCAGAAAATTTCATTTTATGGAACATTTTGAAATTTGTTGATTTTCTTCCAATTTGATATGAAAACAAATTTCAAAACATCAGAATTTCCTGTGGAACGGACATTCTGAGTTTCTGCCAGCTCTAGATCTCACCATGTTAAAAAACCAACAGAGCAATTGAAAATAGATGCTGCAGGACTGGAGGTTTGAGAAATGCCAGAATTCTGAAAGAGACAGCAAACACAAAAGGAGGAGCAGAAGGAGATAGTTTTCAGTTCTCATTAGAGAGCAGAGCGAAGAGGTATATCTTGGGACTTCAGAAAAGTTATCTTTGACGCTCCTGTTTAAAAAGGGATTAAGGGAAGATCCGGGACGCTTAAAAACATGGGAGTATGACCTCTGTCTTGCTGAGAGAGAGTCTACTGTATAATTATTGATTAAGGAAAGAAAACAGAATACTTAGACAGGCAGGGCCAGCTCCAGGCACCAGCACAGCAAGCTGGTGCTTGGGGCGGCCCATGGAAGGGTGCGGCATGTCCGGGTATTCGGCAGCAAATCGGCGGTGGGTCCCTCAGTCCCTCTCGGAGGGAAGGACTGACGCCGAATTGCCGCTGAAGATTGAAGCAGCGCGGGAGAGCAGCTGCTGAAGTACCGCCAATCGCGGATTTTTTCCCCCCTCTTCGCCGCTTGGGGCAGCAAAAAAGCTAGAGCCGGCCCTGTAGACAGGTGTATGCTAGCCAAAAAACCGTGAAACTGGATAATTTCAAGGATTGGTAATAGTACTGTATTGAGAGCCTTATGTCTGTAGGGCATATCTACCTGAGGTAGGGATTGAAAGTCATTACCATTTATTGACTCTTTAGCAGTTTAGATGAAATGAACCGATGGTCTCAGTTCAGTTCCTAGTGAATAGCCTTCAACATCACAGGAATCACTATTAGAACTGACACCGGCAGGAGAGAGGCCAAGGTTTGAATAAGCAGAGATTAACCTGCTCTCTCTCATCCCTACCAGTGGTCCTACTAGACCAGGTTTAAGATGAGGTAGCAGGGGAGCTTGCACTCCTGCCTTTTGCTAAAGCTGTTCTGAGGCTGGATAGAGAACTTCAAGAAGCAGTAAATTAGCTTAACTGTGAGTTAAGGTTGCTAGACTGTATAACCCACCAACGCAAATCTTAAAAAGAAATGAAATAATTTCCGATCTAAACCGTACTATTTAGTTCTCTTTCTCTGCCTCCACTGCTTTGGTTCCCCCATCCACAGCACACAAATCGACAGCCTCATCCTGAACATAAGTTTTCTATCTTTCTCTCTTGGCCTTCCATAAACAACTGTGTTACATGGTGGAAAGATATATGGCATCATTAGTTTTAGTAATATTTTGAAATGTGAAATAAAGAGCCGATCTGAGGCAATACAAAAAGCACAGATAATTCATCTCAAGCTTATCCTTCATGCTTAGAAGGCCCCTCTGCTCTGCCCTCTTTTTTTCTCTCTCTCTCTCCTCTGATGGGAAGTTTTTAATCATAAACCTCTTTAACAATTTAAAAAATCTGGCTACTCTCTGATCCATCCCCTTTATAGCAAAAAGATAAAGTTTAATTGACCTCCTGGCTAGATCCTTACTGGTTATTTGAAAAGTGCATCCTAGACAAGTTAGATGGGGGTAACACCAACTGATGTGTCTCCACTGTGTATTTGGCTGTCTGAATTTAAGATTATTTTATTGCCCTTTGATGTCTGGGCAGTCAAGACACATCAACTATGGTATAATAGTTAATGGTTCTGGCCTGTTGGACACAATAGAACTTTCTGGGGGATGGCATGTTTACTGACCTGATACAATCACCACACTTACCCTTGTTTAATATCCTTGAATATGAGCATGTTTATGCCAGTTTCCCCAAATACAATACATCCCCCACCAAGACATGACAGAGTCAATTAATACACACCTCGGGCCTTTGAATGAACTTAGCCTGTGGCCTAAACCTCAGACAGTGTGTGAAATGTGCATTAATGGCCCCAGAAAATACACCATGGAGTATTGGATTGCTTAATTATAAAACAGACAGAGGAACTGAGTGATCTGATGGAGTGTAAGAATTCTGAACTATTATTGTCATCAGTAAAATCCACTGCCTATTGCCTTGAATTTTGAATTGTTCTGGTTATTACAAACAGATCAGAATGTAGGAAACTCTATTTTGACTATTTTAATATTCTTTAAAACCAATGTTTTATAATTGCAATAAGATACTCCATTACCAGAGCTGGGATACATTTTAATGCATGCCTTGTATTGTACCTACCAATAAACGAGGAGTCTGATCCTGTCCCTTCATCACAAAAGTAGTCCTTTCTCCCCTGAATAATCCTGTGGAGTTCTGTACTATGCATGTAATATTGCTCCCCTGGGTGGGTTACCAGTAATCAAACCTGGAACTTCTGGATTTTAAAGCATGAGCCAGTGCTAATCTGAACTAAGAGATTCATCTCTGTTAGCCAAGCCTGTAGGAGGCTCATCAACTTCTAGATGTGGCCCAGTTACCACTAGAGGGGGACAGAGGACCACATTGATTGGGGTTACTTCTACTTCTTCCAGTGATGGTCCCTATTGTATTCCACTGAGGGCTTATGCATGCGCACTAGGCGTCTGGAGTCAGAAAATTTAAAAGTAGTGTCCTTCGGCTCGCACACGTGCCCTGGTTCACCTCTTGCTTCCATCCGAGGTGATAAAGGATGGGGTGGACTGACCACGTCTCCAGTTTTTTCTTACTGCCACATGGTCCGGATCGGAACTTCCAGTGTCCTTGTTTCTGGCGCACCTTTAAATACATACTTGTAAACATGTATGTATTTAATATATGTAATGTAAACATGTATGTATCTAATATTCTAATATTTAGAATATTAGAGTTTTATTGTAGTTTATCGTAGTTTTTAGTGATTAGTGTAGATAGATTGGGGGTTTCTTCCCCCCCCCCCGGTTCTCGTATCCACGTGCAGGTACCGGACTATGCTCAGGACCCTGGCTTTAAACTCTGTGCCTCCTCCTGCCCATGCTCCTTCTCGGTCAGCGACGAACTCCAATGGTGCCTCTACTGCTTGGGGGAAGCTCACATTGCATCCAGGTGCACTGCAGTATCTGCCAGTCCTTCCCCAGCCCTACCCGAGAAGCCCAGGCTCTCTGACTCCGGAAGCACCTCATGGAAGTCGCCATGAGGCCTCACTCGGACCCAGGCCAGGGGACCCCCTTGTACATCGGCCATAAATGGCAAGGAGTACGCCTCCTGCTACTGAGTCCAAATCCAGCACTGGCAGTATCGCCACTATGGACCCCATGCCAGGGCCTAGTCGGGAGGTAAGGAAGCATACCCATAAGCCTGGAAATAAGTCTTCCTCAAAAGCGAAGAAGTGCACGCCCCTTCCATGCATTCGAACCATGGAAATGGGGCATGCACAAAATCTCAGACACAAGAAGTCCCACAAGCAGGGGGAGCCAGTGGTTCCAAGCGCCGACCCACTGGTACTGTCAACATTGGTGCCCCATAAGATGCGGGATCCACCGACTCCGGGGAAGTTCACCTTGGCACCACCACTGACACCGAGTAAAGAGAAGGTACCTCTGACACCAGGGAGATCCAGAACTGTGTTTGAGCCCAGGATGTATTCGCCTTAACAGAGCCAGGATCACTTCATCTGTCAGGGCCTTTCTACCTCTAGGGAGGCTATTTCTCCCCCTTGTGATCTGCCACCACTGTGGGACCTCTTGCCTCCCATTCCAACTGTCTATACCCTTCCTCCAGCCCCGACAGTACCACCAATGGAACTGGAGTCCGTTTTCTTATCCTTCAACGAATTGGATGCCAGAGAGGGTCCATTGATGTTGTACCACCTGTATGTGCCCTCACGGAGACCATCCCGGTCTCAGCAACATCCTCTGCTCCAACCATCACGGACCCTCTGGTACCCCATGCCATGGGAACTGCCTCAACATTCTCCAGATCCAAACTATTGGCTGTACTGGGGACCATGGTCCCAATACCCTCCCTCAGAACCAGCCCTGATCCATGAGGGAACCTTCACCTACCTCCCCATTAAGGGCTCCTTCTAGCCAGCACTCGGATCCGTTGATGGAGGAGGGAACCTCTTAGCTCCGACGGTGCAGGCAGATTTCCCTCCTCTTCCCCTGATGAGGCAGCAACTACAGTGTCCCCTTCACCTCCGGATGATTTTAGGCAGTTCCAAGAGCAACTGTGCAGAGTTGTGGGGGAACAACACATTCCCCTAGAGGAAACCATGATGCCCAGCATAAACTCCTGGTTATCCTCTACTCCTCAAGCACCAACTAGAGTTGCACTGGCTAATTTAATGATGCCATTCTTGAGCCTGCCAGGGCAGTATGGCACACCCCAGCCACATGCATGCTTACCCCCAAATGGGCAGAAAGATGCTACTACATTCCGGCTAAGGGGTCTGAGTTTCTCTTCTCATACCCCCTCCCCCGAACTCCCTGGTTGTCTAAGCAATGACTGAACGAGTCAGACAACAGCACCCTCACTCCAACCCATCTGGCAAGAAGAGCAAGCGTTTGAACCTTTTGGGTCTTTTCCTCAGCCAGTCTCCAATTCAGGATTTTGAATGATCAGGCATTACTAGCCAAATACGACTTCCTGAATTACAGCACATGTGAGGAATTTGCTGATAGACTCCCACAGCGGGACTGGACTCATTTTTAGATGCTCATTGCGGAGGGAAGCTGATAGCCAGAACAGCACTCCAATCAGCGGTGGACACAGTAGACACCTCTTCCAGGGCTACGGCTATGGCCATAGTTACACATAGGGAATGTTGGCTCCACTCTTTCGGTTTCCCTCAGGGGGTGCAAAATGCTATTGAAGACCTCCCCTTCGATGAATCCCATCTTTTTAATCAAAAGACGGATGATTCCCTGCATACCCTCAAGAACTCTAGAGCCACCCTTTACTCACTTCCCCGAATCATAGGGGGGACATGTGGGGTCAAGTGCCCTCTCCCTAGATTGGCCTGTTGTGGGTGGGGAGGGAGAGGGGCTCTGTCCTCCCACTGCATCTGTCCCCCAGCACGCTCGGCCCCTGTCCCTGGCTGCCATGCCTGGGCAGGGAGTGGAGAGGGCAGGACCAGCCACTTCTCACTCTCACGCCAGCCACTCTGGGTCGCTGCTCTGTGCAGAACCTGGCTGGGGAGGCGGCGGTGGCTGGCCATCCCCTGCCCTGGCCCCCCTGTCCAGGCTCTGGAGCCTCCTCTCTTTCCCCCGGGTATGTTTCCAGCTCGCCCAGCCACGGTCTCCAGCAGGCAGGCCCGGATGGGGGCGGCCCGCTGCCACCGCCACCACTCCCCAGCCAGGCTCTCTCAGGCAGCTGCTGCACTGCACAGAGTAGCGACCCAGGGGGGCCAGCTTAGCCGCATGAGAAGCAGCTCCCTCCCGCTCCCCGCCCAACTGCCAGGGAGAGTGGCTGAATGTAGTGGGGTGTGGCGCGTTGGGATAAGGACAGAGCCCCCCGCCCCTGTGCAGGTAATGTGGGGCAGGGAGAGCACGGCAGCCCCCAGCTGGGCACAGGTGGGAGGTCACTGGGCAGAGGAGACACGTGGGGCGGTCATATACGCTCCCTTTTAGATTGTGCCCCCCAGGACGGAGAGGCACAAGTTGTCTATGGTCCAAAGTGTAAGTTCCACTGCCCACGACCCACACAATGCTATAGGGCCCCCCAATTCTACCCTGCAGTGGTGGATAGACCCATGTCACGTATGTGGAGGGGTTCCCTTCCTCCTCTCCTCTCTGGACAAGAGGATCATCACCGATGCATCCCTCGTTGGCTGGGGAGCGCACATGCACAATTATGTGACACAGGGAACGTGGTCTCCTCGAGAATCCAGGATGCACATCAATATCCTGGAACTTCGAGCTGTAAGGAAAATATGTCAATCCTTTCTCCCCTTCATCCGTTCCCACCATGTTGGACAACACCACCACTGTCTTCTACATCAACAAACAGAGGGGCACGAGATCGACCGCTTTATGTACAGAAGCAGTCAGTCTCTGGAATTGGTGCATCACTCACTGGATCTTCTTGTCCACAGCCTATCTTCCGCTCAGCAGACATTTTGTGATCGACCATGAGTGGGAACTCTATAATTCAGCAGTTCATGACATCTTCACCTGATGGGGGATTCTGACCAGTCACCTCCCATATAAACAGCAAATGCACCACATACTGCTCCAGGGAAGGTCTCAGCTACCACTCTCAGACTGACACTCTCCCTCTCTCCTGGTCAGACCAAATCAACTACGCTTTCCCTCTTCTATCGCTCCTGCTTTGGGTACTCCACAAGATCCGATGGGACAGAGCGACAGTCATTCTGATCATCCCCTGCTGACCCAGACAATTCTGGTTTCCCAATCTCCTTTGTATGACAACCTGCCCACCAATTCCTATCACCACCTTCCCCGATCTGCTGACACAGTGCAACTGCGACATCAGACATCCCAATCCACAGGTGCTCCATTCTCAGAGCATGGTATTAGGATGGGCATCTGCTTTGGAATGGACCTATTCTTCAGCTGTACAAGACATCTTCTCCAGCAGCAGGAAAGAATCGACTAGACACTGTTACCAGGAAAAGTGGAAATGCTTTGCTTCCTGGGCCCAACAAAAGGGAGTTTCACCAGAATCAGCAGGGATTCACCCTCCTCCCCTACCCCCAGACTACCTTTTGTCCTTGAAGTTATAGGGTCTCACCATCAAGTCTCTGAAAGTCCACCTGGTGGCAATTGGTACATTCCCCTTCCCTTCCATGGAAGGTCACTCTGGTTTTTTATACACCCACTAACTGCTAGGTTTTGGAAGGGTGTTATCAGAATCTTCCTACCCATCCAACACATCGCTCCCCAATGGGACTGAACCTAGTTCTATCCATGCTAACAAAACCACCCTTTGAACTGCTGGCATCGTGCTCTCTTCCCTCCTTTCCATGAAAGTCACCGTCCTTGTTGTTATCACTTCCACGAGAAGGGTTGGTGAACTTGGAGCTATGATGACAGAGTTTCCCTGTGCCTGCATCCCAAATTCTTACCAAGGGTAATCTCCCAGTTTCACATCAATCCATTCAGTTATCTGTTTTCTTCCCAAAACCACATGCATCTGCAGAGGAACACCGACTCCACTCCCTACATGTCTGACGAGCTTTAGCCTTGTCCTGCAGAGAATGAGACCCATCAGAAAGTCCCCCAGACTGTTTGTTGCAGTAGCAGAAAGATTTGGGGGACAGGCCATCTCCACCAAGAGAATCTATAAATGGACTTCGGTTTGCATTAAACTTTGCTATCAACTATCAGGCCTGCCTCCCCTACTGAGACTCCAGGCCCAGGCTTCGACCACGGCCTCCCTTCAGGACGTGCTGCTCCTGGACAGATGTAGAGCAGCCCCGTGGAGTTCTGTACACATCTTTGCAATGCACTACGCCTTAGCATAAGACTTAGCAGCAGCAGGTGCCTCTTTTGGTGTGGCAGTTCTCTGCATGACCATTCCATCTTCATCCTCGCACCCTCCTCTGACTTAGGTACTGCTTGTTAATCACCCTCAGTGGAATTACTCCTGGTGGCATTCTGCACCAAAAATTTAAAAATTCTGCACCAAAAATTTAAAAATTCGGTGCCAAAAAATTAAAAATTCTGCACACAATATTCTAAAATTCTGCAAATTTTATTTGTCAAAATAACACTACATAATCATGCCGGTTTCAATTATTTTGGTAATTTATTTCAAAATACCCGTCAGCAAGTGAAATACAATACCTGGAACAATACAGACACACACAAAAATTCCCCCAGGAGTAGAGTTGTCTAGTGTATTTGTTGATATCCATGCCCTTTTGTGATGTCTTTTTGGTCTTGTGTAATCTAAGAAAAGAGATGCTTTTTTCAATTTAGTTAGCTCAGTCAAGCTAGTTTAACTGGACTGAAAACCCCACTTACCACAAATCTAAACACGGTTTAACTCCTTTTACTCCATTTTAGCCTAGGCCATATAACTCAACTTTTTTCCTAGTCTGGACAAGGTCTTTTATTTTCCCTGTCTGGGATCAGGCAGAGCAGATGGATTTCTGGATCCATGTGTATGACCATGTCAGCCACATAATAAACATACAGCTGTGTTGATATTACAAATATAAAAGGGAAAAATGAAATGCAATAACTCTTACATCAATTATTGTAAAGACCTTAGAGATATATCAGACGGTCAGTTTTTAAAAAATTGTCTGAACAGTCATAACCCAATCATTTTATGGAGAAGAACAGCATTTGGAGTTACATAGACAGGGAGCAATCAATGACCCATAGTGTGGAAACTGGTGCCTTTTGCACAACAACAATTATCTATAGGTAGCAGACTCCTGTGTACATAATTAGCATCTTATACTGCATTTTGTGTGCAACACCCTCAGCAGTACGTGCCTTGCATATAGATTGAGGGGACATAAAAGTCCTATAAGGTCACAACATTTAAAAAGCCATTAATAAGGACAATTTAGGGAGAAAGTAAGTTCATGCATTTACCCCTGTTGATAAATTGATTGAATGGTGATAAATTTGCTTAAAGCATCAAACTGAGGAAAGATAGCATATACATCTGAATTAAAATAATGGTTTAAAACAGGGGTTGGCAACCTTTCAGAAGTGGTGTGCCGAGTCTTCATTTATCACTCTAATTTAAGGTTTCGCGTGCCAGTAATACATTTTAACGTTTTTAGAAGATCTCTTTCTATAAGTCTATAATATATAACTAAACTATTGTTGTATGTAAAGTAAATAAGGTTTTTAAACTGTTTAAGAAACTTCATTTAAAATTAAATTAAAATGCAGAGCCCCCCGGACCGGTGGCCAGGACCCGGGCAGTGTGAGTGCCACTGAAAATCAGCTCGGGTGCCGCCTTCGGCATGCGCGCCATAGGTTGCTTACCCCTGGTTTAAAATGTCTGATAATGATTTAACTTATCAAAACTGAAAGAATTAAAAGGTCTATGGCTTGATTGTGCAGATTGTAGGACTTTAATGGTGTTCACTGCAGCAACTACTGCACTCAGTATTAATTGTTTACAGGATCCAAATTCTAATTTGCTTTATGCTGTTTGCTGAGTTTTGCCGTTCTTTCACCTAGCACATTGAAAATTTGACTAGTTAGCTTTGCTTTTAGGCCACAATTTTGCAAACACTTAAGTAAATTCAGTGAGAATATCATCATCCATGGATCTCAAAGTGTTTTACAAAGGAGATGAGTACCATTTTACAGTTGGTGACATAGGCAGAGAGAGATGAAGTGACTTGCCCAAGGTCACCCAACAGACTAGTGGCAGAGCTGGGAACAGAACCCAAGTCCTGCTGAGTTTCACTGAACTCGAGGCCCCACTGCTTTCTTTGCATACGCTTTACTTCTGGCTCTCTGTGAGCTGAGGGGTGAAAACATTATCTACTATTGACTTCAATGACTCTGTTCATGTGAGTCAAGTTATTAATTGTTTAGCTCTCTGCAGGCCTGGGGCCTGTGACATGCCAGACTAGAATCCAATAAACAGCTGTGTCACCCCTGCCCTGCAGCCTTGGGTGTCTCACAATGCCTTGCTGAAGTAGCTCCCACCTGGGCTGCTCAAACAGCCTTCCAGCATGCAAGCCACACCCGGAGTGTCCATGTGTAATGCAGCCTGCCAACCCAGCCATACTTGGGTTACACTCTGGCTTTCACCAGCCTTGGTTATACTTAAGGCTAAGGGACAGGTCACGGGCAATAAACAAAAATTCACTGAAGCCCTTAACTTATCTGTGACTTTTACTAAAAATAATGGGGGGTAGGGGGAAGAGGGCTGACAGAAGGACGACTGTTGCCTGAGCCGGGGTTGGGAGGGATGGGGGAGATAAGCGAGCCCGAGCCCCATGGTGACTGGGAGCTCTGGGGCAGATGGCTGGGAACTCTGGGGCTGGGAGCTCCAGGGCCACTGCATTTCTAGCTGAGAGCAAGATGACAGACAGTCTATGTGGAAGAGAACTGCATTCTGTTTCTTTTCTAAGATGTAGATTCAGAAACTTCTAGGCTTAAGCTCTGTACCATTCACTTTTTTTTTTTAAACATCTCAATAAAATTTTTGCCTCTGCCCTTTTTCCTGCCAAAGGATGGCCACTTTGCAGGTAATGTTCCATCAGCCTTGTTTACACCTGGCTGAGGCATCAGCTTACCCTTTGTCTCTGAGGGTATGTCTACACTATGAAATTAGGTCAAATTTATAGAAGCCGGTTTTATAGAAATTGTTTTTATACAGTCAATTGTGTGTGTCCCCACATAAAATGCTCTAAGTGCATTAAGTCGGCGGACCGCGTCCACAGTACCGAGGCTAGCGTTGACTTCCGGAGCTTTGCACTGTGGGTAGCTATCCCACAGTTCCCGCAGTCTCCGCCGCCCATTGGAATTCTGGGTTGAGATCCCAATGCCTGATGAGGCAAAAACAGTGTCGCGGGGGATTCTGGGTACATGTCGTCAGCCCCCCCCCGCCCCCGTGAGAGCAACGACAGACAATTGTTTCACGCCTTTTTTCCTGGGTTACCTGTGCAGACGACATACCATGGCAAGCATGGAGCCCGCTCAGCTCAGCTCAGCTCAGCGTCACCATATGTCATCTGGGTGCCGGCAGACGTGGTACTGCATTGCTACACAGCAGCAGCTAATTGCCTTTTGGCAGTAGACAGTGCAGTATGACTGGTAGCCGTCATCAGCTATCTGGGTGCTGGCAGACGTGGGACTGAATTGCTATACAGCAGCAGCTCCTGGCCTTTTAGCAGCAGATGCTGTATAATGACTGGTATCCATCATCGTCGTACTCCTCAGTGAGTTTGGTCAGAGGCGCCTGGGCAGACATGTTTTGTCTCCTGGAGACTCAGTCCTGCCGGCAGTCCTATTGCACCATCTTGACGATGATGGCTAGCAGTCATAATGCACCATTTTCTGCCAAGCACCCAGAAGATGCCGATGGCTATCAGTCATGCTGCACCGTCTGCTGCCAGCCTAAGATGTAAAAGATAGATGGACCAGATTTGTTCTGTATTCATTTGCTTCCCCCTCCCTCCGTGAAATCAATGGCCTGCTAAACCCAGGGTTTTGAGTTCAATCTTTGGGGGGGGGCCATTCTATGTGACAGTTGTTTGTGTTTCTCCCTGATGCACAGCCACTTTTGTTGATTTTAATTCCCTGTAAGCCATGTCGTCACTCGCCCCTCCCTCCCTCCATCAGACAATAGTTTCGCGCCTTTTTTCAGCCCAGACACCATAGCACTGGGATCATGGAGCCCGCTCAGATGACCGCAGCAATTATGAGCACTGTGAACACCACGCGCATTGTCCTGGAGTATATGCAGAGCCAGAACATGCCAAAGCAAAAACAGGCGAGGAGGCGATTGCAGCGCGGCGACGAGAGT
This sequence comes from Emys orbicularis, assembly GCF_028017835.1. NCBI lineage: Eukaryota > Metazoa > Chordata > Testudines > Emydidae > Emys > Emys orbicularis. The sequence continues at coordinate 20,770,467 of NC_088688.1, read as the reverse complement.
GATGAAGAAATTGACATGGACATAGACTTCTCCCAAAGTACGGGCCCCAGCAATGTGCAAATCATGGTATTACTGGGGCAGGTTCATGCTGTGGAACACCGATTCTGGGCCCGGGAAACAAGCACAGACTGGTGGGACTGCATCGTGTTGCAGGTGTGGGACGATTCCCAGTGACTGCAAAACTTTTGCATGCGTAAGGGCACTTTCATGGAACTTTGTGACTTCCTTTCCCCTGCCCTGAAGCGCCAGAATACCAGGATGAGAGCAGCCCTCACAGTTGAGAAGCGAGTGACGATAGCCCTGTGGAAGCTTGCAACGCCAGACAGCTACCGGTCAGTCGGGAATCAATTTGGAGTGGGCAAATCTACTGTGGGGGCTGCTGTGATCCAAGTAGCCAACACAATCAAAGACCTGCTGATATCAAGGGTAGTGACTCTGGGAAACGTGCAGGTCATAGTGGATGGCTTTGCTGCAATGGGATTCCCTAACTGTGGTGGGGCGATAGACGGAACCCATATCCCTATCTTTTCACCGGAGCACCAAGCCACCGAGTACATAAACTGAAAAGGGTACTTTTCAATGCTGCTGCAAGCCCTGGTGGATCACAAGGGACGTTTCACTAACATCAACGTGGGATGGCCGGGAAAGGTACATGATGCTCGCGTCTTCAGGAACTCTGGTCTGTTTCAAAAGCTGGAGGAAGGGACTTTCTTCCTGGATCAGAAAATAACCGTTGGGGATGTTGAAATGCCTATAGTTATCCTTGGGGACCCAGCCTACCCCTTAATGCCATGGCTCATGAAGCCATACACAGGCAGCCTGGACAGTAGTCAGGACCTGTTCAACTATAGGCTGAGCAAGTGCAGAATGGTGGTAGAATGTGCATTTGGACGTTTAAAAGCGCGCTGGCGCAGTTTACTGACTCGGATAGACCTCAGCGAAACCAATATCCCCATTGTTATTGCTGCTTGCTGTGTGCTCCACAATATCTGTGAGAGTAAGGGGGAGACATTTATGGTGGGGTGGGAGGTTGAGGCAAATTGCCTGGCCGCTGATTACACGCAGCCAGAGACCAGGGCGGTTAGAAGAGTACAGCAGGGTGCGGTGCGCATCAGAGAAGCTTTGAAAACCAGTTTTGTGACTGGCCAGGCTACGGTGTGAAACTTCTGTTTGTTTCTCCTTGATGACCTACCCCTCCCCCGGTTCACTCTACTTCCCTGTAAGCTAACCACCCTCCCCTCCCCCCTTCGAGCACCGCTTGCAGAGGCAATAAAGTCATTGTTACTTCACAGTCATGCATTCTTTAGTAATTCATCACACAACTGGGGGATAACTGCCAAGGTAGCCTGGGAGGGGTGGGAGAGGAGTGAAGGACAAGGACACACTGCAGTTTAAAACTTTAAAACTTTAACTCTTATTGAAGGCCAGCCTTCTGATGCTTGGGCAATCATCTGGGGTGGAGTGGCTGGGTGGTCGGAGGCCCCCCCACCATGTTCTTGGGCATCTGGGTGAGGAGGCTATGGAACTTGGGGAGGAGGGCTGTTGGTTACACAGGGGCTGTAGCGGCGGTCTCTGCTCCTGCTGCCTTTCCTGCAGCTCAACCATACGCTGGAGCATATCAGTTTGATGCTCCAGCAGCCGGAGCATCAACTCTTGCCTTCTGTCAGCAAGCTGACGCCACCTATCCTCTTCAGCCCGCCACTTGCTCTCTTCAGCCCGCCACCTCTCCTCTCATTCATATTGTGCTTTTCTGCACTCTGACATTGACTGCCTCCACGCATTCTGCTGTGCTCTGTCAGTGTGGGAGGACATCTGGAGCTCCGAGAACATATCATCCCGAGTCCGCCATTTTCTCCTTCTAATCTTCACTAGCCTCTGCGAAGGAGAAACATTTGCAGCTGGTGGAGGAGAAGGGAGAGGTGGTTAAAAAAGACACATTTTAGAGAACAATGGGTACATGCTTTCACGTTAAATTTTGCTGTTCACATTACACAGCACATGTGCTTTCTTTACAAGGTCGCATTTTTCCTCTTATATTGAGGGCCTGCCGGTTTGGTATGAGAGATCACTCACGCAGTGCCAGGCAACAGAATTCGGCTTGCAGGCAGCCATGGTAAGCCACAGTCTTTTGGCTTTTTTAACCTTCATAACATGTGGGAATGGTTTCAAACAGCAGCGCCCTCATTTCCCATACCAAGCACCCATTGGGTTGGCCATTTAAAATGGGTTTGCAATGTAAAAGGAGTGGCTGCGGTTTCCGGGTTAACGTGCAGCACAAACCCAACTAACCCCCCCCCCCCAATTCTCTGGGATGATCACTTCACCCCTCCCCCCCACCGCGTGGCTAACAGCGGGGAATATTTCTGTTCAGCTGAGCAGGAATGGGCACCTCTGAATGTCCCCTTAATAAAATCACCCCATTTCAACCAGGTGACCGTGAATGATATCACTCTCCTGAGGATAACAAAGAGAGATAAAGAATGGATGTTGTCTGCATGCCAGCAAACACCGGGACCATACGCTGCCATGCTTTGTTATGCAATGATTCCAGACTACGTGCTACTGGCCTGGCGTGGTAAAGTGTCCTACCATGGCGGACGGGATAAGGCAGCCCTCCCCAGAAACCTTTTGCAAAGGCTTTGGGAGTACATCAAGGAGAGCTTTCTGGAGATGTCCCTGGAGGATTTCCGTTCCATCCCCATACACATTAACAGACTTTTCCAGTAGCTGTACTGGCCGCAATTGCCAGGGCAAATTAATCATTAATCATTAAACATGCTTGCTTTTAAATCATGTGTAATATTTACAAAGGTACACTCACCAGAGGTCCCTTGTGCGCCCTCAGGGTCTGGGAGCACGCCTTGGGTGAGTTCGGGAGTTACTGGTTCCAGGTCCAGGGTGATAAAGATATCCTGACTGTTGGGGAAACCGGTTTCTCCGCTTCCTTGCTGTGAGCTATCTTCATTGTCTCCGTCATCATCTTCCTCGTACCCCGAACCCGCTTCCCTGTTGCGTGATTCTCCATTGATGGAGTCAAAGCACACGGTTGGGGTAGTGGTGGCTGCTCCCCCTAGCATGGCATGCAGCTCCGCGTAGAAGCGGCATGTCTGCGGCTCTACCCCAGACCTTCCGTTTGCCTCTCTGGCTTTGTGGTAGGCTTGCCTTAGTTCCTTAATTTTCATGCGGCACTGCTGTGCGTCCCTGTTATGGCCTCTGTCCTTCATGGCCTTTGAGACTTTTTCTAATATTTTGCTATTTTGTTTACTGCTACGGAGTTCAGCTAGCACTGATTCGTCTCCCCATATGGCGAGCAGATCCCATACCTCCTGTTCGGTCCATGCTGGAGCTCTTTTGCGATCCTGGGACTCCATCATGGTTACCTGTGCTGATGAGCTCTGCGTGGTCACCTGTGCTCTCCACGCTGAGCAAACACGAAATGAAATTCAAAAGTTCGCGGGGCTTTTCCTGTCTACCTGGTCAGTGCATCTGAGTTGAGAGTGCTGTCCAGAGCGGTCACAATAAAGCACTCTGGGATAGCTCCCGGAGGCCAATACCGTCGAATTCCGTCCACACTACCCCAAATCCGACCCAGAAAGGCCAATTTCAGCGCTAATCCCCTCGTCGGAGGTGGAGTAAAGAAACCGGTGTAAAGGGCCCTTTAAGTCGAAAAAAAGGGCTTCATCGTGTGGACGTGTCCAGGCTTAATTCGATTTAACGCTGCTAAAGTCGACCTAAACTCGTAGTGTAGACCAGGCCTGAGGAACTGGTTTGGCCACTCCCCAGACTTCTCTGGAAAACATAAGTCATGATCTCAGCTTATGTTTAAAACTTCACATATAATGCTGCTGCTACATGCATTTTGCCATGATATTATTGATCAGCAAGTTATGAGTTTTTAGATGATACCTCACAAGACATGCCTTGTACAAAAATTACTACAGTAGTGTGCAGGGGTATATTCTGTCACTGTTTTTAGTCAATTTCACTTTCAGGTTTTCTCTCTTTTCTAGAGAAATGCTGTGATGTCTGGGTTGCAAACAATACAAGAGGATTATTATAAATTAAAATCTTTCCATTTTAAAATATGAACATATTTCTATTCATCCTCGGTTTTGTAAATGCTAGGTTTTGGGCCAAATTGGTTCAGATAATGCCCCTCCAACTTCTACAGATCAGCTGCATGAATATCGGGGGAAGTTTGAGTTACGCTGGTACGCCCTGAATATGATATTTGGACATTGGACTATAACCTACTAACTGAATTCTAAAGGAACTCTTTGCAACTACAAAGCTCACCATCTCTGCTATGAATCTGAACCTCAATGGATTGAACTCATACATTAATCTCTGACAAAATTACCAAGAAGAAAATGGACAAAAAATGTATATATTGTTGAGAGTAGACAAATATTTGGAGGAGAAAATTAATTTGGGCACAACATCTGGCTAGGGAATAAGACAGGCCCAGGTCCAACACAAGCCTGTTACTGATTTCAGACCAAATGGAGGCTTGGCAGCAATGTGTTCTGGGAAAGGAGGAGACGGATATAAAAAGCTCAGAACAGGATGTGTTATTGGATTTCTTCAGGCAAAGGGCCAGCAAGGAGCTTTGGAAGAGACTGCAGTAGGTGTGTCTCAACCAACTAACAGACCCCAAACAGAGGAAGCAAGAGTAACTCATGGGTCCTTCTGCACCTACCAAGCCCTAGAAACCTGCTCAGCCTCTCCAAGGAAAGTTGGAGAAAAGGGCAAGAGGGGAAGGTTTACACAAGCCTGCAATAGACAGCTGGTGACCCCAAGGGTCAGTGGGGAAAGGAACTGTTTTTATGTGGTTTTTTTCTGAAGTTGCTACAGGACCTGGGACACACCCTGATTGAATTGGCCCCATCAAAACTGGTTCTCCACTTGTAAGGTAACTCCCTTCTTGTCAGGTGTCAATATATTTATGCCTGTATCTGTAATTTTCACTCCATGCATCTGAAGAAGTGGGTTTTAGCCCACAAAAGCTTATGCCCAAATAAATCTGTTAGTCTTTAAAGTGCCACCAGATTCGTTGTTTTTGTGGATACAGACTAACAGGGCTACTCAGTGGCGGATTAATGATTTTGCCACCCCCTAGGCCCTGAAATAATTGCCGCCGGCCGGCCCCAACTCCACCCTTTCCCCGCCCCCATTCTAACCCCTTCCCCAAAGTCCTGCCCCAACTCCGCCCCCTCCCTGCCCCTATTGGATCCCTTCCCCAAATCCCCGCCCCAACCCCGCCTCTTCCCCCAGTGTGTTCCCCCTCCTCCCTGCCCCCCAAACAGCTGTTTCTTGGCCCTGGGAGGGAGGGGAGAGAAACAGGACCCTGCTGCGCGGGAGGCGAGCTGGAGCAGGGGAGCTTTTCCGTGGGTGCTCAAATTTGCCGCCCCTACAGATTTGCTGCCCTAGGCCTTGGCGATAATACGCTGCTGCGGCTACCCCTCTGATACTTGACTGCATGAACCTCGCAATTCAATCATTAAAGAGACAATTTTCTTCCATGTTCTGCACCAATCTTCTTTTTTAAAACAATAGACGATAAATTAGTATAAACAATTATTCTTTTGCCACTGGCTATAAAAATAAAAGGTTAAATTTTTCAAACTTGAGTGCCTAAAATTTGGTACCTAAAGCCCCAAATCGGTAAACACTTATTTATCGACTTCCTCTTAAGTGTTTGCAAGATCGGGGCCTAAATAAGCAGCATGAGGTCCAGAGATGCTGAGCACCCATAACTGAGCGGTCCAGGCTGAGTCCCTCTGAAAGTCAGAAAACCTATTGAGGTCCCTACATATGAATGTAGGTGCTTAACTTTGGACATCCACGATAGAAAATGTTGGCCACACTTTTTAGAATACTTGATATCTCTTTGGTTTAAATTAATTTGGGACTCAAATCCCTCCAAAGAAAAGGAGACCTGTTTACAAATCAGTCTAACTTTTGCTGTCACTTTAGTGTTGGCTGTTTGCCCCAGCTCTTAAGCCATCTGCAACCAGCAGATCCTTGTCTTTGCTCTGAGATCCCAGTCACACCCGCTCTCCCTGCGCTGGCAGCTGGTGGCTGGGAGTTGGATCTTTAACAATCAAAGGAAGGGGGAGGATCTCTAGCGCTGGGACCTGCCTCTCTCCCTGTCCCCACCCCTTCCAGGCAAGGCAAACGCATGTCTTCCTAACGCAAGAAAACGGCGGGCGGGCTGACACAGGAGGATCTTGACAGGGAGGAAAGAGGAGGCAGAGAGAGGCGAGCCCACTCCAGCTAGTGCTAAGGCACTTTCAGCAGGGGAAGGGAACCCTTTTCCCCGGACGTCTGCAGACTAAGGGAATGTATTTAGTTCACACAAACATGGCTGCTGCCTTCAGAGCTGCAAACCGAGTGTTGTGTCCATGTAAGTTTCCAACCGCATTTTAAGGGTGGCCGGGATGCCCTGGGCTGAATGAAGCGTGCTGTGGAAATTGCAGCCTGCCCCAGCCTGTGGAAATTGCGGGCCGGGGGCTCTCCTGCCGCTCGCTGCACTTGCTGGCTCCCCGGGAGGGGTCGGACTTGGGAGAGCCGGGATGTTTTCTTGCACGTCCCTGGCCCCCCAAACCCTCCGTTCCTGGGGGGCCGGGAAGTGACCCCCGCCGCTGCATTGCTAAGGGAGCAGCAATTCCGAGAGGGGTTTGTGCAGCTGGGAGGCAGATTAACGCCTGGCTGCGTTACATAAACAAAGGGCTTTCGCACGGAGCGCGGCCGGGCAGTGCGGAGCATGGGCCCGCTCCCCTGGGTGGGAAAGCCCTGGGGGGGCAGGGATGGAGGAGGGTTTCTGGAGCAAACTCTTCCCCCTTTAGCCCCGGGCGGCGGATGGTCTGAGCGCAGAGAGGACAAGAAAAGATTTAACTTCTCCCACATGCTGCCCACTTTAGCCCTGTAGCCCGGGCGGTGTTGGCGGTAGCGGCCCCTCTCCAGGGCACATGTAACACTTTTCCTTGGGCTAAGCGCAAGCAGAGGGCACGAGAAGTCCCCCCCCCCCCCCGGGGGCTCTGCAGCCGGGACTGTGTTACGCAACGCGCCCTTTCAATGAAAAGCGTTTGCATAACGTTGCGTGATTAGCAGCAGGAGCCCTGGGGTGCGTCCTGCTGCAGCGAGGTAGTTAGTGACTGGCAGCGGGAGTCCCTGTAGATGACGCTGGGTGCTGCTGGCAGCTGGAGCCCAGGGACAGTGCGCCCTGGTGGGGCAGGGCCGGTTTCTTTGGAGGCAGCACCAGGGCATTGTACCCTGGTTCAGCAAGTGCCTGCCACTGAGGGCTTCACGCGTGCAGTAAGTGGCCTGGCCAGTGCTGCGGCACCCAGAGCCAGGGCCCCAGTTCAGTGCAAAGTTTTCAAGCTTCTGCTCTCCTTTGTCTCTCCCATTTTTCGTGTTGTTTGTCTGTGTAGATTGTAGGCATCTTCTGTCTCCCTTACATAGTGCCAAGCACGTTGTGGGCGCGTACTCCATTCTGAGCCAGCATGCTGCCCTTGCACCAGAACCTGCCTCTGGTGCCCAGGATCAGCAGTGCTCTCTACAAGCTGTTGCAGGCGGGTAACCAGTGTTGTGTATCTGTCTTGGTGCAGTAAGTGTCTCTGGAAGCCAGGGAGGGAGTCAAATTCTGCCATCAGTTACAACCATCAGCCTCAATCGGTGGGCTTGTACCATTAAGTTGAGTCTGGCCCTACATCTGTACTGACTGTTTGCAGGGAAATCTGAACTTCTGCACGCAGACCCAATTACAGCTTTGTCGACACCAGTGTAAAAGCAAACCCACTTCAGGTGACCATGGGAGACTGGGAATCACGTCTATTATAACTGGGCCTTGCAGACACGGGTTATTTATCAGAGAGCACTTAGATGAGTATCTTGCCTTTATGCAGTGGTGTTGTAGCCATGTTGGGCCCAGGATATCAGAGAAGTAATATCTTTTATTGGACCAACTTCTGTTGGTGACCTGAAGAGCTCTGTGTGGCTTGAAAGCTTGTCTCTCTCACTGGCAGAAGTTGGTTCAATAAAATATATTACTTTACCTACCTTGACTCTCTAATATCTTGTCTTTATTCATTCTGTCACAAAGTAGAGCCCTTTGGAGCACGGACAATCCTTTCTGTTCCTATTGCAAGCCGTGGTGGTTGGGAGAGTTTATGTTTAGCTGCCTTAAAACTTGGGTATGGGTGTCTCTGATTTTTGCATCAAAAATAGATTTTTGGTTTTAAAAAGCCAGAAACTCAAACAGTTGAAGAACTACAAAAATTATTTTATAAAATAGATCAGTTCTCAAAGTGCATGGACAGTGTATTATTTTGGAAAGGATACAAAAATTCACATAGACCCAATGTGAATGATGAGCCCTTTCTAACTCCCCCCAAAACAGACCCTCCCCACTTAACTTTCCCAGCCACTCACCATACCCCCAGAAAATTCCTGGGTCAGGAGATTGACATTGCTGTCCTCTAAAACTATGCAGTATAGTCCTTAATCGGCTGCCTTCAGCGATAGAACCACCAGAATTTGTTGCTATACAATAGCAATTATTATTATTTATTTAGTTATTTTCACTTATAAAATGTAGCCACTTTGGACATCTACAGAATTTAATTTAAAAGGTCATTTGTTATATATAGTATATTAAAATCAATTTAAAAGGAAACATGCTCCCCCCAACAGACTACAGCCTGTGAAAAGAGATGAGACTTGTGCCATGCCCTTACGATCAACAAACTTGGCTCTGTCAGGCCAGTGGGGAAGGGACTGCCCTTGAAAACATTCTATTAACAACCACCTGCCATATAAATTTGGGGACGAATGACATTCCCCAGCTTTCCTGGTAGTCTTTGGTTGTGGGAAAGGAAAGAAGTGGTCTCTCGGGTTGTCAGGAAACATGCCATGTAGGCTGAGATATGTGAAAGTCACTTCTATGGAGTTGGTCCCCCAAACATTTTAGAATTTAACTCGTACAAATAAGATGAGACACAGAATGCAGCAGGTCAGTTGTGGAGATGAATACAAAAGGGTTGAGCTGGGCATGTAAAACTTCATAGATATTAAATCCAGAAGGATCCATTAGATAATTTAGTTGGACCTCCTGTATGTATAATGCAGGCTGTAGACTTTCATCCAGTTACTCCTATAATGAGCCCAATAGCTTGGGTTTGACTAAAGTTCAGTTGGGTCATCGCTTTTTAGTATTTAACCCTAAATCTGCCTCTTTTTTTTGTTACAAAGCTGGAATTTGAATCCCCTTCCCCCTCTCAGCTTTGATTGAAAAGGGTTTAATATAGAAAATGTTAGTAATTAATGAGCACTAGGCCTGTTGATTGTGAAACAGAATACATCCCTTACTACACATACTTTGTGTGTATCTTTTTTCCAGTGTCCGTGTAAGTGAATGGAGATTATGGTAGGAAATTGATTCAAGTGGTACTATTAAAGAAAAAAGTTTAAATAAAAATCCCTGAATTAAAGTAACTGAGACATACAACCAAAAAAGCAAGATCGTTCTTTGCTGAGGAAAAAAAACTATTGTAAACTCAGCCTGTTTGCTGAACACCACCTCTGGTAACAGTGAGTAACTGATCTAGTGATCCAACTCGCTGCAAATGCCTAGGGCCCTAGGCAAAACATGGGACTGCTGAAATGCCTTTTCCTCAAGAGTCCTTGGCTTTTGTGGTCTGTCTTTAACCTTAACATGGTTATTTGCATATTGTCAGAAATGTTTTATTAAGATTGTATGGTCTCTGTCTTTTTGCCCCTTATTTATCACCAGGGCTCTGTGAAAAATAGCATACAGAACAGTGACTAACATTTTAAGTAAATGCTAACAATGGTTTAAATATAATTAGCAGAGCACTTTTTATTTTTGTTTTAAAAGTACATCTATAGATTTTTTTTTTCTTAAATGTTACTGAGTCAGTGTAACGATGTATGCTCAGACAGTCTAACAGTTTTTTAAAAGGAAGAATGCAATATAATTGATGAGGAATATGATTTAAGATAACTTGAGCGTGCAGATGTATGGTTTTATTTTATTGGGTGCACGTGAATGAGGAAGTGGTAGTATGTATATGTAGATCTAAGAGCTACTTAGAATACTGGGAATAAGAAATACAGCAAACAAAATTCTTTAGAGATAAAAATGTTTAGCTGGATTATTTGGTCATGTGAGAGGAGATTGACATACACAACTATTGTTGTATTCTGTTCGACTTACAAAGTTTTTATCTAATTGAAGAGGAATGTGAAGCCTTAGCATTCATTTTTAACTACAAAAAAGGAATTTGTAGATATCTAACTTGGCATTTCAAAATGTGGGTTTTTCCCCCCTCTCTGGAACCTGGTTCAATAACCCTGTAATATACTTTTTTTCCTTCTCTTAAAAACATTTTGTTGTAAATTATTACTCATTGAAAAATTAACAAGATTGTGCTTTAGAAAAAACTTTAGATGCTGAAAAGTTGTGAATAGTTTTTACAGTTCCAAGACAGTTTTCCAGGTATTTTAATGGTGCTTCTCTGTAAAGCAAACGTACTGTAGACTGTGGCTTAGAAAGTGAAATCTTTTTATATAGTCTTGTAAGTGGGGGACCCTTTTCTAGTCTCCATTGCAGTGTAAGCAATGGTAAACATGGAATGTGTGATACAGTTGTGATAATTTAATATGGCAACATGTTAAGGAGGCATTTCTGCATTTGTTTACGCTGTGAAAGTAATTGTGTGTGCATATTTAAGGGCAGAAGTGGCCTCTTAAAATTTTATTGTGCCCTAGCTCTGAGGGATAAAATGTTTATGGTATTTTGAAAATTAAATAAGAAAACCTGTGTTAACATAACATTAAGCTTGAACGGTTTAAATCACAAAAGATATGTGAAATAGAGTTCCAATAGCAGTGTTGCACATCCTGTATATTCTATGGGAAATCCCTTATGAAACAGAGAAATAAATATAAAAACCACACATTTAACCAGTGAAACAATGAGATATACATATTTACAATGCAGCTGAAAGCTTCACTTTTGCATTGTATAGTATAATGTCGACTGTACTATACAAACTTTATAAATCTAGTAAATTAAGATTTTCAGAGAAGGAGAAAAAACAATCCTTCAGGCACCGAAAGTGCTTAAATCACCTCAGTCCCTTAGATCACAACCTTTTAACCCACTATTAATATTTAGACGTGCCTAAGTGCTTAAACCACTAATAACCCCCATTAACAAGTGTAGTCTTCTTATCCATCTCTGCCTTTGGGCTTTGGGCAAAGTCTGGTTGAGGCTAGAGCCATGGAGTGATGGGAAGAATCGAGTGAAAGCAATGAGAGAGATGGCTGCCTAGAGTGAAGTTAAAGAACCCTGGTTGAACTGGCCCTGAACTGATCCGATGGAATTGCTGGTTCAGTCTACTGGAGCACAGGGTCAAGCTAGGAACAATCAAGGGCTCAAATACATTAAGCTACATTGCAGCAAATGTTTAAAAGCCCTGAAATTCAGGGGCTGATTTTTAAATGTTTTTTAATCTGTATAATATTTATATATGGATGGGTGTATTTTAATGTTTTGTAAATTTAGTGCTTGTGAAAGATTCTGGCAGCAGCTTGACAGTCTTGGTGACTGAAGGGGGGAGGGATAGCTCAGTGGTTTGAGCATTGGCCTGCTAAACCCAGGGTTGTGAGTTCAATCCTTGAGGGGGCCATTTAGGGATCTGGGGTAAAAATCAGTACTTGGTCCTGCTAGTGAAGGCAGGGGGCTGGACTTGATGACCTTTCAAGGTCCCTTCCAGTTCTAGGAGATAGTATATCTCCATTTAAAAAAAAAAAAAAAAGTCATTTGTCCATAGAGTAGTTACAATATTGCAGTTTTCACTGCACAACCATTTCATTGTACCTCCACTCTGAGCTGAAGGTACTTCACTTCCTTTCATGCTGAAGTGGTGTCTCTTACAGCATTGCCAGCCCCAAGTGTTCAAAACTCATGAGTCAGGCCCTAAAAATGATGAGATTGACTTTAAAATGATAAGATGTTTCAAAAAATAAGTTTTGGTTCTTTGCTTTCCTGGTTTTTGAGCCTTTAAGGCACACTCAGGTCATGTTTTCCAGCTTTTCTCTGCAACCACGAGGGCTAGACACTTACCCTTTTAAAAATTGTATGAAATCCATGATTTTTCCTTAAATTGCTTGGCTCCAGGAGATGGGGCTTGAAAAGAAATGCCAAATATCAGGAGACCACCAAGCACATTTAAAGAGATATTGGGGGAAGGCAGCATATGTCTCATAAACAGAATCCTCTGCCCAGTAATAAACTAACAATACATTTTAACCTTCTCTCCAGGCACAAAAAGCAGCAGCTGCAGTCAAGTGAGAGTCCAAATACAATGGAGAGGTCAGTCAACAGCAGCAGCTGCCACACAAACAAAAAGCACAGAGCCTCAAATTCAGCCTGAAAAGAGGTAAGGAGTTATTCACAGGCCTCATCTGTGCTGACATGAAGTGTGTGTGTGTGTGTCCTACAGGTAATTGCTCTCTCTCTCTCCAAAATGGTAATATAAAATAATTAATGGAGATATCCCATCTCCTAGAACTGGAAGGGACCTTGAAAGGTCATCGAGTCCAGCCCCCTGCCTTCACTAGCAGGACCAAGTACTGATTTTTGCCCCAGATCCCTAAGCGGCCCCCTCAAGGATTGAACTCACAACCCTGGGTTTAGCAGGCCAATGCTCAAACCACTGAGCTATCCCCCCCGTATTGCTTTACTTTACAGTGCTCTGGTTTTAAAGCATTACAATCGTCTCACTGTTTCCTTGTGCTTCCCTCATTTATATGTCTGTATCCATCTGTTGTCCATTGTCGGATATTTAGATATTAAGCTCTTTGGGGCTGGGATCATCTTTTTGTTCTGTGTTTTGTACAGCATCTAGCACAAGGGCGTCTTCATGACCAGGGCTTCTAGGCACTATTGGAATATAGATGATAAAAATATTTACCCTTATGCCCTGTTACATCTTGTGCAGTGTTTAGTAGGGTGGAGGGGAGAAAGGAGCAGGGAAATAAACAGTGGTTAAGATTTTTTTGAAGCGGTCTATGGGATTTAGGCCAGTACTTTCATTTGAAAGTTAGTGTCTAAATCCCTGAGACTGTTTTGAAAATCTTAACAAGCCATCCTGAAGCTTAACTATTTGTATTTTAAGAAGATAATGTATAGTAGAGTGAGATAGCAGCTTAATAATGCAGTTATTGCACAATTTGAGACACCATTTAGTACACTCTTGTTAATAATAATTAGTGCCTTTCATTCAAGGATCTCAAAGGATTTTGCAAACAAATGCACCCGTGCGGTGTTTGCAGATATGGAAACGACAGAAGGGGGAAGAGAGGCTCCTCATCTCAGACTGTATAAAAGATCCAAATCCTATGGATCTCAGACCCTGTACGAAGTCCAAATGCTTAGATTTCCCATTCTAAACTTGTTAGTTACCATAACAGGCATGATTCTGTCCTTCGTCTGATGCAGGATCCTTGATGGACCATATTCCAGTGGTAGGTAGGACTAGCAGGGTGAAGCTCTGGCACTCCACTGTTCCAAGTGGGAGGGTAGGGTGCAGCAGAACCAGAGTGTGGAGCCAGAACACTTGCTCCAGCAGGGAGTTTCCCTCTGATAGGGGAATTCTCTGCTGGCCATTTGCTCCCAGTTTTTGGTCTGTCTGTGCCCTCTGAGGTGCACGACAGGGCCAGAGCTGAGTCAAGAACCCAGGATTTTCATAAACAGGGATTAATGCCTTGGTGTGTGGACTGGCTCTTCGTTTCAGAAAGTAGTTAAGAGATGGAGAAGGCATACAGGGCTAGGACATCTTATCTAGCTCACCCCCTGCTTGGACAGGATTGTTCTCTGTAGTGTAATATGTTTTCTGGTGAACCTAAAATGTGCAGCTGGCATTTAGCTGAGGTATGGAAACCGCTGTATTCATTTACTGGTGGTGTTTATTATTAAAGGATGTATACTGGAAAGTTACTTCAGCTATGGGACGCAAAATACTTGATTTAAAAAGGCCGCATGTAGGTGTGAGTTTGCTGGCTCTGATGCTTATTGAGCATAAATAGATTGCACTTGCTGATTCAGCACATAGTATTTTGTCAAGTGTCTCAGGGCCAGATTCTTATAACCTTACTCTTGTTGAGTAGAAACGTATACCTTGAATAGCCCCATTGATCTCACTGGGATGGAGTAAGGGACTGCTAAATGTGAATAAGGATATCAGCATTTACCTCTTGATTAGTTTTTTAACATGATCCTCATTTTGCACAATAGAACGAGAGCAGGGGGTCAGGCTGATTAGCCTGCAGTTGTAAAAGGTGGCAGCTGATTACAGGGCGAAATAGAAAAAGATTTCAAACCATATATTTTTTTCTTTTAATAGGAAAACTAAAACGGGAATCTTGATGTTAAACATGGGTGGCCCAGAAACACTGGGAGATGTCCACGATTTCCTACTTAGGCTTTTCCTAGATAAGGACCTGATGACGCTTCCAGTACAAAAGTAAGAAACACTTGGTTCACGTGGCGTGTTAGTATGTGAGTGTTGTTGTAGGCTATATACTTGGACATCAGAAAGTCCTTCCAGCTGGCTGCAGTACTTCAGGCCAAGAACTCTGTACTGACTGTCTCATGTGAACTTGGTAATGAGAAATTATATTGCAGTCCTCCAGAAACTGGGGGCTACAGGATGAGACCTTTAACCGGTGATCACAACTCTTTGTTTACTGCCAACTGGCAAATTTATTCACGTGAATTAGATTAAATGGTATTATAAAACGATACAAAACAAGCCATGCATAGAATGAGACTGAACATTATTAGCTTGCTGTGTTTTGGAGGCTGGTGGTGGGTTGGATGATTTTTTGTTGTTTTTAAGATGCTGGAGGGGAGGTGATGGGATATGTTACTAACTCACCCTGCTTTTGAACGTTTCAGTAAGCTGGCACCATTTATTGCCAAACGTCGCACACCGAAAATCCAAGAACAATATAGCAAGATCGGAGGAGGGTCGCCAATTAAAAAGTGGACTGTAACACAGGGAGAAGGCATGGTGAAACTGCTGGATGAAATGTCTCCTCACACTGGTACTTATACCCTTCCGTACAGTTGTTTAGGAGATTGTTCTGTTTGTTGTAGTGGGTGTGTGGGGGGAGAAGACTGGGCCATGGGTGGTCATGCCTATTGGGAAGAGTAGGAGTCAGGCTTAGTGGGCGGAGCTAATCCAAGGGTCAGGGCCAGAGGCTGAAACCAGTAGCCACACCAGGAGTCAGAGCCGGAACCAGGAACTAAGAGCCAAGCCAGGGGTCAGAGCTGGGATCGGGAGCTAGGGTCAGGGTGAGGAAGCTGGAACTAGGAGCTAGGTGAGGTAGCAAGGACTGAGCAGGAACAAGGCAGGGAGACAAGGCAGGAATGGGTTTAGGAGCAGGGCAAGAGCAAAGTGAGGAGTGGCAGACATCAGGAGGGTCACACCTATGGGCATAAATAACAGGAGTACTTGTGGCACCTTAGAGACTAACAAATTTATTAGAGCATAAGCTTTCGTGGGCTACAACCCACTTCTTCGGATGCATAAAGAGTGAACCATATATTGAGGAGATATATATACACACACATACAGAGAGCATGAACAGGTGGGAGTTGTCTTACCAACTCTGAGAGGCCAATTAAGTAAGAGAAAAAAAACTTTTGAAGTGATAATCAAGATGGTTCAGTACAGACAGTTTGATAAGAAGCAAGTGTGAAAATACTTACAAGGGGAGATAGATTCAATGTTTGTAATGGCTCAGCCATTCCCAATCCCTATTTAGCCCTGAGTTGATTGTGTCTAGTTTGCATATCAATTCCAGCTCAGCAGTCTCTCGTTGGAGTCTGTTTTTGAAGTTTTTCTGTTTTAAGATAGCCACCCGCAGGTCTGTCAAAGAATGGCCAGACAGGTTAAAGTGTTCTCCCACTGGTTTTTGAGTATTATGATTCCTGATGTCAGATTTGTGTCCATTAATTCTTTTGCGTAGAGACTGTCCGGTTTGGCCAATGTACATGGCAGAGGGGCATTGCTGGCACATGATGGCATATATCACATTGGTAGATGTGCAGGTGAACGAGCCACTGATGGTATAGCTGATGTGATTAGGCCCTATGATACCATCAGTGGCTCGTTCACCTGCACATCTACCAATGTGATATATGCCATCATGTGCCAGCAATGCCCCTCTGCCATGTACATTGGCCAAACCGGACAGTCTCTACGCAAAAGAATTAATGGACACAAATCTGACATCAGGAATCATAATACTCAAAAACCAGTGGGAGAACACTTTAACCTGTCTGGCCATTCTTTGACAGACCTGCGGGTGGCTATCTTAAAACAGAAAAACTTCAAAAACAGACTCCAACGAGAGACTGCTGAGCTGGAATTGATATGCAAACTAGACACAATCAACTCAGGGCTAAATAGGGATTGGGAATGGCTGAGCCATTACAAACATTGAATCTATCTCCCCTTGTAAGTATTTTCACACTTGCTTCTTATCAAACTGTCTGTACTGAACCATCTTGATTATCACTTCAAAAGTTTTTTTTCTCTTACTTAATTGGCCTCTCAGAGTTGGTAAGACAACTCCCACCTGTTCATGCTCTCTGTATGTGTGTGTATATATATCTCCTCAATATATGGTTCACTCTTTATGCATCCGAAGAAGTGGGTTGTAGCCCACGAAAGCTTATGCTCTAATAAATTTGTTAGTCTCTAAGGTGCCACAAGTACTCCTGTTATTTTTGCGGATACAGACTAACACGGCTGCTACTCTGAAACCTATGGGCATGAATGCATTGAGCAGCCAGAGAGTTGCTGCTGGGTTTAAAAGTCAGTCATTTGCCCTTCCTGACCAATCAGGTGGTGCGATCAGGTAGCCAGCTGCAGGCCTCTTGTGCTTGTTGGGTTGCCAGGAGACAGACTCTGCTGCAGGCCCTGATCCCTGACAGAGTGTGGGTGTGTTTGCTCCGTCCTGTTTAATACACAAAGATACGACTCCTGACACAAAACACTTACTAAGTTAGACATATGCAGTGGATGGAGCATTTGTTGTGTGTGTGTGTGAGAGAGCGATCATGACTCCATCTAGTGGCTTCTTTGAGTAGCTATAACTTCCTACTACAGTCTCACAGCTATGATTATCTACACTCTGGATCCTTTAAACTGTTCCTGAATCTAATTGTCAGTCGTAGCTAAAAGGCTTAACACAAACTTGGCTTGATCTTATTACAGTCATTAGAGGAAGGGGGTGGCACAGAAAGATGCTGTTTCACAGTTTAATTCTGCAGTACTAAGCAAGATTACTGCTGTCAGCACCACCCCAGGACATGAGGGACCCTCCCTTGAAGCTAGAGCAATAGATAAGGCCTAACTGTTTGGTTTGGACGGCATCCACAAGATACAAAGACTGTATGTTCTCCTTCAGCTAGGGTAATGTTTGAAAATGGGAGAAAATTGTTATTCCATGTAAATGTCTGTCTCCCCCCAAATCCTAGGGCCTCTGTCAGCTTAGCCACTCAGCTTTATCAGGAGAAATCCGTATCAAGGAGGGGTGACTCTTGTTGCGATTAACTCCCTCACAAACTAACGTAGGTTTTACCAATAGTGGTTTTTCAACCTGTCCAAACCTTCACTGTTGAGCACTCTTAAATCCTCACTGACTTAAGCTAAATTGATACAAGTCATGTCTAAACCATTTTAAGAGTGTTCATGCAGGAGTCTGCACCAGTGTCCCAGGGTGCTCCACTCACCACTAGTTGGGCTCATCCTCCTGGCTGCTCTGGGGATTGGCTCAGGAGATCAACATCCTCACCCGCGGTTGCACGCCATCACTCTGTCTCTCTCTGGTCTGCAGACCCTCTCTCACTCCTGTAACAGCATCCTCCTCCTCGTGACTTGGCCCTCCAGCTGGGTCACTCCGCGTTTCCCCCCCTTCTGGGAGGTACAGTCTTTCAAACTCTCTGTCACTCCCACAGTGACCCGGGCAGTCTTCCAGTTCACAGCCCCATCAGTGCCTAAACTGTCCCCTCTGCCACAGGCATAACACTGCCCTGCTTGGGCTTCTGGCCTCCCTACCCTGGGGCCTCTCTTCTTGCCCTAGCCTTTCTGGCCCTTGCTCACCTCTTGGAGAATCTTGAGCAAGTAGTACTGTTCTTCAGCTAATTGCCTCATATAGTGCCTCTCGCTCTTGCTGCTGGTTCTCTAGAATCTGCCTCATCAGGGCCTGTATCCCCCTTTGTTGCTTGTCAGCCCCCTTCACTGGGAGCAGCAGCTCTGTGGTCCAGCCTGGGAAGGTACACCTGCCTTCTGCAAAGACAGCCTCCATACATGATGGCTCCATTGTCTCTTTGCCTCAGGTGTCTCTCATCTAGCCTTTCCTGCTCCCCTTGTATCATAGGCAGCTGTCTAAACAGCTTCTCAGTGTCTCCCACTCCCCTTGTATCAGGGGCGACCATCATTGCTCACATTCTCCACCAGTTGAGTCACAGAATCCACTCACTGCAAGCGGCACCTCCTGCTGGCTATTTTAGGGATTAGCATGGTCAGTCATGTGCTCTTCCTCCGGTGGTGTCTTGCCCCATTTTGTCTTGCTCTACTGCTCTGCTCACTCCTGGATCATCAGCTCTCTCTTCATGCCTTGGCTCTCCAGCCAGGTAACTAAAGTCCTTCTCTTCCAGGTATTTCACAGTCTTTCCAGACCTGGTGTCTCGAATGCCTTTTGCCACACCCCAGTGGCTAGTAAGGGAACCCAGGCCCACCCACCACACTGGGTTCTAGCCAGGGGCCCTATAACAAGCAGCCGCAGTCCTTATGCAGTCCTATCTCTTGCTGCTGTTTCTCTGAGCTTCTTCCTACATATCAGGCCCCCCCATTTGCCAACCTCTAACTCCCTCCATGCAGGGAGTGACTGAAGCCTTTCATAGCCTCTGTAGCAAGGCCATCTGGCTTTATATAGGCCTTGCCTGTTCCTGCACAGGTGAGTGTGTCCTTAATTAGCCACCTCCAGCTTAAATCTCCCCTGCTTGCAGCCTATTTAGCTGATTGGGCCCAGCTGGCATAATGCAGCTCTTGCAGGGCTAGTGTGGGGAGTCTACTCCATCACAACCAGTTTAACTGAATCGGTTTAAAATCGGATTTGAGTTAAACTGGTGCAAGTTTGTGTGTAGATTAAGCCTAGACTTCTACATGTTCGTCTCATGCTGGTCACAGTGAGCAGCTGTTGGAAATTTGAAACATTTGTACCTCTCCTGGATTTTTGTGAGGATAATAGAACTATGGCACATAAGGTGCTGTAAGCCAAGAATCTTTTCTACCTGAACTTTATGCTATGATTGGAATATGCTTGTCTGGCAGCAAGGGGAAACCAGTTTCTCTCTGTGTCCATAGAATAGGTTCAGCAGTGCCAGGCTTTTCCTGTGTCCCTCACCTCTTGAGGGAATGCCCTGAAAAGGCACAGTAGTTCTGCCCCTGTGCCCATTGTCATTGGGGATTAAGTACAGTATGCTTGGCCACAGTTGTCTTCGGATTGGTTCCATTTTAGTTCCTTGTCATCTCTAGTCAGACCCATGTGGTAGTTGCCAAAAAGCAATGATCGTCTGATGGCTGCTCTATTTGAAATGAGCCACAGGGCTCACCTTAGTTCTAAGTAAGCCAGTCTCTGCAGCATGTTTTGCTCCCTTTGGACAGTCGGCAGACAGGCTAAAGACTAAGTTGGTGGGGAAGAGTGGGGAAGCTTGCTCTGGCTTCCACAGAGTACCTTTGCTGTGGATTAATGCCAGAAGTCCTTTCCCAGTCCTGTTAACCTGATATTACAAAGTTACCGGGAAAACTGCAAAAGCAAGACAAAGTAAGTCTGTGTTTTTGGCCCACGAGGAGAGCTTCTGTTCAGCCCCGTAACTTAACTGTGCTTTGAGTCCACAAACACTCGTTTTCTCCCCATTTCCTTGGCATTGGAATCAGCTGCTGAATCAGTTGGCATGTCATGGAACCCACATCGGTGTCTGGAAAGATTAATATGCTTTTGACTCCAAGTTATTCATAATTCTTTGTATTTTAGGACCCATTTAAAACTTGGGTAGGTGAGGCTTAGATATGAAAGTTGTAAAGAATTTGGAACTGGGAAGCAAAAACTTGCAATCTTAAAAGGTAATCATGCTGAAGCCAAAATGGTCTTTACTTTGTTACACGCACCCCTGACTCATGAGTTTGTTTTGTGTGGATTGTATTCAACCCTTTCTTTCAGACACTGTAGTGTGACTCCATTGAAACGAAAATCCTTGCAAGTGTAGCCAAAGAATAAACTTCATCCAGAGCTTGGGCTCAGAAATTACACCCTGCTATAGCAGCAAATGCAGTAGTTTATTTTTTGTATAAAAGTAGTTTCTAAATAGGTCAGGTTTGCAATAGATCCTGAAGCTGATGGTTTTAGGGAGGTTTATCTATTCTTCTCAGGGTGTATCACTCCCTCTTACTTTACAATGTGGTCACCAAAAGAAAGCCACCCTGTCTTTATCTGTTTGTGCAGCCTTTACATCTGACTTGGTATCCATTATTTAGAGATGTACTTTACTGCCTAGACAGTAGCTGCAATTTTAGAAGTAGGGCGGGCTAACAATTTGTTGTTAAAGGTGACCTTGGAGGATTTAGTGAGGCCAAATACTGTTGCTGAGAGGTGTGATATTTACTGATATAGTTATGCTGGTAAAAGCCCAAGTGTAGATACAGCTATACTAGTATAGTGCACTTTCTACTAGTATGTCTTATTTTACGTTGCCAAACAAGGATAAGATATGCCAAAATAAGCACTTTTATACTGGTACAACTGTGTCTCCGCTGGCGTGGGGAGGAGGGGTAGGGAGTGATGACACTTTAAATATTCCAGCGTAGTTAAAGTGGCAAAATTTTTAAGTGTAGACAAAACTTTACCCTAATCTGAGTCTTCCTGATGATGTGAATGTAAGTTATGGTAAAAGAAAGCAGTTTTTTAAAGCAGTACACATATTTTGGAGTGTTTTAACAACCTAAACTTTCAAATGTAAGTAGCAATTTTGTGTGCCAAAATTGAAACACCTTAAAATCCTTTGGATGCTACCTTACAGGGGCCTGATTTTCAGAGGTTGGATGCTCTGCACTTCCTTAAAATCATGCCCTTTTAAGGCATTTCAGGTTTGGGACCCAGAAAAATCAGGGCAACCCCAAACCACCAGACACTTGGAAAATTTAGGGCTTTACCATTCTGGATGCCTGTTGTTTCCTTAACACGTGACCATCAAACACCTAAGCACAGGAGTAATTTTACATATACAGGTAATCCCTGTGAATATAATGAGACGACTAATGTGTGTAAAGATACTTATACACATGTTTGCAAGACCAGGACCTTGTTTGGTCAGAATAATGCTGGCTTTCTTATCAGAGCTGAAATATCTTTGTTTAACATATATGAATTGTTAGTACAGACGATTACTGGTCTGTATATCTAATAAGAAATTTATATTCCTTTATCTCCTGTTTGTCTGTGCTGTTTTTCCCAGTTCAGCAATAATTTTTCCCACATCTTTTTGTTTCTGTTCCATTAAAACTTTTGCTGTTTGAAGGCATAGCTAAGTCTGTCTTAACAGAGGTTGTTTGAGTCCTTCCCTTAGAGGTGGGTTTGGCAGCATCCTTTGCATCGTTATTTTGAGTACAGTCATTTTGGGTTTGATTTCCAGACGGGTAGCACAGAGTTATGATCTGATAGTTCAAAGGACAACATTTTGCATTTTTCTATTCTCCAGCTTTCATCTTTAAGGTATCAGCATATAGTCTGTTCTAGGAGGAGAAATGTGGATTATAGAAAAGCACATGTAGTCTCTGCCTTAGGGGTTCTGGGACACCAGCGATCTAGTTCTGAAATTATAATTAATAGTTTTTTGGAGGAAGCAGCTGTATTGGGATAGATCCCTGGTCTTAAAATTTATCCAGATTTTGATGAGCAGCCTTGGTTGACCCCAGTGCTCCTCAGATCTCAGCTAGGAGCAGCAGTAGCAGACCTCACTAACTCTCTTTAAATGCATAAAGCAAGGACTTGACTAACCATGGGGAAGACAGTATTGCTTTAACGGAGGGAAAAGCACAGTGGGATCATGGGAACTGCTTATATTATTTTGACTGTACTATGTTTTATCTTTTGATCGTAGGCAGTGGGGGAGAGGATGTGCACATGTGTGTGTATATTCTTATTTACTATTTGTATTGTGGTAGCCCCTAGGAGTCTCAGGATCCTAGTGTGGTAGGCACTGTACATACACAGACTAAAAGGATGGTCCCAGCCCCAAAGAGTTTTCAATCTAAGTAAATAACACATGCCCTGATCCTTTAAGCTTTTTGTTCTTCCCACAGCAAGCAGGGAACCTTAAGAAAATCACAACTTGTAAGACATGTAAAGAATTGCCAGCTTTTTTATTTTTAATTAAAAATGTGCATTTTTACAATATACTTCAATACCAGGAGGTCTGTTGATAGTGAATCCTACACCAGAGCACTGGAAATGATTGCCAGAAGCTGGGACTGGATGACCGGGGATGGATCACTTGATAAATTGCCCTGTTCTGTTCATTCCCTCTGAAGCACCTGGCACTGGCCACTGCTGGAAGACAGGATACTGGACTAGATGGACCATTGGTCTGACCCAATATCCCGTTCTTATGAAATTGATTCCTCTGCTGATGTGCTTGTGTGATCTGCATTTAGCTGTTTAGTATGTTTAGCCAGACATGCTCACATTCCTTAACCCAATCATTTGGAATACAAGAATTCTATTCCCATTGAGCTAACTGCTCTTAGGAAGTGAGCTGTGTTACGATTCTTGTATTTTAAAGTGACATGGTTCCCATCTGGCATGAGCCAGGTTGATCATTTCCTTTTAACTTAGTTGAACATGCCTTCTTGATACTGCACTATTGTCAAAAATGTAACATGCCATTGTACTCTGTCTCGTGCTGGCCTGTAGAATACATCTAAATGATCTCCATGTTTGGAGGGGAGGGAGAATTTTACAGATTAATGCTGCTACTGTCAGTGCTAGGATCTTCAGCAACTAAAATATATACATTTCCAAAAATCTGATTCACAGCTCATGGTAAGCCTCTAGCATATAAAGTATACAATTATTATTTCTCCACAGCCTAACTTATCACAAACCGGGAAGAGATTTTCAGCATCTTGTAAACATCGTGATTGTCATTTTGGCTGTTGTTCAGTCAGGGAGAGTGTATTCCTGAGGAGGCCGGGCTGCAGCTGGTCAGAAGGGGATTTTAAAATCCAAGCGTTTGCAGATAAAGTGATCAGCTGCTATTTCTTTTTCTCTTTCTGCTGGCAGCGCCTCACAAATACTATATTGGATTTCGGTATGTCCATCCTTTGACAGAAGAAGCAATTGAAGAGATGGAGAAAGATGGCGTTGAAAGGGCTATTGCATTCACACAGTATCCACAGTACAGCTGTTCTACCACGGGTGAGTGTGTCTGTGAAAGTGCAGTAAAAGAGGAAGATAAACAGCATATAGACAAATGTATCAGAACAGCTGAGAGTCCAAGCACAAGAGGCTTATGAAAGCATGAGGGAACTTTTGGGATGTGAATGAAAACCCAGCCTGCCTTCCTCGAAACCAGCTTCCTGGTTGGCCTGCTTTAAGTTTCCCGATTATAAGTAGAAGCCTGTTCTCTAACAATAAGGAATTTTAAATTTATAGGCCTTGTTAGACCTCCATGCCTCACAACATCCCTATGAGGGGTTATACCAATTTTACAGATAGGTAAACTGAAGCACAACTCCATAAAAGGGCACTTTCCTGAAGTTACATAAGTGAGTTGCATAGCCAGAATTGGAACCCAGGAGTCCTGACTCAGTCACCTGCTCTAACCATTAGAGCCACTATCAGTGCCAACAAAATCAGAAACCTACATAACCGGAGTATGTGCATGTTCTAGAGATAAATATTTCCACCCCCTCCCCTGGCCCTAGGACAGGTGATAATGCTTAGTGTACATTTCAGTTTAAAGCAGGGACCCATCCTCCCCATACAATATAACATGCTTTTGGGTTTTCTGTAGCACACGGTGATGCTTAGTATAATGCTCCCTTAATAGCTCCTGAAAATAACTGCTTTAGTTGAGGATTTAGTTGGCAGGTAGAAAAGATCTATTAGTTATATAGACTTCATGAGGTAAATATTTTTTTCTACTCTTATGCTCTCAGTTCTGATTTGCAGTGTAATGTATTTGATACCTAGTCCTTAAAATATTGAAATGGCTGGTTGTAAAACTCTTTTTTAAAGTCTGGCAGTATCCATACTTCTGATGAATGTATAGCTAAAGCTCCTGCTAATCTCCTAATTTTGTGCATTTCAGGAAGCAGCCTAAATGCCATTTATCGCTACTATAATAAAAAGGGGGAGAAGCCAAAGATGAAATGGAGCATTATTGACAGGTGGCCCACACATCCCCTTCTCATTCAGGTATGGAGTTTGTATGCAAACCATTGTGGCTGTCAGGAAAACTCTTTTTGCTTGTCAATTGAGCAGATTCGACATGGAGTTATTGAGGGTACGTCTCCACAGCAAGAGAAGACCCACAGCAGTAAGTCTCAGAGACCAGGTCAGCTGACTTGAGCTCCTGCAGCGGGGCTAAAAATAGCTGTGGAGACGTTCAGGCTGGGGCTGGAGCCCAGGCTCTGAAACCTGGCAAGGGAGTCTCAGAGTCCGGGCTCCAGCCCAAGCCTGAACATCTACACTGCTATTTTTAGCTTTGCAGCACAAGCCCCGGGAGCCCAAGTTAGCTGACCCAGGCTCTGAGACTCGCTGCCATGGGGTTATTTTTTTTTTTGCTGTGTGGACGTACCCCATGAGACTACTTGTCTTAAAGGGACACAAACTTGTTCCCTGATTTAGATTCTTTCAAAATTTTGAAAACCTCAGAACAAAAGGAATATTTCAATGTCATGTTGTATTTCATAATATAAAATATATATCCTATGTGCTAGGTCTGAAATTACTGGGGGCAGTGTTAGTTCAGGATTAATGTGTGGAAGCTTGCATTGCTTCCATAGACCTCCATATAATCAGTGCTAGTAATGTCACCCTGAGATCCACAGCCTAAGGGGCTCGATTATCCTCCCATTGAAGTTCACGGTAGACTTCTCATTGACTTCAGTGGGAACAGAATTAGGACTCCCTTCGAAAAGAAGTGAGGAAGGAGGGGGAAGTGGTAATGTGCTTGACTGAGGGAGGAGCCCTTTTTTTTTCTTCTTTTAAAGAGGTGGAATGCATGTGCTGGGCTTTTAATAATAGCACTAATGTGGTTTTGTATTATTCTAAAGCCCTTGTCTGGCATCAGAGAGGTGGGTAATGCTGGCCACAGCAGTAGCTGCAGCAGAAACACTTAACAGCAGCCACTTTCTGCTCCTTCCTTTCCAGGAAAGATCTTAGTGGCTGCTTTTGCTGGGGAGAGACAGAGAGATGCCAGGGGAGCGTGAAAAGCAGAGTTGGGAGCTTTTCTTCTTCTTCTGCCTTTGACTTTTGCATTTTCACGCTGGTCTCTGACTGACTAGAGTGCAAGTGACTGAGGGGAGACCAAGAGAGAATAGTAGTTCTTGGCACTTGTGCATGCCGTTCACTTCTTTCACTGAGATGTCTCAGCAGAGTTCAGGAATCCGCTGCATGATCAAATAATCTACCAAATGCTGCTCTCCATTAGATGGATTGCACACAAATACAGCTGCGTTTTGTAAGCTAATCAACATGCATTTCTCCATGCCCAAGGGAGCCTGTAAGTGAAGGGCTGGCTCAGCCTATGATTGTAACATTGCAACAGAAATTAAAGTTTAATTTTTTGTAATGTTTTTGTCCTATCTGTGGTGGTGGTGTTGCAATGTGTCTGGTAGGGAGCTGCAGACAGTCACCACAAACTTTTTTTTTTCCTTCTGGCAGCACCGTGTGCAAGTTGTTAAGTCAGCTTCTTTTCCTTTCTGTATGTTTCCTTGCCACCTGGACATGTATATCTTGGGCTAGGTTCTGATCTCAGTCACTGCTGTGACTCTAAGGTCAGAATCATTCCCTAGGCTTCCATGTGGGGAAACAAGGCTTTGGTTTTCAGGTCTTGGTTAACTGAAACCATCTGTCTCCCCATGTTCTGTCCTATCAGTTGACCTCAGATAAGGAACTCATTCTATCAGCCCACAGATTTAACTGTTGGGTTGGGGGCAGAGCATTCTGAAAGAGGGAACCTGCTCTCCCTGTAGGTCCATCAAAGCCCAAGTTTGTTATCCTTTAGGGCATGCATTTTACACGGCGGGCTTCTGTCAGTGAGAGCAGCTTGACTGAGGGTGTGCGGACAGACACTGATTCAATTTGCTGTAATATCTTAACTTGTGTCCTGTACCTGAAGTCCAAGTAGCTGATCCAAAGCTCATTGGGAGCCTATCAATGGACTTCAACAGGTTTTGATTTAGGCACTGTAATTCATTATTTACTGAACATTTTATTGTACATACTATTGATCAAACTCCCACTGGCATGCTACTAAAAAAAGACCCTTTGCTGTCTCGTCAGAAGTTCTTATGGTGAGCTAACACAAAGCAGAGCAGTGCCCAGCCAATTTGTGCGCATTATTTTGAGCAGATGGGTGCATCTCCTGTTACCGATCTTTACTCTTTTGCCTCTCTCTTACAGTGCTTTGCAGACCACATACAAAAAGAACTGGATCTGTTTCCACCTGAGAAAAGGAAAGATGTTGTCATTCTTTTCTCTGCTCACTCGCTCCCAATGTCTGTAAGTAACATGAAGTCACCTCTGAAGTTGTTAAAACTCCGTCGCATGGGAGAGTCACGTTATTGGTCTGATGGGTTGCATCTCAGGCAAAGCAAAGTTTTGAGTAGCCTGCAGCTTGTAGGCCATCAGGATTAGACCAGACAAGGAACAAAACCTACTTCTTGCCCATCGCTTCCACATGAGGATAATGGCGGGGGAACTAATTGTTTTCTCACCTTTCAAAAAGAAATTACTCTCCCTGAAGCAATGAGAGTAGAATCGTTGCACGTTTGGAATAGACCATCTAGAGTGGGAGATTTTAACACAGTGGGCTGGCAGTAACTAGCAACTTCAATACAGTGGCTTCTAATCATTTTGGAAAAAAAAAAAACCAGTGGCATTGTACCACATAAGTTGAGGCTGCAGAATCTGTCTTCATTTGTGTGATGAGGAACAATCAGGTGATGAGGCAAAGGACAATTTCATAATGAATTCTTCTGTAAAGCTGTCTTGTTCCATAAACACACATTTAAAATGTTTTCAATACTAATGGTTCAGAGTGTCCCAGTTCAGTCAAATTGTGTGTGTCATGGTTCACCTTCTAATAATGTCCACTGGGGTCTTTTTATTATTTTTACAAGTAAAAAACTCGTGGAATATGTCACAGTCAACTGGCGTAATTCAAAACAGTGTTCTCTGTTCTGGAAGTCATTCCAGTGCCAGTCAAGGCTGAGATGCAGGGTACTGCTGTTTCAGAAGTACTGTATTAAAAGTAATCTTTGGTCCTTTCCTTTTGCTATTGCCTAGCCCTGGGAGACTCCTATTCTTGGAATATGCTGCCATCTAGTGGTTAATGGCAGAGGGAACAGTGGACATCAGCAGTATTATTTATTTATTTGTATGAAGGTAGCACTTAGATCCCCCAGCAGAGATCTGGGCCCCGTTGTGCCAAGCACTGTACAAGCACATGGTGAGGGACAGTTCCTCCTCTGAAGAGCTGAGAGTCTAAATAGATAAGACAGACAAAAGGTGGGAAGGGAAAGAGAGCCATGGAGAAGTTGAGTTATCTACCCAAGGCCACACTTCAGGTGAGCAGCTGAACCAGGGGCAGAACTATGACTCTTGACTTCCAAATTTTAACGTGCATTTTTCTTGCTTTTGTTTTTCCCTTATGGGTCTGCAGAGTTCCTACTGTCTCTTTTCAGAGCTGTAAGGACACACATCTTGTTTTCTGCTTTAGTTGCTCCCCTTTTCCTGGATTGACTTCCCGGTTACCCATCCTTTGTTTTACTGTTTCACTTGAATGCCCATCAGCACTGCTTCTTGAATCAGCCAACAGGAGTCATGTTGAATGGCATGGAACATTCCTCTTCGTCCCCTGTTCCATTCCCCAATGTGTTGCTGCCTCCACTGCTGTCCCAGACTTTGCTGGCAAGGGGAGAAATTGACACTGAATGCACTGTGAGTGGCCTGTCCTGTAGTGCAGAGTAATACCGCTAGGGCACTGGGCACAATGAGGAGCTTTTCCCCAACATGTTTGTACTACTGTTTCACTTAAATTGAAGAGAATATAAATAGTAAACATGAGCTTTCTCCAGTCTGAGGCCGGGGATAGGACTCGGTATTCCTCGGTTTTATTTCTAGTTCTGCTACTGGCTCACTCTGTGACTTGGCCAAGTCACTAATGCTCTCTGTGCCTCAGTTTTCTCATCCATAAAATATTAAAGTATCTGTAAATTATCAAACCCACAGAGGTATTATGAGGATTAAATATTTTTAAAATGCTTTGAGATCCTCTGTTGGAAGGCAATTACATGCATGCAATAAAGGAAGCCTGTGAAATGTCAGTTTGATGCTAAAGTAATTGAAAAGAAACCATTTGTGACTCCAGCTAGTGACTGAAAACACACACATGAAATCTGTCGGGCAGGAGCAAATATTCTTTGCAATGGCTAAGATAGGCCTGTTACACGTCAGACTGAGAGTTTATAACTCTTAAATTCTGAATTATCCAGTAAAATAATAGTAGTTACGTTCATTGTGGTATATGTAACGGTTAACGATTTCTGTTGCCTGCACAAACATTTGCCATTGTGCGAGGCACAGCTGCTGCAGCCTGTTGCAGGGGATACATGCACTGTGCTCACGCATGGAGACTTTGCTTGCTTGCTTCCCTTCATTTAAAATGAGTGATTGAGACTGAACGTTTTTAGATGTTCTTTGCACATGAGAAAACATAACATTCACGAAGAATGAAAGGCCAGTGTTTCTGTGTTGCAGGTAGTGAACCGTGGCGATCCATACCCTCAAGAGGTGGGAGCTACTGTCCAAAGAGTCATGGAGAAGCTCAACTTTTCCCACCCCTATAGGCTCGTGTGGCAGTCCAAGGTATGTGGTCAGAAGGAAGTTGTTAAAAGCCACCTGCAGCCCCTTAGTCATCAAAGTTTAGGATGATCTCTTCTCTCTTCCTCTCTCTCCTACTTTCTGGAAGTATCTGAGTTCCAATGGAATGGTGCTCTTTGTGCCTGGGTGTTATCTTCTATATATATTTAACAGCCACTTTAAGTTTTTGCCACTTTACAGAAGTTCTTGATGCATCATTCCCAAGTAAACTTCTGATAGCCCAGAGATTCTCCACTACTCCTCATATGCTCACCCAATGGTGAGGATTTTTCTCGGACTAGCAGCTGGAAATGGGAAGCAAATGAACTATGATAAAGTCTGCTGAAATATTGCTTAGAGACCTTCCAAAAGATCGCTTATATGATTACGTCCATTGTTAAGGACATGAGCCCAATCCAAATAGACTTCATTTTTTTTAAAGCAGGTAACGCAGAATGGGTTGATTTATCTCTCTCTTTGCACGTGACGTTTGTAAACTCCAACTGAAATGAAGGAACTTTAAGAAATGTTAGCCTCATCAGAATTACATGTCAGTAATTTACATTTCTCAAATGTGTTACAGTTACGGGGGCAGAGTTGTTTTGTTCTAAAGCTAGGAAGCAGCAAGTAAAGTATCGTGTTAGCTCTGCATCTGTACTTTTTGGATGTTAAAGAACACCATCGGCTTATTTAGTCTTAAAAATGGAAAAATTCTTTAAAGGCAGGTAAATCCTGCTCAATAGCCGTGGCGGGGGAGGGTTGGAATGAAAAACAAAGGACGCTTATTTTATTTGTAGTAATTTTTTTAAGTGCCCCTCTAAAAGCCAATCATCCACTCAAAATATGTGTTGTTTAATATAAGTAAATTCAGTCTCATAGGATTCTGCTTGTTGTCAGGATGGATTGTCTGGGGGTCTAAACAGAGAGGCAGTGTCTCTTCATCAAAAAGTAATAGATGGAGAGGTGGACAAAGATACTGCTAAACATAATAAGATAAACACAAATTTGATTCTTCATTGAATAAATAAGTATGTGTAGGTTAATTAAATGACGACAGAATATAATTCTTTTAGAATTAATTTATCAAAGCTTGAAGAAAGATTTCCCCCCCCCCCCTCCCACTTTCTCCTAGGTTGGCCCGATGCCCTGGCTGGGTCCTCAGACAGATGAAACTATTGAAGGACTCTGTAAAAGGGGAAAGAAGAACATTTTGTTGGTTCCAATAGCATTTACCAGTGACCACATTGAAACTCTCTATGAGCTGGATATTGAATATGCACAAGTTTTAGCAAATGAGGTAAACATCACTTCAGGTCTCATAATTGCTTGGGCAATTCTGCTCCCAAATTTCTTTCCCCCTGTTTTTAGCGCCGATCTTATGGTTAAATGTTGGTATGGGATTTGGGTCACGTTCTGCTGTTACACTGGTGTAAATCTGGAGTTAATCTGAATTGGCTTCAGAGATGTTACTTTGCATTTTTATCAGTGTAGCTGAGAGCTGATTTTGACCCATTTTATTTTAACTAAGATAAATGGTTTGTATGATCAATAAATAAGGGGTTTGGGGAACCTGGTATCAAAGTAAAATTTTGTCTGCTAATATTTTTTCAGCACGGCTAAAATGATGATTACAGTTAATTCAGTCATTTTAGGGCAACCTCTAAATGATATAGAAAATGTTCTTCAAAAAAGCTACTGGGGTATTGTTTTTTTCCATAACAGCTCTTTATTTTTCTCTCCTCTCTTGTTTTTGATTCAGTGTGGAGTTGAAAACATCAGAAGAGCAGAGTCTCTTAATGGAAATCCATTGTTCTCCAAGGTATCCGTATTGTTACCATAGCTTTAGTAGAAAATACAGCTTAGCAGTCCTCTGGAAAGCTCTAGCAGATTGTTGGTTTCCTCTCATATTATTAAAACATTCTGAGTTTGACTATTAAAATAGAATTCCCCATACTTTGTAGTTCATAGACCACAAGCTATTTTCCTTTGTCACTGTGTTATTTTTTAATTGATACTTATTTTGAATGTTGTTTTGACAAAGAAAAGCAATTTTTCTCTCATCATTTTCAGTCACCTATTTATTGAGATTGCCAGAAAAGCAGAAATGTTCCTTTTTAGGGTCAATATTATGCCAATGAATTTTTAAAATCAAGGTCCCCATTGAAATCAAGGGGAAGTTATATTAAAAAATTGGTGTCACAACACATCCCTTGGTCTGACTGATTGTTGGTCTGGCTAACTCGTTAGTTTGGTAATGTGCATGTTTTTTGCAAGTGGTTCACTCACTTCTGCTTTTTAATACTCTGTCTTTCAGGCACTGGCAGACTTGGTCTATTCACATATCCAGTCGAATGAAATCTGCTCCAAGCAGTTAACCCTCCGCTGTCCGCTTTGTGTAAATCCTGTCTGCAGGGAGGCAAAATCCTTCTTCACTAATCAACAGCTGTGACGTGCAGCGTAGAAGAACACACTTGATTTGTGCAGGGAAATCACTTAATGGTGCAACAATGCAGACATCAGAAATTGCACACAGATAGCCAAACTCTAGCATTCTGGTACACTCTTCTAACCCCAGTGGCTTCAGTGGGGTTGCAGTTTTGTAACAGAGACGTGAATTTGAAGTTTTTCTTTTTTTATTGGAGAGATGTGGGTAGAAGGGAAGGAAGGAAGGGCTTGATGCAGTGAGGTGCTGAGAGGTCTCAATTCCCCTGGGTCTAATGAGCACTTCATAGCATCAGGCCCAAAAGTAAGCACTGAAAAAACTTTGATACAAACTGGCATCTAAAGCTCTTTGCAGGGAGTTCTTTATATGCACTAATGTCATGAATATATTCATTTCAGCCTTCCAGGTGTAGAGTGTACTATTATTATTATTTTTTGCTACTGGTGCAGTATTGCTAACACAGTTACCAGTCATCTTCTCTTACAGATATATTTTCAGATGTGTTTTGAATTCTGATTTTTAAAAAAAATAATATGTATATTTTTTAAAACATAGAAGTTTATTTTGGTTTTCCTGGGAGAAAAGAGATTCTGCAAAAGCCCAGACAAGCTTTGCCCCATTGGAACAGTGGCATTGTAGGAGATTTGTTTACATTTTCTTGAAACTTTCTCATTGTCTGAAGGAAAATCTCTGTCTGTGGAGAGCATGAAGTGAAAGAAATGACCCAGGACTGAGTTATATTTTTGGAGAACACTCCACTTAAATGGAGTTCTAGCTATATTTCAAATCTCGTTACTGTCAACAGCAAACACTGTAGCTGGTTGTAAGGGGGGGTTGGCTTATCCTTCAAACCAATGCTTTTCTCTTCTCCAAAGGGCTTTCTCTGTTTGATTAAGCAAATTCAGAAAGTTGAACTGGCTCTTCTGAGGATTTATAGATCTGCTCTGTGCTTTCCACTGCGTCAGGACATTGTGGTTTTTGTGGGATATCTATGGAGCTACATGGGCACAATCGATCCAGTTTAATTCATGTTGTCAATTAAAACCCCTGTGATATATTAGGAGTAATTTACATTGTGGTGGGTGTGCCAGATGAGGGGTGCAGGATGCCTCTTATCCTAACAGCTGCGGTGGGTATAAATTCCCTAACCCAGAAACCGAGTTCTGCCCTATTACATTCCCTGGGCTATTTTTAGGGCCTGATCCTGACCCATCTAAATCTCCACTGGTTTCGGTGGGGCATTTGGATACACCAGGAATGCAGTCTAGTCCTAACTATTTAAATGATGGAGGTTGTATAAAATAAAGCAGTGGGCATTCAGCACAGTCCCAGTTGCTGGCCACTACCCAGCATTGCTCGGTTTTGGCTTGAAATACATTCAGAATGGAATTATCATAGAGTCTGGATTAGCAGCCCCTTCATATAGGGGACATTCCCTCGAGGGCTAGAAGAATCCATTAAAAGTATTCTGTGGGAGAGCTCATTTATAGGCACTGGTCTAGCTGTCAGCTTCATGAATACAAATGTTTATCCTATATAATTAGCACCAAATACTGGAGGCTGTTTGCAAGTCGTTCTAACACGCAGATATTGCTTACATTGATGAATCAACTAATCATAAGATGTGGAAGTGCAGGGGCTGTGATTATTAGACAATTTTACTTGCTCGGGTAATTGTGAGATGCACATAGTTTGTGCTCCTGATCCTCCAGGGATAGGGTTGTTTAAGGATAACATAGGCCTCTGTTGCCATAAAACTTGTTTTGCTCCATTTTATGTTGAAAGAGTTGACGTTTAGGATGCTGGAGACATAAATTAACATAATTGTTTATCAGCCAGTGGGCTAGATACACTGGTATGGGGAGATGGAAATTACACTTCCTGCCTCAGCCAGACACACACACACTGTGCCTAATACTCTCCCTGAGGGAGGAACAAGGTTTTTCCACTGCCACCCCTATTTCAGCTTCCCAGTGTGTGTGTAAAGGGAAAGGCTACATTTAAACTACTCCGGGGGCTTCATAGGAGGTTGCTGCTGAATCAGTACATCATATACTGGGCCTGCACCCTCCACTTTTTTGAACAGGTTCTTACAGTCCCCCAGCTCTTCAACCGAAAGGAGGCTGCTTCTGCTGCTGTGCCAAGGGCAGGCAAACTTTTTGGCCTGAGGGCCGCATCGGGTTTCATAAATTGTATGGAGGGCCGGTTAGGGGAGAGGGTCGTGGCCCGACCCCCCGGGACTCCTGCCCCATCCAACCCCTCCTGTTCCCTGACGGCCCCTCTGGGACCCCTGCCCCATCCACACACACACACACCCCGCTCCCTGTCTCCTGACTGCCCCCGGACACCCGCTGCCCCATCCAACCCTTCCTCTCATTCCTGACGGCCCCTCTGGGACCCCTGCCCAATCCAACCACGCCTGTCCCTTGACTGCCGCCGGAACCCCTGCCCCCTGCCACCCCATCCAACCCCCCCTCCTTCCTGACTGCCACCCTGGGACCCCGCGCCATTCAACCCCCTGTTTCCCTTCCCCGACCACCATCCACACCCCTGACCACTACCCTGAACTCCCCTGCCCTCTATCCAACCTCCCTGCCCCCTTACCGCACTGCCTGGAGCACCGGTGGCTGGCGGCGCTACAGCCGTGCCGCTCGGCTGGAGCTGGGCCACGCTGCTGCTGCCGCCACCACACAGCACAGAGCACCGGGTCAGGCTGGGCTCTGCAGTTGTGCTGCCCCAGGAGCTCACAGCCCTGCCGCCCAGAGCATTGTGCCAGTGGCAAAGCGTATGAGCTGAGGCTGCGGGAGAGGGGGGGCAGCGGGGGAGGGGCCGGGAGCTAGCCTTCCGGGCCAGGAACGACGGTCCCGCAGGCCAGATGTGGCCTGTGGGCCATTGTTTGCCCACCCCTGTGCTGCGCCCTATTTTCATCCTGGACTCCCTGCCGCTGAGATGTTGTGCTGGGATTTATGCCCGTGGAAGCCAGATGAATTGAGAGTACTCTCTGTCTAGCGTTCTGATTTTCAACACTTACACTGCATCTTGCTCCATGATCCACACCATCTGGCCCATGGGTTTGTATAGTCTGTACACTGCGACAAATTTCATATGACATTTTTCCTTCTCTATGTACATTATTACAATGGCCTTTTCCCTGCTTAGTAGGGTCTGTGTTGGAGAGACTGAAGGAGTGATGGCCAGGCACTGTATAGCTAAATTTGTCTTTCTCCAGGAGCTCCAATTGCCTTTAAATTCCTTTAGTCCCAGTCAGAGTCTATTCTCTTGCCTAATGAGGGGCCAAAGGGAGCATTGGTATTCTCATGACTCCTCTTGGCACTAATGGGAGTTAGTCACATACGTTTCCATCCTCTCCTTTTATCCCCTTCCCTGCATCCAACCACCACACGGATGGGAGAATAGGCCACCAAGAGCCAACTGCTTCCCTCAGATGGAATCAGTGAGAGTTATCCACCTGCATTGCTGGGCGAAATTGAGCCCTAACATGGGAAAGCCTCTGACCAGGATTTGAAGAATCAGAACACCAGAATAACAATTCTTGCAGCATACCTTGGAGGACATTTTTAACCTTACACCTCCCATTATACAGAAAACTGCTTGTCTCCAATTCCACTTCTCTGCTTTGACTGTTATGGGGTAACAGAATATAGTTTACACCTCTACCCCGATATAACGCTGACCTCGGGAGCCAAAAAATCTTACCGTGTTATAGGTGAAACTGCGTTATATTGAACTTGCTTTGATCCGCCGGAGCGCGCAGCCCCGCCTCCCCGGAGCGCTGTTTTACCGCGTTATATCCGAATTCGTGTTATATCGGGGTAGAGGTGTATTTATAAAATTTTCCTGCGAATGCCTCTTAAAAGCCTTGAATATATAGGTCTTCTGATATGCACTGTTACCAGCACAATTAGGAATCTACCCAAAGTTGGAAACGGAAGGCTAACTTTATGTGAACATTGTAATATTATACAAATTGATTGGCTTTTTGTTTTCGTACTGAAGAATGTAGAGGGAATATTAGTTGGCATTAATTATGAGGCATTACATTTATCCCCAGTAATAGAAGATATTCAGTTTTTATGTATGCTAACCACAAGTGGGATAATTAACAAACCTGTTCAGGCTATTGTTGCTATTAGCCCATAGTGTGGAAATCATTTAATTTTCTAGCTTTTAGCAGACTGATCCTTTCTCAGTGAGTTGGTGGTTTTTTTTCTTTTTTTAGAGTATAGTATCACTCTCTTACTATTTCACACATTGTTTTGTCTGACAGATTTCATCACAGCATCAACATTATAATAAAATACGATTACAGTTAACCAGCACTATTAATGATTGTGTTTTTAGAAACTACATTTTTTTTTCTTGCATGTTAAAATAATAATTGTGAAAGCAGAGACACCAATGCTAATACGAATTCCATTGCAGCCAAAGTCATTGTACTCTAGAAGTACATACTTGGAAGTATATATGGGTACAATAACCAAGCGTTTTCTGGGAACTTTCTATTTCTGTGCCTCGTCATTGTTTAGCATTCTAATAGTCAACATCTTTTGTAACTGTTGTAGTTGGAAGGTTAAAATCTTCTCTTACCTGTTGGTACATTTGTATGCATTCAGCTGCAGCTGAGACAAGTTTTAAGGGTTTGTGGCTACTAACTCCAGTCTTACCAGATTCTGAGCTTCTCTGCTCTGGATGAATTGGATGGGAGGCTCAGGTCCTTGGACAATAATCTAGCTTCATGGTGGTTATAAATGGTACTCCATTTACAGAACCACAGTTCGTTTTCAAGGCACTGCTCAAAAGACCTATGGAGGAGAGGGCGGATGTAAATATTTGCAGGTGGGGTGCCTGGGTTTGGCTCTGTAACCCCTATTTCATTAATAAGAGCTCAGCAACTAAATCCCAACATGTCACTTCAAAAACCAGAGGGAGACGGGAAATAGAAGCAATGGTGTCCTGAGGGAAGAAACAGGAATTATAAACATTTGCAAACAATATGTTTTGGAAGAATTGGCTTGTGACTAGGTTGTCGTCATGGTAGTTTTGCTGTCCATCTGGATGCTGAAATTGTATTCAACCACAAGTAAGAAAAACAATCTCCTTAATTACCTGCTTAAATAAGTGATAGCTTCCGAAAGTGATGCCCTACTTCCACAGCGGAGTGTGGGCTTTTCTGTAATACATAAGGGGAGAAACCCTGGCACCAGTAAAGTCAACGAGCATTTTGCTATTGAGTTCAGTGGGGTCAGGATTTCACCCAAGGTATTCAGAGGCTCCTTTTAACTTCCCCCTCTATCCCACTCAGAATGTTGGAACTTAGCATGAACTGAAAGAGATAATAGTTCCTTTTATTTCTTAATACCTTACATGTTCCAATATTTGCTTTAAATGCAAGACATGGATATTAGATTGAACAGGAACTTCCATTTAGTATACAATGAATTATTTGTATAATCTGATGTACCAATTGCCATTAAGATGGATATTGACATTAAATTTTTTTTTTAAAGAAATAATTGAGATGTGTCTCTGAATATGTGAAGGAAGATTTTTTTCCAGACCAATATCCAACATTCTCTGTGCTAACTTCTTTTTCTTTGCGTGATAAAGAGAAAGCATACGCTTTCTATGTTTAACTCATCTATTCTAGATGCCCTTGCTTTTCAGTGGAAATAATGGCGTTTTATTCCTGTGTGGTAGCCTGGTGTCCTACAGCCGCACATTCTGGGTACATCAAGGTTGGAGTTCACTAATCAGTTTAGATGTGCTTCCCCGCCCCCATGGTGAGTAGTGGATTCTCTACACATGCAAGTATCTCCACATGTTTTGGTAAATCAACAATCCCAATAGTCAAAGCTGTTAATTCTGTTAGCGTAGAGGTTTATCCTTCTGTATATCTTTCAGTAATCGATACAATCTAGGTCTGACTTTTTCAGAGGTGTGAGCTCCCATAACTTTCACTTACTTCCATTGGGTTATTGGCAGCTCTTGACAATTAGACCTTAGTATCTTAACTCATCACATAACATGGTGACTAAAACAATTGAGAACAAGACTTTCATTTAAGGAGAAACAGCCACAGAAGATCACTTGCAGCACTTTCTTCTTGTGTCATTCTCTATATAAGGGGTAAGGTCCAGTATACGTGTGGGCTGCTTATGTACAGTCTATTTTCTTATGGATAAATGTTTTCCTCTTTAAAAAGCAACAGAGAGTCCTGTGGCACCTTAAAGACTAACAGATGTATTGGAGCATAAGCTTTCGTGGGTGAATACCCACTTCGTCTGTGCTACTGTTTTCTCGTATCTTCTGCTCTGCTTCCACCCCCAACATTTGCCATGACACCACTGAGTGTTTGATACAAAGCCAAGTTCAGATCAATATATGAAAGTAGATATAAAATTTATG
Organism: Emys orbicularis; assembly: GCF_028017835.1. Lineage (NCBI taxonomy): Eukaryota > Metazoa > Chordata > Testudines > Emydidae > Emys > Emys orbicularis. The sequence continues at coordinate 20,732,348 of NC_088688.1, read as the reverse complement.
CATAATCCCTTGTAGTCATGGTCCAGCTGTGAAGCAGTATTGGATCACAGAGGATTTCCCATTATGAGAAGGTATGAAATTTAGCACAAATCCAAGGACACCATTTGTAACAGCAGGCTCAAAAAGATGGTGAGAGACAGATTTGACCTAGTTTCAAATCCCACATACAACTGCTAATTTATTTGGTTATCTATTAACAGTCTCTAGGCAGTTTACTTTTTATGTTTAAAATTAAGTGCTTGATTGATTATTTTCTAGAACAGTGATGGGATGTTGTTCTATACTTAAGCCAATCCATTAGTGAGCTCTCATTACTGATCTCTTTTCTGTGTGTGTGTGTGTGTGTGTGTGTGTGTGTGTGTGTGTGTGTAACGACATGGTTGGATGGGGGAAGGGAGGGAGAGTTCAAGAGGGTGGTGGTGGGCTGTTTCTCTAGCAGCTCTGTTTCAAGGGCATTTCCAAAGGGATTTTCCATCTTTAAAAGACACCGACTACTTCAATAGGTCTAAATAACATCCAGGCTTCTGAAGAATAATATGATTTTTAAAAATGGAAGCCCCGTCGCTTGACACTTTAAAACTAGACTGAACAAGCACTGTAGAACATAATGTAGGGAACAATCCTGCACCGGCGGGGGGGTGGGTGAAATGGACCTTTCATGTCTTCAATTGCTGTGAGCATAATTCTGGACTCCTGTGGAATGCTTGGGTAATAGACTGCACAGGGGATCTCTGCATGGGGAAAGGGAACAGAATCCCCCCCAGCTGTTTGCTATAAACCCTAATTCAACCAAGCACTTAAGTGTGTGCTTAATTTCAAGCACATGAGCAAACTACTCGTGCATAAAGTTAAACACATGCTTAGGGGCTCTGCCAGTTGTGGTCCCTATCCTTTAGAATGGAGTGTTGCCGGAGTAAGCATGGCAGGATTTGTATTTGTTATTTGAAAAATAGATACAGTTGCATGAAGATAACTATAAATCTGTTAATGACAGGTATCATAAAACTCATTTTTACTCGGGTGGTAAGAACCTCTTAGGAATCTGAAAATAGAATTTGTATCTCTAATTATTGTTTTCTCAAAGTAGAAAGGAAACATTTAAGTTATTTTCTCCATAAATTTGTCATGAAGCACAAGGTAACATACTTGTCTACTTTCTTGTTTTGAGACCCCATCCGTGGCATTGGCAGTACAGTTCTTGAAATAGTTCCCTTGTTTTTATGCCTCAGCACAAGTGGGGTGATGGAGTTAAGCAGTGGTTCTCAACCTTTCCAGACTACTGTACCCCTTTCAGGAGTCTGATTTGTCTTGGGCACCCCCAAGTTTCACATCACTTAAAAACTACTTGCTTACAAAATCAGACATAAAAATACAAAAGTTTCACAGCACACTATTACTGGAAAATTGCTTACTTTCTCATTTTTTACCATATAATTATAAAAGAAATCATTTGGAATATAAATATTGTACTTACATTTCAGTGTATAACAGAGAGAGTACTATAAACAAGTCATTGTCTGCATGAAATTTTGGTTTGTACTGAATTTGCTAGGGCTTTTTAGGTAGCCTGTTGTAAAACTAGGCAAATATCTAGCTGACTTGATGTACCCCATGGAAGACGTCTGAGTACCCCTAGGGGTATGCGTACCCCTGGTTGAGAACCACTGCTTTAAGATACTTTTATGCCTCTAGTAATCTGGGTCAGCCATGTATCTACCTGGGTGCCAGTGTAAATTAGACCTCATCAAGCTGTTCTCACTTACACTATGCTTATGCTCAAATAAATTTGTTAGTCTCTAAGGTGCCACAAGTACTCCTGTTCTTTTTGCGGATACAGACTAACATGGCTGCTACTCTGAAAACTATGCTTCCCGTGACACCACATGGGAGACAGAGAATAGCCAGAGCTTAGATTGTTCAGGCCATGTTGATACCCCACCCTGCCCAAGCCCCATTGGCTGAAGGTTAGTAGGTAGGGCCAGCACAGACCCCTTACTTTGGCTCTGAACTTGTTGTGGAAGCCAGCCCCTAATATGCCACTGGAGCAGCACACAGGGGCAGACCACAAGAAAGAATGGGCTTAGTGCTTCTTGTTACCTCTTATTACAGAGCCAGCCGGAGGAGCTTGCCATTGGCTTTTTAATTCCTCTGCGTGCTGGCTTAAAACGTGTACCTATGTGATTTAATTAGACACGGCCCAACATGTTACAACTTTAAGTTACAAGAGTATCTTTAAAAATCCCCGATGTGACTTGGTATTGCAAGAGCCAGGAGCCACGTGGTGCTTTTAAAGATGGTGACATCTCCTCTGTTAGGTTAACTTGCAAAAGTTATGATTCACCCTATTATTGTGTGGGTGGGTGTGCCCAGCTAGACAGGCACCATTGTCTGCATAAGCAGGAAGTAGGCCACGTTGAGAAGAAAATATACCACATGGGATGGCATCGCAGAAGTTCACTTTGCTCAATGGGGGAAAGTCAATGCTGGCAAGCAATGAGAAAGACAGACAGCTGGGTTGCAAGACTGCACTTTGGATCTGCAACTGCCTTGGTACCAGAGCCTCGTACTGCAATGAGGAACAAAGAATGCAGTAACCTTTCCCTTCAGTCTTCAAGAATGCCCCTGCTGACATCAGACAGACTCTGTAGCATTCCTCCTCCCCAACCACTACCCATCTCCCAGAAAAATGTTCCTGCAAAGAGTCGAGGGGAAGACAGGTCCCTGGAACCTGCCCACTATCCCTTTTGGCTGCCTCTCTTTATGCCAAACTTTTAAGATGATTCTATGAGCATTCATGATTTAGTCCAACCTTTGCTATCCTAACTGGACTTTTGCGGTGTAGCATGTGTGCCATGCAATGAATGCTGTATCTAGAGAGAATCTGCATAGTCCCGGAGATACCATCTGTTTTTTAGGACATCCCTTATCCCGTTTATGCCAATGCGGTGATGTTAACGCTTATATTGCATAACACCTGTTAACACTTATCTACCATTGACACAGGGTTTGTAGGGAGTTCTAATGGCCAAAAAGGCAAGTGATACAGCAGCCAGCAGATTACAAACTACACTAAACCTTAAACAAACAAACAAAAGACTGATTTATAAATCCATCGGACAACGTGTAAGTGACTTATTTATAATTCATGACTTTGAAGCCTTTCCGTTACCACATTCACAACCCTCCTCTCTCACTTTGAACACGTTGAGTTCTAAATTTGGAATGCATTTCAAATCTGGTTTTGTTTCCCCTCTGAATCTGGATTCCGCAGTAACTGCCAGGAAAATGTTATTTAATTTGCATCTACTGTCTGATCGAGTGGCATTCTTTATGTGACTGTACTGAGATGGATTGTCTCCTTGAGCTGCACAGTCTTTTATCATTTGGAGTTCAGAGGTTACATCAAAAATTGCCTGCCTGCTGCCTGATGTGACATTTGAACTCCAAAGGGCAAGAGATCATGAGGCCATAAAGTAAGGCGAAAGCACTAAAGGTGTCATTCCTATTGTTCTCAAAGGACAAGAGTTTAAGACTAGATCACATGATTCATGGGGTAGGGAAGGGTGAGATAATGTAAGGGAAGATCAGGAAAAATAGTGAGTGCACATTGCAATTAAGAACCAGTTGGTATCCAAACTGTATTACAGATTTGTTTTTGTGGGATATTTTCTGATCATTACTGGTACACTGTTGACGTGATCTCTGTAGGAATAGTAATCTTCCGCTCTCTTTTTTGCATGTGTATGGGTGGTTATTTGTGTGGCCCCCTAAATGAGTGAAAAAGCATATACCCTCTGTGTGGAGACGCTGCATGATTGTGTGTGTGCATACGCAAAGTGTTACCAGTCCAGAGTAGAACAAATCTGAAAACTCCTCTAGGATATATTTCATTCTCTCTCACAGTGGCAAACAAAGGAAAAAATATTGCAGCTTGAGTACTGGGGTAAGTAGCTTTAAAAAGAAAAGTGCTATATTAGTGCTATTACTGTTTTTAAAATACAGAATCATTGGCAGTGATTCAAACCTCAGAACAATATGTCATTAGAAGGAGAAAGTCTATTTGGAATAAGGGTAAAGCTATATTTGTGGCTAGTTAGCATTTCAGTATAAAGCAAAATTAATATGAAAGGTAAGAGCTGCTGAGTTCAAAATAAATATAATGGACTTGATGCTTAATGGTACTGACCACTGAACACTCCCATTAACTTTAATGACAGCTGTGGGTGCTCAGTACCTTTCAGGGATAAGACCCACTATGAAGGACTTAGAACTAAAAGTCAAGGCTTAGCCTCATTATCTTGACATAAAAATACATTATCCACAATAATCTAAAAACCAAAACTAACTTGTACTGATTTATGGAAAGGTTTCAAGGGTCTTTCAGAAATGCATGTGAAGACACATTTACACTCCCTAGTGGCAGGGAAAACCTTACACAGCAGCAGAAAGGAGAAATACTCTAGCAGAGCTGAAAGCATAACAGCTACAAACATACTGCAGCATCTGAAAAGAGCCATTATAAATAGAAATCTCTCCCCAAACAATATTCCCAGACAGACACAGCAGTGCACCTAATGCAGTTTCAGAAGACAAGCTTTGAACAATATAAAACCGCAGTGGAGGTGAATACAGTTTAAAGGGGAAATTGAATTGTGGTGATCTGAACAACGGGCAAGCTAAGGAAAGGATGATCTGGAGATTATTCTGAATTAGAAATCCCAGAGATTATAATAATGTCGGACAGAGATGTCAAAATACATAGAGATCATTTATTGTGGTGAAGATTAGGGGTGAAATCCTGGCCCCACTGGAGTCAATGACAAAATTCCTATTGTCACCCAGGAATTTATAGAACTTGCTGTTATCCATCACATATAGTTTTCAATGGTAAGGTGTGAATATTATGTTCAAACCTGATATACTGACTTCTGTAATGCCTATCATTGTAGGAGACAGGCTCTTTAAAATATTATGACACTTGTCTAAAATGATGGCATAAAAATTAGGATTACTGCTCCCATAACCACAGCCAGTGAGGAACTAACTGGTAGGCAGGGCACAAAGCAATCCAAATTGAAACTCAGAACATATGTATAGAAACAATATGGCAAAATACTCATCTCTATCGACGTCAAGAAATGCCTTGACATTGTCTTAAGTGGGTTCAGAATTTAGTTCCTACTACGAGTGAGAGAGAATCAAGTATTCAATAAATAATGCCCTGAGTTTCCCCACACATGTTTATAATAACTTCAACTCCCAGGAACTTAATTAAGAAGATTTAAAAAATCCAGTGCCCATTGACCCAATGGAAATATTTCTGTTAATGCCAATGGGCTCTGATCAGATCTTAGGTGATTAAGAACAAGATTAAAACAATAGTCCAGGAGATAAATTTAAGTGAATTTTTTTCTCTGATGCTTTTCAGGTTATGGTGGTAAAAGGGCTCGTGGAGACACAAGAGAGTGAACATTAAGCCACATATTCAGGCATATTAATTTTGGGAGGAAAAAATGGAAAGAACTTTTCTTCCTATTTTCCTGCAAACTTTTTGCCCTTCTAATAACTCCCTTAATAGCAGGCCTGCAGAAGTCAGAGATCCCCATGCATATGCTCAAACTATAAAAAATACATCCAAATGGTAATTTTGAACCTTTCTTAAAAATTATTAAACATACACAAAAATATTCAAGTGACATGTAAAACCATCCCCATGCACATGGATCAGTGCCCCAAATCAGGGGTAGAATCAATCCCATTTGGTATATCAGAATGAGGGAAATTCAGAATCCATCCTTACCTTACATCATTGTCCCTCTATATTCTACAGAGTAGGAGTCTCCTGGGATGATACCTCTGTATGCAACAATCCATTACTAGATCCTCAGCTGGTGTAAATTGGCTAAATTGTTTTATACCAGCGGAGAATCCTCACACAATACCATTTTTCTCCATTCAACATCATCATAAGTAGAGCTGATTGTTTTTTTTGTTTTTGTTTTTTTACATTTTTTGTTTAATTAAAAATGGATTTTCAAAGGAAATGACTTTTCAACAAAACTTCTCAAAACATTTTATTTCCTATTGAACTTAAAATTTTGTATTTTTGGGGAGGTTCTCCTTCCCCTCCCCCCTTTTATCTCTGAGGGGGAAAGGGAGAGAAAAGAGGTCTGGGGAGGAGGGAACAAAACTAAAATGAACATTTTTTATTTAAATTTTAAAAAAATTAGATGTAATTTGTTTTGCAATAAAAGTTTTAAAAAATCTTGAAAAACTTTGATTAAAGCGAAAATGTTTGAAGTGATTTGCAGAAAAATATTTTTTGACTAGCCATATATTGAGGAGATATATATACACACATACAGAGAGCATGAACAGGTGGGAGTTGTCTTACCAACTCTGAGAGGCCAATTAAGTAAGAGGGGGAAAAAAACTTCTGAAGTGATAATCAAGATAGCCCAGTACAGACAGTTTGATATCTTGATTATCACTTCAGAAGTTTTTTTTTCTCTTACTTAATTGGCCTCTCAAAGTTGGTAAGACAACTCCCACCTGTTCATGCTCTCTGTATGTGTGTATATATATCTCCTCAATATATGTTCCATTCTATATGCATCCGAAGAAGTGGGCTGTAGCCCACGAAAGCTTATGCTTTAATAAATTTGTTAGTCTCTAAGGTGCCACAAGTCCTCCTGTTCTTTTTTCTCTAGTAATACTCTCATTGACTTCCTCATAAGTTTTGCTTGAGTGAGGGCAGCACTGTCAGGTCTTCTGTAAGAGACACCTTGTCGCACATGGAAATGCTTGAACCGTCAATGCATGGAACATGCATCCCACATGTAGTGTTTCCCCAAAAGAATGCATGTATTGTGCAAATGCTATATTTTAGGTTAGGTTTTTTTTTACAGTGCTCCCATTCCTGATGCATCCATATCTGTTAACCCATGGAAACGGATGAAGTTGTCCAAGGTGCATTAGACTTGTCAATGAATTATGGAAAATTGAGGGAAATCTTGACTTGAGCACAGTTAATGGCACTGAGATCTTTGGTGATGGATGGATTGAAGTGAACATTAATCTACTCCCATAAGTTCTAACAGAGTTGTGCATCACCAGTACCAAGAAACCAGCCATGTGACAAAACTGTAAAAATGGGGTTCACTCTTACTGAGGAGCATGGTTACACAAATTTCAAACTCCAGAATGATCATCCCGTTTTAAAAGATTAATTTAAATACTTAATTCAGCTTCAGAATTAAAACAAGGCAGGGATAAAACCTTAATCATTCCAGTTCTGCAACGTTGCAAGCAAAATACTATGGAGGATGAGATGGAAACCAGATTTTAGTCTCAGCAGTGGAGGAAAGACTACTATTTTTGCAGTCAGACGAAATGTATCCTGTAGAGCAAGTTTGAGGAGTCATGTGACAAATACTGTGCAATTAAATGGCATTAACAAACCATTGCAAACAATGCAACCTAACAACGCAGTTAAATAATCAAAACAAAATGCTATACATGCAGTTCACAATTGGGTCTGAGGATATTGCCTGTTGTACTGAATCCTTTCTCTTTAGGAGAGGCAGGACCGGGGCGGGGACTACTGAACCTACAACTAGTGGATCCAGTGATCCAAAATCAATTAAGGGGGTATTCTGATCTATAGGTTGGGGGAGGATCTGTAAAAGGGCTCTTGCAAACGGCATCTTGCCTGAGATTTGGGTGAATTCCAACCCCTGTAGAGTTCCAAAGACACAGCTGCATTCATCAAATTTTGTGTCAGGAGTATTTTGTGTATTTTCCCTGCAATTCTACATTTAGAACATAACCGGCGGTGATGTGATAGTTTAAAAGGTCTGTCACCATTTCAGGTCTAAATTAATTTTGTGTTTGAGATGCTAGAAGGACATTGCAAGCAAAGTTAAAAATATTTTAAAGGCAGTTGGCTTGATATAGATATAATATCATTTATGCAGCTCTATAGATGTGCACTGCTCTTTACAGGGGGGAAAATCCAATCCAGCAAAACTTTAGTCACTGGAGTAGTCCTTACTCATACCAGTAAGGATCTGTAGAATCAGACATTTACTGGTTAAGAGGCAGCATGGTCTTCTAGTGAATAGAGCACTGGACTGGGAGTCACAAGATATGGCTTCTATTCCTGGGTCTCCCACTGACTTGCTGTGTGAGTTTGGGCACTTCACCTCTCTGTGATGCTGTTTTCCCTCTCGTCCATTGTCTGTCTTGCCTATTTAGAATGCAAGCTCTTTGGGCCAGGGATTGTCTCTTGTCATATATTCGTACAACACCTAGCACAATGAGGCCCCACTGCCTATTGAGGTCTATTCTAATAGAGGTAATAACTTTTGCTGTTCATTTTTTGCTATGTGTTAAATATGGAATGTTTAAAAATCTCCGCTCTCCCTCGCTCCACTGTCTTAAATTACTACAATTTATTCATTTTCAGATTAGACTAAGATGCACCATCTTCTTACCTTCAGCCATTGCCACATGCTACAACAGCACCCTGAGTGACACACTCAGGCAATGCATTATTAGTGGATTTTTTTCCATGTGGGATGATGGAGAGAGGCATAATGCACACTTCAGTATGCTGGGACATTTCCCCCACCCTGTCATTTTTAAGGATGATCCACAATGTGTGAACATCACCCACAAGTGAGGCCTAATTACGTTTCTCAAGTGAGCATGTTGCATTTTCGAGGAAGTCTTAAACGAGCACTTAAGCTGTAATGCTCTTGAGTACACCACTGTGGATTTTAAGGATTGTTTTGTATCCTGAAGACAGTGCTGAGCTAGTAGCAGCCTACTCCCACAAGTACTTTTATCACAGAGTTATTAGACCATTATGGTCTACGATTGTCTTTTACTGCCTTTGATTTCTTCTGTTGTCAGACGTGAGGAAAGTGATGTGTAATCTGATCCAAAATGCTCTTGTTTGTTTTAATCTACTGTTTTAATATATTATGGCTTCCTGCCATTAAGCTCTTCTGAGATGGACCCTAGAGTCATTTGCCGAGATTTTCTATGTACAGAATCCGAAGGGCACTTTTCAGATGTGCCTGCCCTATAATAGGCAGCGCTAAACTTATTTTCCTGTGGCTTTTATGTATGGCAGGGTGTGTGGGTGTGAGCATGTGCTAGTGGCTTGAAACAAAGCTACAACAATAGCCAGACGCTGCCATCTCTGGTGTCCCATCATCCTTTGCCATTAGTGCTGTTACCCATCCTTAGGCAATGAAACCAAGGACACACAAAGGCCAGATTTTTCAAGTTACGATACATAACTGGCACATTTATATATGCCCAATTTATAGGAACAAATCCCTGGTGATTCACGAACGTACAATGGGGGATGTGTACCCACAGGTAAGCGGGGTGAGTGTCGGGTGTGCAAACTGCACATGACTACCTCAAAATGTGATCCTCGGGGTCTTCACATGTAAGGATAGGGGGAATCAATGTCAGTGCCCAAAAAAATACATCCTGGAGACTTTACAACTCTGCATTGGGTTGTTGAAAGGAGTTTTCACCAAGAAAACATAGGAGGGGCGCATAATCCTGTTGAGAGTTCATACCCAGGGATATTACGAGGTAAACAGACTGGGGCTCAAACTCAGAGAGTGGCATGTTCCTCATCTCAGCCACCGTATTTCTTTGTTAAACAAATAGGTGAATTAAGGGAAGCAAGCTTGTGCATGAGATGGTAAACAGTTTGCCCTTCCTTATGTAAGCATTGTCCCTGTTGACTATTATGATGAAGCGTCTGCATGAGTCATCTGCCATAGAAGTGCCAGTGGTATCAGTGACGGGTTCTCACTCCAGGCCAAATCCTGGTTCCTGTGAAACTCTCTATAGGGACAAATCTCACAGAAAGAGACTCAAGTCTGATGTTTAAGAATTTTAATTCTTTGTGTTTCTGCCTGGATCTGACTGTTTATACATTCTTGAGTCTCCTTTATACATGTACATCTCGCCTCACGTCCTGCTGACAGAAGGCAAGAGAGTATCCGGTTTTTCCAATTTTCCTTCTCTTCCACTGATTTGGGCACAGTAAGTCCTCTGAGGGGCTTACTGTATTGAAGAAAGTCTGCCTATTGATATCCTCTATGAGGTGGTCCTTTCCAAATAATTTGATCTGCAACCAAAAATGATCCATGTCATAGTAATATTAAAGTATTTCCATGTCTTAAACAGCAATACATTTTTATAGAGTCCCTCATAATAGAATCACAGGGTACTGTACAGAGCTACAGTGTTTGAGAACAGATAGAAGCAGAAGTAAATAAGTATGTATTTAGGGATTTATTTAATGTGACAGACGAAAACTTTCAGTTTATTAAATTCCATAGATTACACTGAGTGCAAACAAAATAGTCTGCTATTTCAGGCCGTGGTGAATGAGGAGGAGATTTTGACAACATATACCTCATCGAGTATGTTGGAACATAGTCACGTATTCAAAGGGTCTCATCTGGGTGAACCTGCTTTTGTGTGGCCAATTTTGCAGCCTCTGAAAGCAGGGGAATTTTCAAAGCTGTCCATGCATGTCTGATAATCAGGTCAACTGTCTGGCTGCACAAGATATCTGGCATGCATGATAGCCCAGCCAAGGGATTTTCATAAGCCCACTGTTCATGAGTATCCAGGTTTCCCCCTTTCTTTTGAAATGTCTTGAGTTCTCTCCAGGCCCATCCTATTGCTTGAGAACCTGTGCTAGAAGAGGATAATAATACAACCTCTATATATGCTTAAATTGGGCCAAATTATGTTTAGATGAAATCAGGCTAGTTTCTGCTAACTAAGGAGATCTCTGCAGCCTGCTAAGGAGATCACAGGTCACAAATCCTGTTCCCATGAAGATTTTTGCCCAAACATCAGTTTTGCAACTAACTGAAAGACCAATGGAATGTGCTGTGCCCTATTAGCCATCTTATTTATGGAAGCGGTATCCTTAATAATTCACCAAGGGGCTTTAGGAGACACCAGAGAAATAGGAACTTAGCTCGGATCTAATAACATTTCTGACCAATAAATATCTATAAAACTGGCTTTGCCCAAGCTCAGATATCTCACTACATTGAAAAAAAAGCCCATTGGTATTTTTCTTAGCAGGAAAATCCCTAGCTGATTCACACAAGGAAACCACCTGGTCTTGGGCTCCTAAGAAAAAACACTGGATGCTTAAGTGGAAACACTGGGGTCTGATGTGAATTGTGCCATAAGGAAATAAGAAAAGATCAAAGAGAGACATTTTGGGAGGGTAATGATTCTGAAAGTTCACCCTAGGAATTATGCATACCTATTCTATAAATCTAAGGTCCAAACCTGCTTTTTGCTGCTACCAAATATAGCCATTATTACTGGTGAACTGTCCAGCAAAAATCACTTCCTGAAACGCAGCACGGAAAATACAGCACAAACCCACCCACGCACCTACCCAAGCAAGCAACCAACCATTCTACACTACAACAATAGGCAGCATTTCCAATCAAAGAGAATTGTGGCGAGTCTGATGCTTCAGGTCTATTCTCTGTGGAGTCTAGAAAATATCGAAGTATCTAGATGCTTGTTATACAGCAGGCCGCTGTCAGCTTGAGTAAACCAGCACTGACATGTTAAACAAAACTGAGTCAGCTGGCTCTTATTTCTATTCTCTACCACACAATGAACTTCTGGAAGAAGGAAAAGTGGCACTTTAGATGTAAAAAGAACTAAATAACTTGCAGCCGTGTAACACACAGAAGAGCGAGCCTGATCTGAGGCCTGTTAGGAAAAGATACGGTCAAAGGCCAAAACTTTTAAAAGAACAACATTTCAAGGGAAATGCTCAAAAGCAATTGTGATGGCTATCTCAGTGCGGAATCTACAAAACATATTTCAGGGGCTAAATCTAAGGCCTAGGGAGTTAACTTTTGTGATTTTTGAGGAATGTGGGTGTGTATTGTTCAGGCGTCCAAAGCTGAGGAAGAGTTTTTTGTTTGGTTTTGTTTTGTTTTAAATAAAGTAAGTAGTAATGCTGATGGTCCATGAGACAGACTAGTTATCACGGATAGTGGCAAAATCCTCAAAATGTTGTCATCTGTGGTGTTGTGTCTTAAAATACGACATTGTTGTCTAAGGCTATTTGCAAAACTGGGCGTGAGTAGCAGCAACCCTGGAGCACATCTTTCCATATCTAGACATTCAGGAAACAGTTGTCTAGAGTGAGGGTCTGGAAGGAGGCTGTATGACTTTAGGCAACTCATTTAGGCCCAGATCCTCAAAGTTATTTAGGCCTCTAGATCCCATTAAAATCAAATTGCAGAGTTGCTGACCCCCTTATGGCTCATTGAACATCAATCCTTAGCCAGTCTGTGCCTCAGTTTCCCCATGTGTAAATAGGGAAGAGACTACTTTACTCACATTTGTGAAGCACTTTAAAATCCTTATGTGACATGTGCTATGGAAATGCAAAGTAACCAACCGGAGAGAGCCAAAAATGAGGCTAAAGAAAAGCGCCAAGGACTTCTTTCCTCTTCCACTGACTAAACAATTAAAGGCCCAAGGGTGAGATTGTGTAGGTTATGACGAGCTGTCTAAATTGTGGCAGTCTCCCTAGGTTACTCTGTGGTCTTCCTGGAATCTCCTCAGTGCTACGTGCTTTGTCCCCACCCCAGGCATGCCCCCTAGGCCGGGGCTTGTGAGCTTTATGTCTGCCTTCCCCACTGTCTGCCCCAAGGAATCCTTCCTTAGCTGGATATGGGACTTTCAGGGCCGCTTTATGCCTCTCTGGTTTTTTATGCAGTGTAAAGAGGCTGGAGCAGGGGTGAGGATCTCACACCACGTGCTTTTGTAGAGCCAATCAGAAGTAAGGTATGTGTAGCACAGTACTGACAACTGCAAGCATTCATAAATCATGAGTCAGGCTCCCCCAGATCATGAGATTTGCTTTAAAATCATGAGATTTCAAAACAAAACAAAACAAAACAAAAACCTAACACCCTCCCCCCCCCAATCCTACATTTTTTTTCTTTTAATTTACTTTCTGTTTTTTAAGCTTTAGGTACACTCGGGTCACATTTTCTCCACAACCATGACAGCCTGGAACTTACATTTTTTTTAAATGAAAGCTGAGATTCTCATGTAACCCCGTGACTCCAGAAGTTAGTGATTTAAAGAAAACACCAAACAACTGAAGACTAACAGTAAGATCATGAGAGCTGGCAACAGTGGAATCATATGGCACAACATGGGCTCAATCCCTTCCAAGGGAAGCAAGCTCGGCTCTCCCTCTTAAACCTTCAGTTCCATTACATAACTCACTGATTATGCCAAATTGGTGTAGAATGGGACATGTTCGTTTCTGAACTGAGTGCTGAGCTTGTTGGTGAAAAGCATTGTGTGTGAATGCGTATATGTGTGTGTATGTGGGTGCACGCGTGTGTGTGATTCGTGATTTTCCTAGACATCTAACTATTGCTGAATATCTGGTAAATATAAAACAAACCAAGAGGGACACGTGTCTATACAACGAATACCAGCAGAACACAACAGCAGTTGCAGCTGTTTAAAAATAATCTAAAATCTTTGGTGTTCCTTAATGGGTTTACTGAGAATCCTAGTAGAAAGGAGGGCTGGAAGGGACCTCAAGAGGTCATTTGGTCTATCCCCTTCCCACACTGAGGCAGGATTAAGTATATCAAGAAGCTACTTGAACCAGGTCTTCTCTAAAAACACACCACTTCAGATGTTACACTGATTTAAAATCATGTCCCCTCCTATATTACCTATCCACATGCACCTCAACATGACCTCCTTCTCTCCTTGTAATCCAGAGGATAGATGCAAGGAAGGTAATGCCACTACTGGCCTGATTTTCAAAGGTGCTGAGCATTTGCAGTTCCCATTGACCTCAGTGGACGTTGTGGGTGCCCAGCACTTCTAGAAATCAGGCCATATAGGTGTCTGGTTTACCTGGAAGGCAGGTGTGTATAAACCCAAAGCACAAAGGCAATAAAAGGAGAGTTAGTATCAGTCACAAAATTGTAGGTGTGCAAAGTTCTGTAACCTACATAAAAAAAATGGTGCTGCAGTTTGTGTTATACACCACTCCTGCATTATCCAACCACCTGCATTATTTTACATTTCTTCCCATTGATTGAATTCCCTTCAAGATGAGTGCTACAGAAAATTGCAGACTACCATAGTCTCAGTGTGAAATTTTATGAATTTAGGAAAATAAGCTTTTAGGGCAGGGACTGTCTTTATGTGTACGCACGAGTACGTAGCACAATGGGACTCTGAGCTTGGTTGGTGACTCTGGCCTTGCTGTAATATCAAATAATAATGTTTTATCAGCTGTGAACATTTCACAAAGCAAGAGCTGCTGCTTTCCCTAGAGCTTCAGAATTGCACATAACCAAGAGATGCCAAATCTTTCTCTATGAGTATTTTTTGACTCCAGGGACAAAACTGGGATTTGTAACATGGTTTAATTTGAAATAATCATGTGAGACCTAGTAGGGTCAAGAAGTAGCGAGATGAGGGCAAGGCCGTAGGACTGAACCGTTGACACATGAAGGAAGTTAATCCTGCTAGCACCGAATGCAAATTGAGTATAAATGGCATGACCTTAAACTGATAGAAACAACAATGTGACAGAAAAGTGATTTTTGTCTTAGGAGGTTTTCACTGACATTTTGCCAGTACAGGAGGGGAAGGAGAGGTATTTTCAGTGTCATGAGTGGGTGGATTCACCATGTGACTCCCAATGCCACTAATTAAAATTGTACCTCTAAATCCCTCTGCTGACAATTTACACCTAGATTTTAAAGAAGATTTAGAGTCTGAAAGGTATGATAGCCAGTACAGGAGTTTAAACTGCTTTGCTGCTATTTGTGTGTGTGTGGTGGCAGGGGGGAGGTTGGTGTGACTGCACTGAAGACAATGGGATTACACCAAGGCCAGGCGTATGTTGGTGTGACTGCACTGAAGACAATGGGATTACACCAAGACTGAAAATCTTGTAATCGAATGTCTGTAGAAAGCAATATAGAGTAAAATGAAATAATAATACTAAAAAAAAAAATTAATGGAGATATCCTCTCTCCTAGAACTGGAAGGGACCTTCGTCATTGAGTCCAGCCCCCTGCCTTCACTAGCAGGACCAAGTACTGATTTTGTCCCAGAGCCCTAAGTGGCCCCTTCAAGGATTGGGCTCACAACCCTGGGTTTAGCAGGCCAATGCTCAAACCACTGAGCTATCCCTCCTCCCATCACTTAGCACTTGTGTAGTGCCTTTGGGGAAAGGATCTCAAAGCAGTTCACACATGTTCATTAAGTCTTCCAGCGCCTCTGTGAAGTAGCTATGGTGAGTATCATCTCATCTCCCTTCTTACATTTATAAGATGATCATGCTCTCATTGAAGTTGATGGCAAAAATCCCATTGTCTTCAATGGGGCAGGACTGGCCTCATAACATAGAATAAGAATACAATATACACATTAAACATTTTTAGGGCCAAATTCTGATCCTTGTTCCAAGCTCTCGGGGGGAACTCTGTGGCATGTGAGGTGTGTGTTTGGGTGGGTAAAGGGACGGGCAGGAGGGATCAAAATCCTCCTCTGGGGTTTGTTTGTACTCGATATTTTGACTTTTTCAGTTAACTTGAAGCAGACAAACCATAACGCCAGGACACAGAGGACCCTCATTGCTCTGCCCTGCTGGCCTAAGGTGAGAGTTATAAGCATTGAAGGGAGAGTAACTAGATCCCCAAATCTTTCCACTAAGTGGTTCATCATAACAACAGATACAACAATGCCTATAAATGTTCCAGGAAGATTTCCTAGCCTCTCTCTCCATGCTGCCAAATACCATATACTTAGCGAAGGACGAGGTGCAAAGAATAACAGCTATTTTCTCATGTTTGTAATGTCGGGAAGGCACTGCAGAAATAAGGACATCATAGTTTCAAGGTAGCCTGGACACCCTGAGGCCGATCACTACAACGTCCCATGGCTCAGTTCCCCATCTGTAAAAGGGGGATGATGGTGTTTATCCACCTTCGCGACCATCTTGGAGGTCTATGGATGGAAGGCCTTATATAAGTGCAAAGTATTATTGCAGGAAAGAATGTATCTTAGTACACTGCTATAAAGACAAGACACAATAAGATTGATCACTCAGAGCTACATTCTACCCCAGTAGCACACGTGTGATTCCTATTGAAATCAATTGTCAGAAATGATAGCTCTACTCAGGGATTGGCAACCTTTGGCACGCGGCCTGCCAGGGTAAGCACCCTGGCGGGCCGGGCCGGTTTGTTTACCTGCTGCATCTGCAGGTTCGGCCAATCACGGCTCCCACTGGCCGCGGTTCGCTGTTCCAGGCCAATGGGGGCTGCTGGAAGTGGCGCGGGCCGAGGGATGTGCTGGCTGCCATTTCCCGCAGCCTCCATTGGCCTGGAGCGGCGAACCGGGGCCAGTGGGAGACGCAATCAGCCAAACCTGCAGATGCAGCAGATAAACAAACCGGCCCGGCCCGCCAGGGTGCTTACCCTGGCAGGCCGCGTGCCAAAGGTTGCCGATACCTGCTCTACATTTTCCCAGGCAGAGCATGCAACTCTGCTAGTAAGTGCTCAAAAATCAACAAGCACATTTACAAATCAATGGGCAAATAGAGAGCAGAATTTTCAAAATAGGATGCAGGGATTTAACTGTGATTCCCAATGTTTTAAGTGGTTAAAACCCCACACAATTATATGGCCGCAATCCAATTCCCATTGAAGCCAGTGTTGAAAGTTAATAGAGTTACTCCAGACATACACTGATATAACGCAGAGCAGAATCTGACCCAATGAATCCTTTCCACTCAAAGCATCTGTGCATATAAATTCCTCACTGACTGAAGTCAACCTGATTGCCACATGTGACATGCCATTGCAGTGCTGACTTAAACCCTGCCAGGCACTTAGGTCATCTCTCAGCTCTTTGTCAGCGTAATGAAATGGTGCGGTCACCTTATTCCAGCTGTGGCCACTGTTAAGTGCCTGCAAAATGCTTTCCCAGGGGAATGAACTTGCAAGAGAAATGGAAATGACCCACCATGGACTGCATTTGTCTCAGTGTAATCTATTTTATTCTATTTTTTGCTGGCAAAGCACTTTTTACCCTCACCAGTTGTCAACTCTCCTTCCAGTTGTTCTGATTATTATTGCTGTGGGAACCCACTTTTCTCGCCTATACGATACATTTTACTGATAGAGGTTCTTCAGTTGTAGGGCTTTGCTAACACCTTGTCACTAGACATGGACTAGAATCAAAACTCTTATGTGTTCCGGTAGGGATGGTTTCAGAATCCAAACCCAGAGAGGAATATCTTTTCTTTATCTTATGTTGCCCCTCACCATAGTATCTGAGCGACTATATCTTTATAATGGATGAACCAAGACCTGCATACCCTGAACTTTGAAGCCTATACTAATCTCTTGCAATCACAAATGCCGTTAGATCCCACTATAAGGAAATGACCCAGGTGATGGAGAGAATTTTGACAAAAGCTGCTTTTACCTGTTCCGTCTATTCCAAAAATATGTGCATGTTTCAAACACTGCACAAGAAGATGAGTAGCCTTAACTCATACTGGCAGCGTATTTCATGACATTTTCCTTTTAAACATCAAATTCCCTTGTTGTTATTGTCAGCCGTTGGTTCTGCAAGCTGTTAAAAAACAACCCCCCCCCCCACACACACCCCCGCATATGCATGCACGCATACATAAACAAAATTCCCCTACGGTTAGAATACGGAGCCATTGGTTAATTGACATACAGATGCATTTTCATAGAATCACAGAAATGTAGGGCTGGAAGGGACCTCGACAGGTCATCAAATCCAGCCCCCTGCGCTGAGGCAGGACCAAGTAAACCTAGACCATCCCTGACAGGCATTTGGCCAACTGGTTCTTAAAAAACCTCCAGTGATGGGCATTCCACAGCATCCCTTGGAAACCTGTTCCAGAGCTGACCTACCTTTCTAGTTATAACGTGTTTCCTAACATCCAACCTAAATCTCTGTATAAACCCATTTCTTCTTGTCCTACCTTCAATGGACCTGGAGAACAATTAATCACTCTTTATAAGAGCCCTTAACATATTTGAAGATTGTTATCAGGTTCCCCTCCCCCGCAGTCTCCTTTTCTCAAGACTAAATATGCCCAGTTTTTTTTAACCTTTACTCATAGGTCAGGTTTTATCAACCTTTTATCATTTTTTGTTGCTGTCCTCCAATGTATTCATCTCTTTCCTAAAGTGTGGTGCCCAGACAGAGCCGTCCCTAGGGTATGGCAAATTGGGGTGACCACCCCGGGCCCCCACGCTTTGGGGGTCCCCATGCTTTGTGAGGCGGCAGGCGGGGAGGGTGAATAGGAGCCCCCCTACCAACCTCCCCCTTCCCCCAGTGCCTCCTGCTCGCCGGCGGGCCCCACCAATCAACGCCTCCCCCCTCCCTCCCAGCACCTACCACCGATCAGCTGTTTTGCGGCATCAGGAGGCACTGGGGGGGAGGGGAGAGGAGCAAGGGCGCAGCACGCTTAGGGGAGGGGGCAGAACTGGGTGGGGAAGAGGCGGTGCAGGGGTGGGGTCTTGGGGGAAGGGGTGGAGTGGGGGCAGGGCCTGGGCAGAGCCAGGGGAAGCACCCCCCGGCAGATAGAAACTCGGCGCCTATATGTCCCGGGCCCCGCACCCTGCTAGGGATGGCCCTGTGCCCAGAACTGGGCACAGTTCTCCAGCTGAGGCCTCACCAGTACTTAGTACAGTGGGACAATTACCTACCGTGTCTTACCTCTGGCACTCCTGTTAAATATACCCCAGAATGATATTAGCCTTTTTTTCAAATGAATCACACTGTTGATTTGTGATCCTTTTCAGCAGTACTATGACCTACCCAGTTATTCCCCATTTTGTAGTTGTGCAGTTGATTTTTCCTTCCTAAGTGTAGGACTTTGCACTTGGCTTTATTGAATTTCTTGTGGATTTCCGTCCAGTTCTCTAATCTGTTAAAGTAATTTTAAATTCTAATTCTGTCCTCCAAAGTGCTTGCAACCCCTCCCAGCTTGTTGTCATCCACAAATTTTATAAACACGCTCTTCATTCCATTATCCAAATCATTAATGAAAATATTGACTAGTACCAGACCCAAGACTGACCCCTGTGAAACCCCCGTTTGACAGTGAACCATTGATAACTATTCTTTGAGCATGGGCTTTCAACCAGTTGTGCACCCACCTTATAGGAAATTCATCTAGACCACTTTTCCTTAGCTTGCTTTTAAAAATGTCATATGGGATTGTGTCAAAAGCCTTTCTAAACTCAACATACAAAATTTTCACTATAGCTTCCTAGGAATATCAGGTCAGAGCTATTTAAAAGGTTTTCTATGCATGCAACCCACACATCCATATGCCTTACCTCCACTTGGTGCAACCAGGAGCAGACACACTTTACATGGTGTTCTTCATTGTTGGCACTGACGGCTGTTCAATGCTTGTTACTTGGCTATGTACTCTTTTGGCTTTGTGCATTTAGATGATTTCTTCCATATGAAGCATGACACAAACATTGGTTTCACTAAGAAGTGTTACCATTTGGGAGATCTGTGTGTCTTGTTTCCTAGTCAAAGACATTGAACCTTGCAGTATTATTTATTGGCTAGGTAGCACAAATGTGACCTAAATGTCCTCTGAGAAAGTGTTGGCTAAATTTACCTCAGTATAAAGGAAAAGAAGGCATTGTGATCCATTGTAGGTGAATTAAAGCCGTTTATTTGACATTAATTGCAGAATTTACAGCACTACCATTTAATGATAGGAATAAAAATATAAAGAATCCAGTGTAAGCAATGTTGTAGACAAAAACATCAGGATGGGAGAATAATGGCATCATGATGAAAACACAGCAAATAGAAAATAGCTTCTCAAAACTCAACCAAATTATCGAAAGGACTGGGAATTTAGCAAAGGGTTTAAAGTGCCCCAATGTGTCAACAACTACCACGATGTTCATGCTTTAGTCAATGCAGCAGTTGAAACATATAACACCAGTAACAGCTTTTTGCAAAAACTTTTTTTTTTCCATTTGATGACTTACAGATGCGGAATATGGAACATTCCTGTTGCAACAAAGCTCAGAAAGAATTGTTGTATTCCTACACTGAAGGAAAGGATGTATGTGAGAAAATGCATTGTTCTTATAGTTGCAGGTGTGCCAGCTAATTAACAGAACTTATTAACCTTTGGGAGGAATACTCCTTTCCACACGCACGTGTATGTTAGCTCCCATTGATGGTCATGCCAGTTTCAGTATGGTGTTGAGAGGCGCTTAACTCCTTTTTATGGAGCAATCTCCTGCAGTTTTCATGTAGCCAAGTTGCCACTACTCCAAACAACACAGAAACCATGACCCACGGCAGTTTGCCGACTCTGGCCTGAAAAGTAACATTTTTGATTTGTGTTTTTCAAGGAAAACAGAGTGTTAGGAAATTTAGGTGCTGTCATTTTCAAAAGTGCTTAAAAAGTTATATTGGCCTAGATTCTCCACTTAACTTTAATGGGTCTATAGTGTGTGGGTCTATACAGGATAGAATTTGGCTGTGTTTTCATTGACATGTACTGTTGCTTTAAATGGGTTAGGCCCATAGTGATGGATGTTTTGATTTTTTTTCTGCTTCTATTGCATAAATGGCCATTTTTTTCCATTCTTAGAATAAGAAATTAATGCAGAGCTTTAAAGCAGAGCTGCAGAGTCCCTCTTCCTCCCCTCTGGTCTCTCATTCCAGGCCCACCCTGTGTGTCGCTCACAGAGTGGAGTGACTTTTAGTCACACAGCTGCAGGTGGACAGTGGGTTTGCACTGAAGTCTTGTCTTCTCTTGCATTGACAAGAGAAGTTACAAACTGCTACTTCCGACCAGTGGAGCCAGTTTGCAAAGCCTGGACACCAGCTGAGCTGCCAAAGGAAATGGTTGAAACAAGTTGACTATGGTATTGGCTTTGTTTTTAAACTGATTGTTTTATTTCATTACATGTAGAATGCAAGTTTAGGGGACAGCTGTGCCAGGAAAATGTGGTGCAGTGAAGGCAAGCACAGATGGAACATCTAGAAGATTGCTCTGAGGCCAGGTCTTCCCTATAAACCGACATCAGTATAACTACATCGCTCAGGGTTGGGAAAAATCCGCACCCGGAGCGACGCAGTTATTCTGACCTAACCACCAGTGTGGACAGCGCCATGTTGACAGGAAGACATAGCTACCGCCTCTTCTCAGAGTAGTAGCTTCTTCACTGGTGCAGCTATGCTGCTGCAGCGTTTTAAGTGCAGACCTATCCTGAATTATGGCACCTAAGGGACCGCAGATTTGTGGACATGAAATTTGATGCCTAAAAGAGAATTTGATTCTTCTACTCTCCCCATCAGCCTGAAAGCATCCAAGTGACCAAACGAGGAAAAGAGAGAGGAGACTCTCAAAGTAACATCCTGAGCTCTTTAAAATCAAACACAAAAGGCCATATTCTGCTTTGGACCGGACTAGTGACACCCAATGAAATTAAATGAGAGCAGCATCTGATTCAAAGAGTTCAAGGGAGGAATATAAAGAGAATTAGCACTAAAGTGCACAGTTAAAATGCTTTAATCCCCCCCAAAATGTTCTAGACACTAAAGCCCAAATTGACCTTTTGCTGACAATGGTTGTCAACAACACATTACAATCGACCTGTTCTGTAACCAGTGTAACTGCTACTTTGGATGGGACAAAATTACTTTCAGCACCATGTGCTAGTGGTAGAACTGCTGGGCACAGGTTCAGCAACAGGTTCAGTTACTGTGGTCAACAACAGGTCAACTTACTTCAGAGAAAAAACAATGGAAAATGATGCTGGGGGTATCTTCCAATTCCTCCCAGAGACCAAGGAAGGAAAGGGCTATTTTTAAGTGCCTTTTTTACTCAGAGAGATAAACAAAGGAAAACTTCATCTTTAAATGCATTTCCTTGTTCACTTATTTTGCATCTGATCTACTCTGAATGAGAGGTTTCAGAGTAGCAGCCGTGTTAGTCTGTATCCGCAAAAAGAACAGGAGGACTTGTGGCACCTTAGAGACTAACAAATTTATTTGAGCATAAGCTTTCGTGGGCTACAGCCCACTTCTTCGGATGCATGTCATGCCTACTTCATCGGATGCAAGTGGGCTGTAGCCCACGAAAGCTTATGCTCAAATAAATTTGTTAGTCTCTAAGGTGCCACAAGTACTCCTACTCTGAATGAGGGCACTCAAGGAGAATAAAAGACGTTCCCATAGCTATAGTAAAATGAAGGTTAACTGAATTTGTTGTACCTTCCCAATACCAATCCTTAAATTATTTATTTTCTTTTAGAATATACCAGGAGCCATGCAGGAAGATAAAGAATAATGATATATCGTTCTTCTGAGTCTGGGATAAAGATCTATGATCGGAGACTTGCACCACATTAACAAGGGCAAGTCACTTTACGGGAACAAGACATGGGACCTCAGCTAGAGCAGCACCTCTGCTGCGTCTTGCTGCTACAGTGGTGGATTCACACAGTAAAGGCTGACTCAGGGTGTTAGGCTGTGTTACTGTGCAACTTCCAAATATGGTGACATGGTGATTTGCTTTTTATGCCTGTCACTGAAGTATGTCCGTAGTCATTGTTGGCCTAGATAGCAAATTTACACTAACTGAGGTACCCCAGGGAATTAGGGTTTGAATGTCAGTTTCAGAAGACCAGAGAGACTGTTGAAAAAAATAAAGGGACTATTATGACTTCTACCTTGGCTGACTTCTTCGGTGTGGTGATTTGCCCTGAGCAATGGTAAAAGCCTTATAGAGACAACTTTGGGGTAACATTCATACCTGGGTTGGATTCCAATGACTACAAGAGGGATGTATTTGGGCCTTTGTGTGTGAATCGTATTCAACAGTAGAGATGCAGAGGTATAGAAAAAGATGGAGGGGTCTGCATCCTGCGACTACCGTGAGGAACATCCACAAGAGAGTAAAAATTAAGGTGTATGTCCTGCTTATCTCCCCCAGCAGCTGTGCCAATAATGTCATCAATTGCTCATTGTCCTTTCCTCTGCCATTTAATGGACTAGTGAAAGGCCAAGACCTGTTGCATTGCAAACAGGAATGCATAAAACTTGCAGCAAGCCCTCCAAACCTGTCTCATTCTCAAGCTTAATAGCAGGTCCTGAGCCTGCAAGAACTTGTGAACATGCTTAATTTTAAGGACTCTGAGTAGTCCCATTGAGATCAATGGCTCGACTCTCAGTGGATACAGTTAAGGACATATGTAAGTCATTGCAGGATTGGGGACTTGGAAAAGAGGTTTGGAAAGGGGGTCCACTAGAGACAGTCTGCAGCATAATTAAGATTTTTTCCTTTATGCCCTGATCTTCCCCATTCCTTTATAATTCACCTCTGGTTTTTTCCCCCCTTTATGCCCTGATCTTTCTCATTCCTTTATAATTCACCTCTGGTAAGTGTGTCACAGGCCTAGGTAACATCTACGACATTTTTACAAGTACATCTGCTCACATGGAGCCTGATCCTGCATGCAATGTAGCATTTCTCAGGATCAGGCTCTGCAATATTCCAAATGTGCCCAGCTCTGCTTTATAGTCTGCTACAAAATGTGGTATTTCAGGGTCTGATCCTGTGCTCATTGAGCTCAATAGCAAAGCTCCCATTTACTTCAGTGGTGCAGGATCAGACTTTAGGTGGGTTTCTAATAACTATAAAAGGCACCTGAAAATAAAGGACCTTTTCATTGCACAAGGAAGCAAAAATGTCAGGTTTTCCTCCTTTATTGAACTTTGGCAAATCATATGTGTGTGGTTTTTACATCAATAGCTATAAATAAAAAATTGAAAATTATACAGTATTTGTTATTAAGATAAAGGACGTCTATTGGCACAAATCATTGAGTAAAAACCTTTAATAATAAAATAACATTCACTCTGTAGCTACTTTATTTGTCTGGAAAACTCAGCTTACACTCAATTCAACATATCACCTCCACAAAGTTAAAAAAAATGACATAAAATGGCATAATAAAATATACCTTAAATTTCATAATACAAGTACCTTGGCAAATCTTAGTAAGCTGGACCATCTACTGTTTGTTATAAACAGTAATGGACATTGTCATTGTCTCACATACCCCTTGTTTCCTTTGGATTGAAAAATTAATTTGAACTTAATGTAGAGATATTATAATAACTGCATTAAGCAGGAATAGTTTGTGGATCTGTTAGCATGAGTCGAATGTACTGAAACAAATATTGATTCTGTTTATTGCGGAAGAACATATAAAGCTTTCTGGAAGATTAAACACTATTACAATCATTAACTGTCTTACAAAAAACCTATTTAAAATTCTTGTATCCATTACCATCTTTGGCAGATAAATAAGGGGGAAAAATAAACAGACTATATTACAAAGCTTCCATTATCACAATCTACTTTATAAGGCCAAATAAAAATATGTTTCTTTGCACTAATGAAAGCACATCTCCAATATAATCTTAATGCCAGACAATATAAACACTGTACTGATGTTAAATTTAGATGTTGTGTATAGTAGACTGCCACTTTTACACCTTCTGTTTCCTAAATTGCACTCTCCTATGCAAAGTAAAATGTATTTAGTAGTTGATTTGGCTTTACATTTAGCATGGTCAATGAGTTAGGTTTATGTAAAAGGTTGCAAGTGGGTGAGTGAACCCAAATATAAAAAACACTAAATTTGCCAATACCAAATAGTGCTACTATAACATTAGTTTTTGTGGGTTCTTGAAGGGTAGATTAGTTTAGGATATAGAGATTATTTTAAATTGGGTACAAAATATTTTATTAAATACTAACCCTAAACTGAGGGAAATGAGGGTTGGGTGTGTCCTAAAGGGACTGAACAAAACAGAGCTTCAGTATTCTTTCAGTAAGATTCAAATAAAACCATGTAAGCACTTCAGACTAGAGAGAGACGTGAAATACAGTTGCATAGGCAAGACAGTCGGGAGGGAATTCTAACTATGTTTTTTTGACTGAATCACTGAGGCAGTCTGAATTGTTGTTCTACATTAGATCTGCTAATACTGAAGTTTTTGGTTCATGCTGAGTGCTGACCTTATTACAAAATACAAGAAGAAACCAAGCACAAAAAGAATCAGAATGGTTATTCCCAGCAAGATCAGTGGAAGAGGTCTGGAATTTTTATGAAGCTTCGTAATATCTACATTTACATTCGAGGGTATTACATGTTATGTCTAAGGTTTCTGCCATAAAGCCAAAATAACTCCTTTTATTTTTGGAAAAAATGCACAGTTGACTCAATTTTGAATAAGACGTATTTTGAAATGACCCACTCATAAATTAAATTTATTGGCCATCGGGAACTGCCAATTGGTCAAACTTTGCTTTGAATAAAATTTCCTGTTTTATAACTGGAATCCAATTTGATTTTGTTGTTTTTTAAACATGGACTGATCAGGATAGAGTTTAATAATGATGTAACTGCTCATATAAACTAGTATCTCAACTGCATGAGGCAGAACTGTGCATGTTTTCACAGTTTAAATGTATACACAATTGTTCCACAACTGCTAACAGATAACAGGCTCCCATGCATAAATTCCATTAAACCAAAGGTTAAGGTCTATTTCTGAACGAAAAAAAAAGTTGCCATTAAGAACCACAATGCATCACACTGCTAAACTTTTTTTGCCTCATGCATACAAATTATAGCACTGATTGGCAGTTGCTAATTATAATACTACACTGTAACACAGAACAATTAGTTGTTCAGACCAAGTAGCACAAATGTAGAAAATAATCATATTTTTTTCAACAGAGCAAATTAACACAGATTGTTTCTTCAGCAAAATATGAAACTGTAAACTTTGGGCTCATTCTGCAACTTTCCCCAATCCAGAATAAATAAAAATCCAAAGGGAAAAAAGACAGACGTACATTATTTTAGCGCACCTTTTTTGTCTATTACAAAAGCACAACCTAAAACGTATAAAGCTTTTTTTTCTTTAAATCACAGTTACCAAAAAGAAACAGTGAATAATTTATTACATACGCTATAATAACATTACTCTAAACACTATTATCTATGAGGTATATCTGAGAAAATTCGGTAAGGAATTGCGCGGTCTGCGTTGCCAACATGCCCAGTTTTATATTAAAGCTTTGGAACCGTGAAGAAATAGAAAAGGAGGAGGAGGAGGAGGAAGAAGAAGAAGCAGCAGCAGCAGAAGAACCTTTGGTATTATTACAAATATTGTTCTTTGTGGGGTTGCATTGCAAAGCACCACAGTACAATAAGCCCACCAGGTACAGTATGGCGGCCCAGTTGAAGCTGAGGTATTCACAGGAAGAATTTAAAAAAGCACAGAGAGGTCTAGACTGGCAAAATCGTTGCTTTGGTTCAAGGAAGGCACTCGTCCCGTGGTAATGTCACACTTTGCAAGTGAAGCATGAGTCTGGTAAGGAATGCAATTGCTGTAGAGGGTCCTGCCAATTCTGACTATTTTCTGTGTTCAAACTGTCAATGTTCTTAGATGTACCCTGGGAGGTGAAAGGGGGTGGTATAGTATGGAAGGGTTCACTTAACACAAGGAATATATCGTCTCCTCCATACCTAGAAAGCATCCTGAGAATTATTATAGCTCCATGTTGAAGGTGGATAGATAGATAAATAGATAGATACAAACAGATATCAGAAGCACACACATCAAGCCACTGTCTTTTCCAAGAAAGAAAAGACTTGTTATTTTGAAAAAAAAGAAGAAGCAAGTTTAATACAAAAATGGAGCTTTTTGGTTGAGCTGATGATGAAAATAATTTGACTCAACAATGCACTGCTGATGCAAACACCTTATTGTAAAGCTCAAATATCACTATAATATATGCAAGTGCATTAGACTATTACACAGTTTTATGTCCCTGATCCTAGCAGACCTATCTGCCTGAGTGGAGTCCCACTGAACCCAATGAGATTCTGCATAGGTACAATCCTTGTTACAGAACCAGGGCCTTTGTATCTTTGCAGGGCTGGAGTTTCCTTCTGTTGAGGAGTTTTCTATGTCACTGGGAGCAGGAGCAGGCCCATAGATTCTATGAGCCAGATGCTACTCTTGTGTAACTGAACTCACTGTCTGGATTTACTTCTCTACAAATCTTCTGCGTATGCTGGCACAATCTTGCTCTCTTTACTCAGGCAAAACTCCTATTGAAGTCGATGGGATTGTGCAGGGTCCAAGTGAATGCAGAACTGGGCTCTCTATGTCTAAACCTACTTGATATAAACCTGTGAAATGTTAAATACTGTATACAAATAGCAAACCATGCTGATGAGTGGATTTTAAGTCATTCAATCATATAACAGGCTAAAAGAAACAAGCACAAAAGGGCACTATTTATTCCCTGATGACAAAAAGAGGCAAACAACTTTTAAGTAATCACTTAGGAGCATCTTATTAAAGGAGCATAATGTGTCTTCATTTCTCTGCTAACTTGAGAAAAAATAATTAACTCAACAGATGAGAATGTGAAAAAAATGTAATTGTAAAAAAGAAAAAAAATGAGAAAGCAGCCTTTGTTTCTCTTGTATCTAAAATGTTGGTTAGAAACTCAGGGCTTGTTTCACTGGTGTAAAAACTCAGTAATTCCATGACTTCCTGAGAGAGATCCAGATTTACACTGGGGCTATTAAGAAAAGACTCTGGTCCAGAAGATTTACTGTACTAGGTTTGATCTTTGATTCACTGACCTATGTCTACACTGCAGTTGGGAGGTGTGATTGCAGCACATGTAGACATAACAAAAGCCGTGAATCTGTGGCACGCTGGACAGCTCTGCTCAATTATGTACCCAGGGCCCTGGGCGGACGGCGCTAGCCCATGCAGTCGACTGGGCTGCCCTGGTTTCGTTGCTATTGTTTTGTTACTCAAGCTAGCTCAGCTCTGTCTACACCTGCTGTAATCACACCACTCAATTGCAGTGTAAACATACCCTAATTAATCTGGTATTTTACTTCTTGCAGCACCCAATGCCTGATGTTTTAGAGGAAGTAAAAAAAAAAAAAAATCCCATAATGCACACAGTCACGTATGCAACACTTCGCATAGGGCAGCAATTACTTCCTGACCTCTCCACCATCCACTAAAAATAGTGCTGTACTTCAGCAGAATCTGGCTTTATGTGAATTAGAGATACTTGTGTGAGTCTGCAGGATTGAGCCCCACGTATATCATTCCCACTGAAATAAATGGAAGCCCTGTGTGTGGAGCATCTACTAAAATATGCAATGAGCAGAGAGAAGTACCTTCTTAACTGTGTGGCTTTCTCCTGATGATTCTTGATACTGCACTTACATCTCTAAGGACCGTCAATGGGAGTTTTGCTTGAATAAGGACTACAGGATCAGACCCATAACGTTGTTAAACAGAGAGAGAGACCCTGGTCCAATTTCTGCAATTGATTCAAATGCAAAACCCCCAAATATTTCAGATGGAGTTCTGCATTTGGCAAGATAACAGGATATAGATTTATTTTACCAAGGTAACAGTCAAAGAACAAAAATCAGATACCAACCAAGAGTGAACACAGTTGTTCCAACCGATTGAATTTTGCAGGTGGGAGAAGTAAAGTGGTTCTACCAAGCTCTGAACTTGCCTGTCTTGGCCTTGGACATTTTTAGCTGGCAGGAAGGAATAAGATAAACACAGAAAATGCCCTCATCAGAATTAGCAGCCCCCACTACAGGAATTTCTTTGGGGTATCTGAGTTGCAGCTGTACATTACTGTATGTAAGAGAGAAAGGTGAAAACTATAAAAGAGCACGAGCAAAATGCAGACCGCACAGAGAAAGAAATCTTTGGTATCTTTGGTATCATCAACACGATTAAAATTACAAATGGAAAAAGTCAGTGAGGTAGCCTCTTTGGTTCTCACTAGAAATAGAAAGGTTTTTTTCTTTATTTTTTTCTTTGTTTTTCCTCTTTTTTTCCCCCCACACACGCAGAGTTCATTCTTGGAAGCAGCTAGTTTAAGGGTTTCTCTGTTTTTGCTTGTCGTTATATTTTTTCCCCCAGCTTAAGTTTTCAGAAGCCACAAAGTTCAGGCAAAGTATCTCAGTGTCTTTTTTCTATTGTTTCTGAATGCACAGTTATAGGTTGAATATTCATTGCTTGTCCACAAAATTCGCTCTGTTGTTCTGACAGAAAATAAACTGTAGTGCTTTAAGTTGTTTTAAATAAAAAATATAAAACTATACAAGGGCATCTTTCGCAGATGCTGAATAAGTTAAATAAATAAGGTATATTGGGAAGGCTTCATGTGTCATAATAATTAAAGGTACGTCCCACTTTCTAATGAGATGGGAAGGGGGATTAACTTAAATAATTTAATTACTGATATTTAAACAATTTAAATCGATTAAAAGAAGAAATAAAACTTAAAAAATCCCTTTTTAACCTGTTATTTTTCCCTGTCTGTAACAGAACTTGGCTGCTTTATGAAGCAATACTAACTTTAAAGTATATATACTAATATAAGCATTGCATCTATGATGCGCTACAATTCTAGAACTGATAAATACGTAAAATTAACTCAAATGACAAAGTAATCAGGAATGATTTAAATTAAATAGTTACAAAAGATTATCACTTGAGCCTGTTCCTGCAGTCTGTAAGCAGGCAAAACTCCCACTGAATATTAAAATAAAATGAAGCCATATGGGGATTTAGCCTGAATAAAGATGTCAGGATTGGTCTGAGACTAATTTAAATAAAGTACATCATTGATAGTTAATATATTGGGTCACAACCCAAAAGAGTCAGGAAAAAAAATCATTCAAAGATTACCATTTAAAAAAAAATTTTAAACAATAAAAATTCCCCTTAATAAATACAAATTAGGCCCAGTATAATCTATAAAGTTTTCCCACTTTTAAAAATACTCAGGTGTTGTGACAAGCAAGAAAAACATCAGATTTGCCCCCCCCTCCCCATAGCTAGCACAACCTTTCCAAAGCTATGTCATTACCATGTCTCCTTTTGGAAGAGGAGATTCCTATTCCCTTAAGTAGGTTTGAGCTTTGCTTTGCTGGTTTAGTCCTTCTCAGGTCTTTGGATTTAGCTTTAGTTAAGAGAGATCCAGAATAAAGCTATTCAACCGAAGTAATCAAGCACATTCTTTGTTCCTTCAGAGATGATTAAACAATATCCAAGGGTTCTTGAAAGTTGAATTCATCTTGGATGTGCCCATGATAGTGACTCCAAGTATATAGTAAAGAAGATGCTGGGATACTATTTTTACATTACTTTTTTTGGATCCAAACAAATAAACAAAAAAGATACAAGTTATAGAGAGCTATAGAGAGTTATAAACAGATGGCATATAAGTGAAACACGCACATTTTGGATTTTTTTTTTAGTATAAACAGAATATACTGTATATCATACATATGTGTACGCATATCCACATATATATCTACACTCAGTTTATACTGTTAACACTCGTTTTCTGAGTTATATGCTACATAAAAGCCTGCTACAGTTGACAATGAAATGGAAGACTTTATATGGGTTGATAAAATATATGGGAGTCAAAAATGCAGCAGTATTTTCATATGTCCATATCAAAATCATTTTTGACAAATAGGCATATAATAGGAACATTGACATGGCCATGGCCTCAAAATGCAATCCTCTCTCAGGCAAAATCTTACGCTGCAATTTTGCTTGAGCAAAGGCTGCAGGGTTGGAACCCTAATCATAACAGCAAAATCAATATGTTTTTTCCAGTGTGTGATTGTTTTCTAGTAGTTTAAATTTAAAGATTGGAATTTGAGCCATTATATTGTCTACCAAGCACATCCAAACATTTGCAGGGAATCAAAAATATCACATTTTATCTTAAGGATAATTTTTGTTTGTTAATAATTCAGTATTTAACCTGGATTGTTCTGGCTGCAGCTGCTGGCCTAGAGTCAAATAAAAAAGACTTACACTCATCCTTGAATAAAAATAGCTCTTTTTCATTGCGTGGTTAACAGCTTTTGCATACTCCCATGAGATATGAAGCTTAGACACAAATTTCCTGGCCATGCTCTTTCCAGAGATAGTTGGGCATCTGCTGTATTTTTTATTGATGAGATGAGACAAATAAAGCCTAAAAGGTGTTTAGATTTTTGACAATAAATTATGCTATTTTGGTCTGAAACAATCAAGGACCTGATTCTGATTCTCTCATGTTGTGTAGCAATATATGCCACAAGGTGTCCCATTGAAATTCATAAGGCTGCTCACAGAATGCAATACTACTCAGCAAAGGTCGGGGTACTAGAATCTGGCCTCAAACAATAAGAAAGATGTGGCAGGAATTTCTAGAAAATTCCTTGGGCTTCAGTGCATATGACGTAAAATGGTCTTTGAAGTTGTGAGAATTTACTCACTTTTCTCCTTTTACTCGTTAAAAGTTTACAAATCACTCTAATTTCCCAGCATAAAAACCTCATACGGGAAACATGGCACTTTCCCCTTGATTATAAAGGAGACGTTAAACAAAAGACAGAACCCACCACCAGGTGGATGTGCTTAATGTTAGAAGGCCATCTGTATGGAAAACTTACTTTGGCATGGACAGCTCATTTTGACCACATTCCTTAAATGATGGCTGGGATATTATTTTTTGTCAGATATACACATCAATTAATTGAAATCATAAGGAAAATTGACAGTAATCTAAAAGAGGTTAAGAAATGACATTCTGTGCTTTAACTAAAGTACTATGTCCATCCCCTTTATAGAACAGCGAAGGGTATATAACATTATGGAATGGGATATGAGAAAAATAATAAGAAAAGCAGCATTGTATAATACTGCTAGAAAATGAAGAACAGCAGTATTAGGATGGAAAATTACTAGTATGGTCAATGATCATACGCAAGACATGCGTGGAGATAGGCATTCTCAAACCAACCCTGATTTGAACACTAGCTTCATACCAAACTTTGAACGTGAAGTTTAGATTTGGATTAAAGCTTCATAAGCTGGACCCTCTTTCTATTATGGGCCAAATCAAAACCTTAAACCCCAACACCTTGATTCCTTGGAAAAGTGTGAGCCCAGATCTTTTTGCAACTCAGTTCCATCTCTGATAATGAGGCTTCACTTGTTCTTTGGAGACTCATGTAGGACCAACCTTCTCTGGGAAAGAGTTATGCGGAAAGAATAATTTTCCCCCAAAGCTAGCATTTATCAGGTTAGTTGCTGATGCTGATTCCCAGGTAGCCATCTTGAATTTATTTCTAAGGAAAGGTTCTAACTATCCTTCTGGTACAGAAACATTTTCTGTTTTTCTTTCTTTTCTTAAAAAAAAATGTAAAATGTAGAAACTGATTATATTACTTTTATATGCAGTGTTATTTGAAAAGAAGCCCTAAGTCATGTGTAGAGATGGAGTTGAATTGAGACACTGGTTACAACCCTCCTCAGATTCCCTCTCCCCTACCCCCCAAAATTTGAGGAAATTCAGATTTGGTCCTGGATCCGAATTTCATTATTTGGAAGTATAATGGTTCAAACCAGAACAATGAATGCAAACCACCTGAACTACTGGAAGCTCTGATCCAGTTTGAATTCTAGATCTGATCTTTGTGACTCAGGCTCATCTCTAGTGATATTCAGTATTTACAATGAAGTATTTCAGTACCTATCTTGTGAGATTCATTTAAGGGGAAGTGGAAGAGGATCTGGTCAGTTAAGCATTTTTTCCCATATGGGATGGTTGTTTAAAGCTCTGAACATACAAGAGAACAATTCTACCTGTTAAAAAAAACAAATAATATTCAATTGACACATTTTCCCACATACTCTTATGGACAGAGAAGACAGATTAGTTTAGTATCCCAACACCTTATACTTGGAGTCCATGGAATCCTTGAAAGATTCCATGTGGGGGGAGAAACAGAAAAAAAAAAAAAATTAAAAACCACCCTTTTTGTTGCTCAAAGAAACAGAATTGATTACCTTTACACAGATCAATGGTGCTATAAGCATTTTAGCCGTGCAAGAGGAGATAATGAACTGAAACAAAAGTTGTGAGAAATCCTCATCTTTGGTATTGTAGCTGTTGAGGTTTCGGTTGCTCTGTTCCTTGTTCTTTTGAAAAAACTGCATAGGCACAAATTAAAGACAATCTTCAACTTTAAGATTACTGAGTTGTCAGATGAAGCAGCACTCACATTGGCTTTACTTTGTTTTCATTCTTGTCAACCCTTTCTTTGAAATCTGCTTCCTAAAATGTCCAAGATGTCTGTCAAAACACAGTGTGTTGTGTTGTTTTTGTTTCCTGACGTGCTTCCTTGGTTTTTTTATTTTATTTTATTTTATTAAAATGGAACAGTTTGTTGCAGAAGAAGTAGGTGCAGAAAAAGTTTCTTTGGTTTCGATTAAGTAGTACATAAAAAAGTCTCAAGTGTCTTTAAAGAATCATTACAGCGTTTGGCTTGCTTTTGAACACTCAATTGGTGTTTCAAAAGGGGCCATTCACTGGTAAATATGCACATCAAGTGACCATAACAATTTCAGTGATAAGGATTGTTTATGCTCTTTGAAGACTACTGTAACTGCAGCTAGTATGGCCCTGTTAGCTCTGCTACTCCACTCACGACTTTGCTAATTTTGTCAGCATCCACTTTCTGCTCAATTGTACAGCAAAACTAAAATGATAGAGTTGTACTTTTTTTGGAGTTTGCAAGGCTTTCTGATTTCTAAAATAATCACAATACTATGATGATGATGAAAATAAATGGCAAGTTATAAATGTCTTTGGCTTGCAATATACTGCATCTTTGGTGTACTGTGTTCTCTTCTCGTTAAATGAATTGGTAATGGAGATGTGATAGATTTTGATGTCATATTTAAGTCATATGCAGCACATCTAAATGGTCAGTGACATCCTGAAAGTAGATGCTTTTTTTCTGCTAAGAAAATACCAAGGAACTCTAATACAGAATGCATCAATTTAAAAAAAACCCCACCTAAATAGAGTTCAGTAACAATGAAATGATAAGGAGAAACTACATGCTAATAACTAAAAAGGACATATTGATGACCTAAGGAAATCTAGCTCTCTCAAAGTGTTGTGTTTGCTCCATGCACTGTAGCAGTTAAATTGACCTCCTGAGTGTGCATCTGCATTATGTACAAACACAGAATTTGTGACAAACAGCAAAATGTGCTTGAAGCTTGTGTGGTCACATACTTTTCATTAACAACTTCATAAATTAGAGTGTCTTGAAAGAACAGATGTAGCAAGTCCAGAACCGTTCTATTTCTGTATCTATTGTCTTTGTGCTTGATACTTTGAGCTCAAGTGAACTGAATTTTAGTGATCCAAGACCATGTGAGTGTTCACTGATAAGTTTAAAAAATAAACCCAAAACATAAAATTGGATCCATTTTTTTTCTAAAACATCTAAACAAAACAATGCCTGAGATTACAAAACAGGTTCTTGGATTTTTCAATTTCCATCTTTTAAGATTTGTGCTCAGTTCTCATGTTGTCATGTTATGGTTGTGAGCTTTGGTATTTTGTGGTGTGGCAAGCCTAAGCATTTGGAAAACAAAGTAGGTCAGACATGTTTGCATTTCTGTTTAGCTACCAACTCTGGGCAATCCTGCAGTTCTCCCATCGCCTTAAATGCTGATCCATAGTTTAAGTCTTCATTGGCTCTCAGGAAAAATTTATGTCATGAATGACCCACTTATATTTTGGATATGCTTAGCCTGTCTTGAATGTAATACTATATAGAAAGAGATTAATTTGTGATTTGCGCCTTCTAAAACTGACTAAATAGCCATTAAAAAAGTGTCCTATGTTTACAACTAGACTAGAATTACTTTCCAAGAGAATTGTGCTTTCAAATCACCAGTGAAGGGCCCCACTCAGAATCCATACTTTTTCTTTCCTTTCATTCTTTTTTTCTCTTTTTTATGGTTGAGTTGTGCCTAATTTAGATTCCTTTCTTCAATCATGCTTTGGTACAAGTGCTGGAGGCTGAAGAGGATCCCCCTGTACTCAAATCATCCTGCCATTTCTCAAGGCTGCGTCTCCTAGCGTTCATGAAGAAGTTACTGACAGTGGTAAGTTCCAAGCCCAGCTGTTGGGAGATGGTGATCTGCATTTCTTTGGATGGACGTTTGTTCTCTTTGAAGATGGCAAAAAGTGTTCTGCGCTGGAGATCGGTGAAAACCAGACGAGATTTCTTCTGGGAATTGTTCCTGTCTTTATTCGGTTCTTGTTCTTTGCGTTTGCATGCTTGGGGAACCAGAAGAAAAAAAAAAAAAAAAGAGAGAGAGAGAGAGAGAGAGAGAAAGAATCAATGTATGCATAAGTACCAATAAACTGAGCTGGTGATACATTGAAAACATTGATAAAGCTGTACAGTGGATGTAAACTGTTAAACTTTATTGTGCAAATTGCAGTGCTGTCAATAACCACCGTTCTCAGGTTCATCTCTTAAGAATGTGAGTCACTGATATGCCTAGTGTGGGCAGTAAAGCCAAAGAGATCAATGATCTGAATGAATACTGAGTAAACAATTAGTACTTGAAAAAGCTTTCGAGGAGGAATTAGATGGGGGTGACTTTGGTCCCAACCACAGCTGAAAGGCCTGATTTTTCAAAAGTGACTACTGATTTTGAGTTACTCCAATTCTAGGTGCGGAGCACCCAACCACTGAAAATCAGGCACCCTCAGGGTGTCATCCAAAAATGAAGGCTCCCAAAATCATTATACTCTTTAAAAATGGTAGGCTTTTAGGTCTATTCCTATTATAAATGGCCCCCTTTAAGAAACATATAACTCCCCCATAAATTTTGCTTCATGATCTGACATGTAGAATACAAAATTTCAGCCTAGAAAAGAAAATTCAAACCATATCTGTCTCGTCTTTCCCAGTAGCTAACAGAAAGCTTCACTGTTTTCAGATACTTTTTGGGTGCTCTTATA
Organism: Emys orbicularis; assembly: GCF_028017835.1. NCBI lineage: Eukaryota > Metazoa > Chordata > Testudines > Emydidae > Emys > Emys orbicularis. Next base: position 20,696,245 of record NC_088688.1, on the reverse strand, counting down.
ACACACAACAGGCTCAGATTTTATTTTGCGAATGAAATTGTGGAGGCTGTTATTCCATTATGTCAAGTAAACCATTTAGGAAGTGGATCCATGCACAGAATAAATACAAAATGGAAATGACTATTATATGCATGCAGAGCATGTACTCCATTGGCATGTTGAGGCAAAGAGCCTTTTCTTAGACCTAAAATTACATATGCACTCCAGTAAACTGCAAAAGGCACTGCACTACAGTGGTGAGGTGAAGGCATGAAAATCTGCTATGTAAACATACAGGAGAAGGTAGAGAGCTGAACCAACATAATCCACTCCCACCCCCCTTCTTACAAAGCCTCACCACACAGACACCATCCATCTGGAGCTCTGTGGATTGAAAGGATATGTCAGCATGGTAGCAGTTTGAATCTAGCCAACAGCCCTCTACACTATTATCTGCCAGCAAATCAACGTAATTTCCATGGGAAATTCCGGAGGGAGTGAATGCTGACAGTTCCAGCGTTAATTCCTGCTGCATACCTTGAAGGGGGAGCAGAAAGGCATGGACTCACCAAGGTTAGGAAGGGACGCTCACAGTTTAGCATGGAAAGGAGACTGTCTGCAAAAATCCCCTAAAAATCTATGGAACTTCCCCCCATAGATCTCAGGACATATGTTTGGAAAGAGGATTATGTCCAATTCCTATGCCTTGAACTATGACGTCTGGGCCAGATTTTTAAAGGTATTTTGGTGCCTAAAGATGCAGATGGAGGCCTAGTGGGATTTTCAAAAGCACTTAGGTGTCTAACTCCCATAGAATTCCTAGTGTGAAAATCCCCCTTGGCACCTATCGCATCTTTACCCACTGAAATACCTTTAAAATTCTGGCTCTCTGTGCTCCGCCCTCTATTTAATTTCCCCTAGCTTTTCTCTTCCTGTGTGTTGTCATGAGAGAGGATGGTTTGGCCCCAAATGCTGTCAGACACCTGTGTTCCTAACTTGAAATGTGGAAAAGGAGAGGAAGCATTGTAGAGGACAGGCCAGGACTAGGCCTCTGAAGAGCTGTGTTCCAGTCCCAGCTCTGCCACAGACTTCTTGTGTGCCCTTGGGCAAACCATTTAATCTCTTTGGGCCTCAGCTTCCCATTCTGTAGAATGGGGACAAGGAATACCTAGTTAACAGTGGTGTTGGGAGACTTAATTCATTAATGTTTCTAAGGCACTTTGAGATCCTCACAAGGAAGGCCCTATAGGAGTGCAAAGTATTATTACTTTTTTACAAATTACTCATTCACACCATTTAAAGCTCTTGTAGTAGATGCAAATCTGGAAGGGGTGAAGTGGTTTGGAATAAAATTATAACTAGCAATGCAAACTTTTACCCCAAACTTCAGCCGAATTAAACCTTTTTTGAAATTTAGAACTGTCTGGGTACTTTTCTCCACATCTCCTGTTATTTGTCATTTTCATCCATATCTGCACCTGCTACAACCAGGAAAAGAGCTGCTGAAACATCCCAAGAGTTGTGGTGCTATTTATAGCCCAACTGGGGACAAGAAGTACCAGAAAGCTGTCAAGCACGTTTATTCTCTTGAGATTTCCAGGCACATTTTGCAGACTTGAGATGTTCCAATAGAGTTCAGCTAAGAATCAAAAGTCTTGATGTTTATCAGACCATGAGCTAAACTTCTGAACCTTTTGAAGTTCCTGCATTGCTACTGGGAATGTGTAGCATGAATGAGACATAGAGGTCAACCCAGTCTTTTAATATTATTCAAATGGAAAGCAGACCTAGAATTCAGCAATTTTATTTTGGACTAGCCTAGTCCAAACTCTCCACAAAAACCAAACAAAACCAATCAACCAAAACCCAAAAAACTCCAAACAAAAAAACCCCCAGTTCCCCATATCAAATTATAAATCCCTCAAATGATATGCAGATTATATGTTAATTATTTAATATTAAAAACACAAAACCAAGAAAATTCAGTTAGAACTAACCCCCCTATTTAAAAAGTACGTTTCATGATGCAATATCCTTCTTATTTATTTATTTGTGCAGTATGAGGTGATCTAGACGCAGTGCTTGCATTCTATGATGCTGAGCATTATGAAGAACCCCGAGATAGCTACATTAGATAGAGAATTATTAGCATGCCCTTTAAAACCTTGATTCAATCAGTCTCAAAATAATATTTTTTGATCAACAATTTAAAGGGACACTGTCAAGGTCAGTAGGCCCGAAATGTCACTCACCTTTTCTTCTCCTCTGTCTGTCTACAAACTCTATGCAATTCTTTCTGGCTTTGATCCTGCAAGGTGCTGAACACTCTGGCCCTGATCCAGCAAAGCACTTAAGCACATTCTTAGTTTTAAATACATGACTCATCCCATGGAAAGCAATGATGCTAATCACACTGTTAAAATTAAACACATGCTTAAATTCTTTGCTGGATTAGGACCAGAAAGCTCAGCACCTTGCATGATTGAGCTAGGTATGTCAGTTCAAACCTCCCCCTCAAAATCCCAAATGCTTCAATGATCTTCTTATGAAACAGGAAAGATCAAGAGCAGGTGCTCCAAATTCATGAGCAACCCTACAATAACAAATCAATTTGTGTGTGACAGAAGGCAAATTTTTGTAATATGAAACCAGATTTCAGTTTCAAGCTTCTATGGATTACTGTAAATCGCAGTTAGAAGAGAAAACATGAGATAACCCCTTCCTGGCATTTTTTGCTATTGCTAAAAAATCTACAACAAGTGTATGCACACTTGGGGGTAGAGTATCTGTGATAGCCTCCCATTTCATATACCTTTTTTTTTTTCAAAATGGAATTGTTTTCCAACCAGCCCTATTAGGAATTAACATTTCCTTCTTAAATCACCACCCCACTATGCTCCGCAAGGGAACCTCTCTCTAGCCCAACCCCAGCCTCCTAGCAACATGAGAAGAGACACCATTCCCAACTCCCCCTTCTATCTGTAACAGATAAACTAGTTATTTGATTCACACCCAGTAAAGAAACAGGTTTTATGGTTAGTTTAAAATCCAAATTATGCTATGAGGCTCAACAAAACCCTGTTTAGAGCTGGTTTGCTTGAAACTCATCACAGGTTCTTCAGGCCAACTGATGCCCTCAGATTAATTTAAGGCTAATGGGGTTGCACAGGTGTCGCTGAGGGCACAATCTGAAGATAATGGGTGGCAGAGGTGTGGCTGATGACATAATTTGGCCCACATATTACAATGAATATGGAACCCTAGAAGGCTTTTACAATGTCATTTGTTAGGGTGGATCAGCTGTTTAGTGACAAAATTCCATCATAGACCTAAGGGCCATAGCAGGCCCCAAGTCAGTGGAATCAGTGTTTCCACTGTACTGGATAAGGCAAATGTGGAGTGAGATAGCTGAGGAACTCCATATGACTAGCTCCATGCTTGCTATTCATAGAGCAGAATACAGAATAGCATCAGGCTGAGGAGAGCTGGGGGGGGGGGTTGCTTCTCCTCTGATACCAGTTTTACAGTAGCAAAACTCCATTGACTTCAATAGTTACTCCTATTTTACACTGGTGTAAGTGAGAGGAGAAGGGGGTGCCCAGGTGTCATGGCTCCGGTTTCAGCCTGGGGCTGCAGACCTGCCCTGTGTCCTGCGTGCAGGATGGACTGGATTCTGTACACCACAACAGTGCATATAGGCTGTTCTGGATATATGTTCTGCCACCTCGTACATGGCCCGTCCACAGCTCTCTGGATGGCCCACGACTGTGCCCAAGCACAGGGTGATTACAGACTTGGGGCCCCATAGGAAAGCATTTGGAACTTCTCCTTGTGCAGACTAAGCTAGAGATACTGCCTGTGACTAGTCTATGAGGCTTTCCATAGGGAGTCATTGAAGCACCTGCTTGTCTGGGACGATTAGAGGGGGATGGAAGCAGCCTCCAAAGCATCTGACTCTTCTGACGGGCTAAACTCCCTCTGCAGCCTAAGTGGGGAATGGGGGAGCCTCCTAACAGGACCACGGTCAGCAACGTAAATGGAAATGAACGTTCATGCACAAACCCAATTAAATATTGTCATGTGCACAAATGAGCTCCACAGCGCAATCCCAGTTGTGCACCCAACTGAGCAATCAGGTGTATAATGTGCCCTATTCAAACAGGTGTAGGTGGATGCAATTCCATTAACTCCAACTGACTACAGTATAGTGATGGTACTGCAGCTCAAAACATCTCATAATCACAGAGTCATAGAAGATTAGGGTTGGAAGAGACCTCAGGAAGTCATCTAGTCCAACCCCCTGCTCAAAGAAGGATCAAAACCAACTAAATCATCCCAGCCAGGGCTTTGTCAAGCCGGGCCTTAAAAACTTCCAAGGATGAAGATTCCACCTCCTCCCCTAGGCAACCCATTCCAGTGCTTCATCACCCTCCTAGTGAAATAGTGTTTCCTAATATCCAACCTAGACCTCCCCCACTGCAACTTGAGACCATTGCTCCCTGTTCTGTCATCGACCACCACTGAGAACAGCCGAGCTCCATCCCCTTTGGAACCCCCCCCTTCAGGTAGTTGAAGGCTGCTATCAAATCGCCCCTCACTCTTCTCTTCTGCAGACTAAACAAGCCCAGTTCCCTCAGCCTCTCCTTGTAAGTCATGTGCCCCAGCCCCCTGATCATTTTCATTGCCCTCCGTTGGACTCTCTCCAATTTGTCCACATCCTTTATGTAGTGGGGGGCCCAAAACTGGATGCAATACTACAGATCTGGCCTCACCAGTGCCGAGTAGAGGGAAATAATCACTTCCCTCGATCTGCTGGCTGTGCTCCTACTAATGCAGCCCAATATGCCATTAGTCTTCTTGGCAACAAGGGCACACTGATGACTCATATCCAGCTTCTCATCCACTGTAATCCCCAGGTTCTTTTCTGCAGAACTGCTGCTTAGCCAGTCGGTCCCCAGCCTGTAGTGGTGCATGGGATTCTTCTGTCCTAAGTGCAGGACTCTGCATTTGTCCTTGTTGAACCTCATCAGATTTCTTTTGGCCCAATCTTCCAATTTGTCTAGGTCACTCTGGACCATATCCCTATCTTCTAGCATATCTACCTCTCCCCCCAGCTTAGTGTAATCCGCGAACATGGTGAGGGTGCAATCCATCCCATCATCCAGATCATTAATAAAGATGTTGAACAAAACCGGCCCCAGGACCGACCACGGGGGCACTATGCTTGATACCGGCTGCCAACTAGACATGGAGCCATTGATCACTACCCATTGAGCCCGACAATCTAGCCAGCTTTCTATCCACCTTATAGTATCAGAGGGGTAGCCGTATTAGTCTGAATCTGTAAAAAGCAACAGAGGGTCCTGTGGCACCTTTAAGACTAACAGAAGACTTCTGTTAGTCTTAAAGGTGCCACAGGACCCTCTGTTGCTATCCACCTTATAGTCCATTCATCCAATCCATACTTCTTTAACTTGCTGGTAAGAATACTGTGGGAGACTGTATCAAAAGCTTTGCCAAAATCAAGATATATCACGTCCACTGCTTTCCCCATATTCACAGAGCCAGTTATCTCATCATAGAAGGTAATCAGGTTGGTCAGGCATGACCAATCTCCCCAGCAGCCTTATATAAACTGTGAACTGCAGAGGTGACAGAATAGACGTATTCAGGATAATAGGTGCTGGAACTAGAGGTGCTAGGGGTGCTGCTGCTCCCTCTGGCTTTAAGTGGTTTCCATTATACACAGGGTTTACAGTTTGGTTCAATGGCTCTCAGCACCCCCACTATACAAATTGTTCCAGTGCCCCTGTGCAGGATCCTACACAAGGGAGCCTGGGGTGAGGGAGTGTAATTACCTCACACTGCCCATTACCCATCTCACAAAGGAAAGGAGGAAGCCACCCAAGAGCAATTCCATCCACACCTGTCAGAATTCATGAGGGTGGGTGGGTCAACACATCAATTACATCAAAGGCTGCTAATGGATCTTAAAAAGTTCAGTATAGATAGCTGATTTTTTATCCATTAGCAGGAGGAGAACTTCTAGCAGAAAAACCAATGTCATCTTCATAATGTGTCCAAGGCTAAAACTAGACTGATAGAGGTATCTGCACAAAATCCATGTTTTGACATGCTTAGGTAACACGCTAAGACCAAAATATTCCTATTAGGTAAGTGATCGGATTTGCAGATGTGCTATTGGAGCTAACCTAACTTTAGGCACCTACGTTTGAAAATTTAGCATCTCTGGAACTGAGAACAGAATTTGGCTCGTCTGCCAGATGGAAAGGGGTATAAACTAAATTGACGTTCAGGGAAGTGCGTCCACCTGCACCCGTTGCAATAAGGCACAGCTGCACGCTTGATTGCTCATTTGGGTACAGAGCTGGGATTCCACTGACAAGATCATTTCTGCACATCAAAATATTTCTTTGGATTTGTGCAAGAAGGTGTGCACTTAATTCAGGGGTGGCCAACCTGTGGCTCCGGAGCCACATGCGTCTCTTCAGAAGTTACTATGCGGCTCCTTGTATAGGCTCCAGGGCTGAGCTACAGGCACCAACTTTCCAATGTGCTGATGAATGCTCACTTCTCAACCCCTGGCTCTGCCACAGGCCCTGCCCCCACTCTACCCTTTCCCATCCTCTCCCCTTAGCCTGCAGTGCCCTCGCTCCTTCCCCCCTCCCCCCCACAGCCTCCTGCACGCCATGAAACAGCTGATTGGGAGGTGTGGGGAGGGAGGGGGAGGTGCTGATCGGCAGGGCTGCCGGTGGGTGGGAGGCGCTGGGAACGGGGCGGGGGAGCTAATGGGGGGCTGCTGATGTATTACTGTGGCTCTTTGGCAATGTACATTGGTAAATTCTGGCTCCTTCTCAGGCTCAGGTTGGCCACCCCTGACTTACACCAGTTTTATACCAATATAACACAATTAACTTCAGTGGAGTTACTCCGCTTTTACACTGAGTGTAAGATCAGAGTCAGGTCCTGTGAAATGCAATTCTTTGTCTCTACCTGTATTTTTGGATTAGATTGTAATTCAGAGTCACTATTGCCTCTCTGATTTTCCTCCCTTCCCTGCCCGGCCACTCCTGCCCACCTCTGCTGAATGAGGATTGGGCATGCAGGGGGCTGCTCTCACGCCCCATGCTGTGACCTGCCGTGCTCTTAGTCTATGCTGAGCAATAAGGAAAGGAATGGTCACAATTCTGTCCTTCCTTATGCCAGAGTGACAAGCTAGGTGTGGTAATATTTTTAATTGGACCAACTTCTGTTGGCGGAAATGACGAGCTTTTGAGCTTCACCGAGCTCTTCATTATGCCAGAATGACAGCTGACACGTCAAATGCGGGGATAGTGAATGCATTACTCAGAGACTTTAAGTGGGAATTCCTTTTATGGCATAAGCATCAGGAAAGAAAACTAGTGCATGTGGCATGATTCCCTTTCATGCAGCAACCGAGACTTCAGTGTAAGTCATAGTGGACCCATAACTGTATATGGACCCTACGCATGTCCAGGAGGAGAGATTAACTAAAATTAAGCAAAGTCAGGGCAACACTTGCTATCCACCCTCCTGCTCCAGAGTTGACGGCATGTAAGAGATGCAGCACTTTTGTAACAGGGATAGACTAGTGGGGAAAGGGTGCTCAGAGAGTGCCTCTCTGACAATCCACTAATGCAGGACACTTTCCTGGAGCTTTTGAGTGCTAGGAGGAGACCTTACTATAACAAGCCTGCTGGTGATCCATAGACCCTCGGGGTATATTCTGCTGGTTTGAAGCCATGATTTCTTAACCCTTTTTGCACATGATGCAGCACATACCTGAGTGGGAGCACATATATTTCCATTTCAGAGCAGAGGTAACATGCACTATAGCATGTAGCCCCCTGGTCACAATGAGTCACCCTACCTTACCTCAGGAGGGTGGCTCTGAGACCTACAGCAAAGCCAATTCCCTTTGTCCTCCTCCGGTATGTGGCCACTAATAACAAAAGGAGGATTTTGTCCAGAATTTGGACAGTGCTTTTGGCTGGAAAAGACCATTTAAATGTGTAATGTTATTATTATATTATTCTGGTACTAGAGATGGGCCTGAACCAAACCCCCAGGTTATTATTATTTGTATTACAATAGTCAACAAAAGTTGGAGTCCTGTTGTGCTAGGCACGGTACATATACAAAGCACGAGACTGCCTTGCCTCGAAGAGCTTACACATTTAATAGACAAAAGAGAAGGGAAGTATTATCATTTCCATTTTCAGATGAGTAATGGAGGCCCAGAGAGACTAAAGACCAGAATTTCAAAAAGAGCTCCGCACCCACAGAGAGCGCCAGAACTGCAAAAGAGTTCAGCAGATGGTGGGTTGCGATCATTTGGAAATCTAGGGTGTAAGTGTCACAATGGTAGCAGCTGGGTGCTGAGCGCTTTTGAAAATCCGGGCCCAGGTGTCTTGCACAAGGTCAAAAAGGAAGTTTGTAGCAAAGCCAGGAATTAAATCCTGATCTCTTGAGGCCTAGTGCTGTGCCTGATCACAAAACAGTCCTTTCTCTCAACGGTCATGAGCTCTGGGCAAGTTCTGATTGGGATTCAGCGCCCCACCTGAGTTTTCCCACTGGCCTCTTTTTCCATAACAGGACTAAACTATATCCCTAAATCTAAATACCGCAAGCCCTGGGAAAGTTTAGACCTGGATCCAGAATTTCATGACTCTGACTATAAAGGGATGAATCAGAACTCCAGATCCACACACCCCCAAACTTTGGAAAAGCTCAGGTTGGATCTGAATGGTGTAGCTTTGGCCTTCTCTAATTATCACAACAAATAAAACAAAGCTCTTTCTTCTATTTATGATAAAAATAAATGTCCCCTACCCTCATTTATCTAATTTCCATTATATTTCCAGATCTTATTTCTCCACTGTCTTATCGTTTTACATCTCTGCTTCCCCCAGGTTCCTTTTTGTATTATTATTGTAACTTCTTTTTAACCTTGGTTTGGGAACTAATGACTTTTACTTTGGTGGGGGAAGATTATGGAAACTATGGATTTGTGGGACAGAAATAATTTTTTCACAAATTTCCCCCCCCTTCCCCGCAACTCCAAATAACCAAGTCCTATTGAACTAATGTATTTGGGGCAAGGAGTGGAGAGTAGAGCAAGAGGGGAAAGTATGTAATTGATGGTGTTTTTTGTTTGTTTTCGGGGGTTTTGTGCTGGGGAGCATATTCCAGTATTTAGTTCAGGAAATGTCTCATGCATGATGAAGAGTGACCAAATTTTTTTAAATGAGCCCTTTATTAAAATGTTGACAGCATGTCACTGCCTCCATACACTTGGCTGCAGCCTGTTCTCTCCTGTTGCTTTTTATATTTTATAACGCTTCTTCCTTTTTCCATTTGTCATGTCATCTCACTATCTAAATTTTTCCTTAATTTTTATTTCAGGTTAATTTCTTTCTTCTATTATTTCTCTCTCCACTTGTCCAACTGGTTTTTTTCCTCCTCTCTTTCTTGCTCTCTCTCTCTATTTTTCTCCATTCTGACTGTACCTTCTCTCCATGTTTTTCTTTTCTCACCTCTTCTTTCCTTAGTTCTTCCTCTTAGTTTTGTCCCTTTTTCTCTCCCTCTATCTTCCGCCATCATTTTCTTCCTGAGCATCATGTGATATTTTGCATGAATTCTCTTGTGTGATATGGTACAAAACTATATTTTGTATGGCACATTTAATGCAAACCATATCCCAAAACATTTTACACTATTTTTTTACATAAACACAACTTTTCCTGTGATATTACTTTGGAAACACAATGGTCCTGATTCTGATCTCACACTGGTTTTACACTGGTGTAATACAAAGGTTTCAGTGGATTACTCCTGATTCATACTGGTGTAAATCTGGGGAGAATCAGGCCCAATGAAAACAGAAGATTTCATTGTGATAATTTTGCTACAAGACAACCTTTTCCTCCAATCAACAGGAAGTCCAGAAAGGGAAAAAAGCATTCTGAAGTCTCTGACAGAGGTAAACATGCAATGACCTAATTCAGCCTTGGTGTAAGCTGGTGCAGCTACACTGGAGTAAACGGAACCTTAGGACATGTCTGGATTTCAGTCATGGACTAGATCTAAAGCACTAAGAGACGTTGTCTGGAATTTAAGGGTGGAGAATGTATGATTTAAAAACTACTGGTTTTCCCTGCTAATATGGTAATGGCTCATAGGAGGAACCTGGTTTGCCATCTGTTCCCCCAATGACCACTGAGCTCTCTCATCCCTCACCAAGACTTCTCCATGATCTCTCCTTCCCTCAACTTCTCCCAGTGCTAGCCCACAAGTTTTCCACTTGTCTAATCTCCAGCCCACTCCTTAGTTCTCCTCCTGATCCAGGGGTGGCCAACCTGTGGCTCCGGAGCCACATGTGGCTCTTCAGAAGTTAAATGCGGCTCCTTGTATAGGCACCGACTCCGGGGCTGGAGCTACAGGCACCAACTTTCGAATGTGCCAGGGGGTGCTCACTGCTCAACCCCTGGCTCTGCCACAGGCCCTGCCCCCACTCCACCCCCTTCCCTGAGCCTGCAGTACCCTCGCTCCTCCCCCCCCCAGCCTCCTGCATGCCACGAAACAGCTGATCGGGAGGTGCGAGAAGGGAGGCGCTGATCGGCAGGGCTGCCGGTGGGTGGGAGGCGCTGGGAGCGGGTGGGGGAGCTGATGGGGGGCTACTGACGTATTACTGTGGCTCTTTGGCAACGTACATTGGTAAATTCTGGCTCCTTCTCAGGCTCAGGTTGGCCACCCCTGTCCTGATCATTCTCTTCCCCACAAGTTCTGCCACCTATGAATTCCCTGCTTCTAAACTCTCTCCTTATTCCCGCTGGAGCTCTCTATAAACTCTCTTTCAAACTCAAGCTCTTTCCCCCTGAGAGGTCTCTTCTGTACCCCCAAGCTCTTATTCCACTCTTAAGCTACCAGATAATGCTATCCAAGATAATGTTTTGTTATATGTCTGAGAGAAAAAGAAGGTTTTAATGTAGTCACACTTGATTTTTCCCTATTGTATTTTACTTAGTCTTTTGTCTCAAATCCAATTCAATGATATGCCAATGAAAGGCAAGGAATGTGATGAGCTCTTACATATTCACTGCAGTTTGTAATAGGGTTTGGGACATTGGGAGGACTATGATATTTTCTAACATCACTAATTTATGTCCAAAGACATTCTGTGTATTACAGTTATTGGTATTTAATAATAAATAATGCAAAGCTACGTGCTTCTCAATGCATTCAGTAAATACTTTTCTTGAACTGTTAAGTTTGCTCTTGAAAAGGAACCATAAAGGCAAATGTTTTTCCTTGATGTGCATTTATCAGAAAGAAAAAATAGAGTGGGAACTCTCTTGTGAGATACAGTTATTGTATTGCCTACAGAGCGAGACTCATTTTTAAGGAGGGAGAGGACCAAGATTTTAGAAAAGTCTTGATTTTATGTACTGGAGTTAATAGGTAGTTGGCAACAACTGTGAGCTTTAACTGTAGACATTTGGAGCAAGAAATGCAGAGGCATCTTTCTTTGCACTAGACTGCACTGGATAAAATAGAAGCTTCTATAGGAACACTTTGAAAAAGGTCATAGCCTGACTCACCACTGTGTTACTCCAGTTTTACACATGCATAATACCATTGACTTCAATGGAGTTACACTAGCATAAAATGGTAGCAGAACAGTGGTGAATCAGGCCCTCAACATTTTTCTGTAAAAGAAGGACCATCCTTCCTAAATAAGGACAGTGGGTTTGATTTAGATAACAAAAAACTAAATAATGGGATCTGAAAGTAGCAGAACTTTAAAAAAAAGATCAACAGAATTAAAAAAACCCAAAGAGTTTGTCATGATTGCATTCTTATAATGTCACTTTAGATATTAAGGAGCTGGAATGCAGAATCAAAATGGGAAGTCTGCAGTTCAGTCTGAGAAGTGAGGGTGAGATAGGAGCAAATGGAACCAGTCTAGCAAGCTGTGCAGTTATGTATTTTTAATCAACCTTCATTGATTAAAAGATATATTTTTCCACTATAGAGAGACAGATTCTGATCTCAATTACAGTGGTTAAAATTTAGAATAATCTTCATAGTTACTCCAGCTTTTCACAGGTGTAATTGTATCAAAATTTGGCCGAAGACTCCGGTTCTGACACAGATGTCACTTGCACCGCTGCAAACCCAGAGAAACTCTGGTGAAGTCAATGGAGTTAAACTGGTGTTAAACCCTGATCCAGTAAAGCACTTACACACAAGTTCAGATTTAATTCCATTGACTTCAGTGAGACGACTCCCAGGCTAGAAGTGAAGCATGTGCTAAAGTGCTTTGCTGGATCTAGGACTCAGTGACAGCACAATAAAGCTCTCATTTTTTCCTTTCTGAAAGATACAGCAGCCATTACATAGCTTTGCTCCGAATATATTACTTTTATAAGTGAATGTAGTGTTCATGAAAGCTGCCTGAAGGATGAAGACTTCTGTTTATCAACTGAACAGGTACCGTAACTAACTATGAACAACAGTACAAACTTCCCCTCACTGCACCTGACCTGGTGGGATGAAGTCTAGGAGTGCGAGGGTAGTTCTTGTTCCAAGCTCATTCCATCCTTGGCCTCTCTACAGAGCTTGCCAAAAAGGCTGCCAGTTAGTATCATTTGCAGTGGTGATTTTGTGATGAGGCACCTGTGTCCAGTAAATCTAGACTGAGACCACCAAGTCATTCCATCTGGGCCACTGGATGGCTTTACAATGGTAATGACTTTTGGTCACTATCACCGAGGACTGGATGCAAACTGATAATGTAGAGATGAAAATCTTCCTACTCTACTACCCACCTTCTGAGTCAGCCAGACCACCCGGCATTGAGAATTTTACTATATTATATTACGTATTCCAGGGCACCTTTAGAGACTAGTTTACTGTATATGTATCACATGATACATTCTGGAGTTGTAATTAGAACTGGACATATAGTGCAAAATACTTTTTCTCTAATATTTGTTCAGATTTTTAAATGAATCAGTTTTGCCCATGCCCCTTTTCTATAAATATTCTAGTGAATGGGTTGGCTGGCAGGAATATTTGTGGAAAAAGTGAATTTAAAGCAAATAATGAAGAATGTTACAATTTGTTTTGAATTCTGGAACATATATATGTGCACCAGAAACTTGATTCTAAGAGCTATATTTTTTCCAGCAGAAACATATCATGTGGCTATATATCCAGTCAAAACTAATCAAAATAATTCAAATTTTGAGTACTGAATATTCACAACAAATTGCTTGTGCACAATCTACAAAGCAAGAATTATCCATAGAAACTATTCACTACACAACTCTAGATGTAAAGAGTTAGGAGAGTACATGTATGACTGGAATTAAGGCAAATGCCATTTTGTCTGAAGCAATACAAAATACCGGCACTATATACCAGCACTAGTTTACAGGGAAAATTGTATGTCACTTTTCTTCAGTAATATCAAAAAGTCCCAATTTGTTCAACAACCTAGAAATGTAAGAAAGATGAAAGCACAATGACAAAAATAGATACTTCTCTTCCTCCTCCTCCTCATCGTTGTTACTGTTATTATTTTATTATAGCAGCGCCTAGAGGCCTCCATTAAGATGAGGGCCCTACTGTGCTAAGTATGGTACATACACATAGAAAAACAGAGTCCCTCTTCAGAAAAGCTTATAATCCAAACAGAAAATGCAGACAAAGGGTTTGTGGAGGAGAAAGTATCAAGAATTATTCTGTCAAGGACCCAGTTTGTCTCTGACTGGCAAATGTGATAGGTGCAGCTGACATTCAATAAAACTTTTTTTTGGAACAAATGTCTTGTTGCAATAAGTCACTCCACCGTCAGTTCAATGTCCATCTTCAGATCACTCTCCTTTAGTCATCCGCCCAGACTTAAGAGAAGAACACAGGAAACAAGAAGAACGTAATGCCTTTATGAGGCACTTCCCTGGAACAGCCAAATATGAGCATCATTAAGAAAAACAACATGGTGTGCCTCTCATAGATGTGGTGAAATTCTTCACAGAGTTATCAACTTTAATAACAATACAGAAAGCCTGTCAATGCACAAAGATTTTTCTCAGAAGCAGAAGCTGCTGGAGCTTGAAAGAAAGGAAAAGAAATGTCATATGGGGCCATCCTGCCCTATGGTACTGTCATGAGGCTTAACCCCCATCATCCGCAAGGCTAGCGAATGCACCCAATTACTCATGCTCTGCACCTATGGAGGTGAGTAGCTAATTGGCTCCCAGCCAGAGGGGACACTGCTAAGCCATAATAAGTAGACTGATGGAGTTCAGTTGAGACAAAGAGATGGCAGAGGAGACAGGTGTGTGTCTCGTTGAGAGAAGCCCAGGGTTAGGGTACACAGACAGAGGCAATGGGGCAGCACACTCCAGGGCCAGCATAGGCTCCTGCAAGAGAAGCCTTGAGATAGGGTCTGCTAGTGAATACACCCAATTAGGAACCTGAACCTGGGGAGGTGAGTAGCTAATTGGCGCCTGGCCGGAGAGGAAGGAGCTCAGTTGAGAGAGAGATGACAGAGGAGGAGACAGGTGTGTCTGATTGAGCGGAGCCCAGGGTTGGTGAAGGGTCAGAATCCATTAGCTATGGATGTAAGATCTTAACTATAGTTTCTCCTGAGGACTTTTCATATAGGCCCGGAGTCCACAGCTTGGCTTGGGCTATGGGGGCTGGCTAACAGAGAACAATACATAGCTAAGAGGAAGCCGGGTTAAACAGATAACCTTGTGTGTTTCAAGTCAGTGAGCGGAGTCAGCATAACTCCGAATGTAATTGGGCATCCTTATAGACACATGAAGCGCTGAGAAAGGCCTGATGGTTACTCCCTAATGCAGGGAGGAGATAGTGGTACAATACCCCTCAGATCCCAGACAGAGTTCAGGGAGAGGCCCAATATAATTGACATGAGTTATGACACCCTCCCCTCACAGATGTATGCCAATCCTAGCCCACAGAAATGCAAAGGTAAACTTATAAACAATTGTTATTGTTAAGTACTAATTACTGCCTTTTTCATTTTAAATCTCCAGGAATGTACCTGTTGGTCAACCGGGAGAGCTGCTACCTCATTCCCCTGGACCCCAAAATTAGGATTTAACCTATACACTTTAATAGACACAGTTTGGGGGTAATTACCTGTGTGTCAGCAATATGTTAATTTGAGCCTTGGGCGGAACCATTCTGTAATCTTTTAGACCATTGGCTTATTGTGCTTATCTTGTCTTGCTGCTAGAACCTATCCAGGGGCTAGGGAAAACCCATCCCCGTCACTTCTCTCCACGCAATGAACACCATATATAATCTGTAGTAATTCATTGTTTTGCAGTGTCTCTGAGCCTGATAAGCAAAGGGACACTCCGCCAGCACTGTGCGTAATAAACTCCTGTGCTTGACTCTACACGGTGTGGATTATTGTTCCTTCAGTTGGGGTACACAGAGACAACAGGGGCAGTGCAGGCTATTGCAAAGGAAGCCCCGAGATAGGATCTGTGAATAGAGAAGACAAGAGGGTAGAGGAACTATTGAGTTTTGGCTGGATTTATGATACCCCGGAAGGGGTGTGAAATTAGGTGACTTGGCCGAGGACCGAGAACCCGACAACCTGGGGCCGGAGGGAGGTGGTTGGTAGGAGGGGCTGGAGCCAAAGATAGTGTCAACCTTCCGCACTGACGCAAGTGAGTGAGCCCCGCCAGAGGTACATGTAAAAAGCCGGAGCAAGTGGCTAGACACTGTTTCCCTTCCCCACCAACCTCTGGCAATGTGACATAAATTATTTTTGCAGGGGCTAAATTCACAAAGGCACTTAAAAGCCTAACTGCTATTTTAGGTTTTTGTGTCCCAGACTTAGGCACCACTGGCGTTGACAAACCCCACTCTCGGCAGCCACCTAGCCCTGTAGGCACCTAAACTCACTTAGCCCCTAAGTTATTGCACACAAGGTTCCCTAGAGGCTATGTCTCTGCCTCTGAGCAAGTGCACGGCTGCCTTACTCTAAGCATCCAGATACCTTAGCCCCAGCGAGATTCATGAACTGGGGGAAGATAGGCGCTTCCCTGCCTAACTTGCTTGCAGGGCCGAATCATGTCCGTATGCTCAGAGCCACCTAACTGTACATCCTGCTGCTGCTGTTAACGTTTAGGTGTCTGACTCCAGGAGAGGGTTCACAACTGTGAATCCCAAGTGAAGATAAGTGCCCCTCTGCAACCCAGTGTCCATCTCCCTGAGAGGGGCAGGGCTTAGCACATACCCCTTTCTTTGGTCTCTCCCATTGGCTATCTAAAGCGGTTCAGAAAGCTGGCTTGGTGAGGGGATGAGAGAGCTCAGTGGTCATTGGGGGAACAGATGGCAAACCAGGTTCCTCCTATGAGCCCTTACCACATTAGCAGGGAAAACCAGTGGTTTTTAAATCATTCATTCTCCACCCTCAAATTCCAGACAACATCTTTTAGTGCTTTAGATCTGGTCCATGACTGAAATCCAGACATGTCCTAAGGTTCCATTTACTCCAGTGTAGCTGCACCAGCTTACACCAAGGCTAAATTAGGTCATTGCATGTTTACCTCTGTCAGCTTTCTTAGGCACCTGTCTATCCCCATTCATTGTACAGGGAACCTAGGCATCTAACTCAGGCTTTGTGAATCCCAGAGATTTTCTAGATGCCTAAATCCCTTTGTGAATCTAGCCCCAGGAATACACTATAACAAAATAATACTAGTGGTGGCAACTTGGAAATTCCAAACTCAATTGGGAAGCTAATTATAACATCCACGTTTCATATGAGGGCACTTATGTTTATTTAGAAACCTAAATGTCCATTTTACATTCTGATGAGACACTTTTAGTGGCACCTGGATGTTCTATTTAGATGCTAATGTCTAAGATGAAGCCCACAGTTGTCAATGAATATAAGTTAGACTTCTCTGTTTTGGGGATGTTTTTGTCACAACCATAAAACTGATTAGAGAACCAGTAAAATGATTCACTGAAAATATAAAACATACATGTCTGAAACTTTAAGGCATGACTGGTCTCACTCACACTGGTTTTATACTACTGTAACTCCAGTTATTAGTGATTACTATTATTAATCATTCTTATTGCAGTAGTGCCTGGGGATCAAAGTCTGGAGCCTGATTGGGTTACATGCTCTACAAACACAAAGAAGTAGAGAATCCCTGCCTTCAAGAGCTTACAATCTAAATATGACTTCAATAGATTCACTCCTGGTTTAAACCAATTTGAATTAGATCAGAACTGAGCCCAAGAGTTTCTGATGGAATATCTTCTTATTAAAAAAAAAACAACTATCATCACCGAGAAATCCATTTTAATCTATTTGCAATGACCCACAAAAAAAGAGAAAATCAGAACAATTGTTCTGTAAATTCTACATAAAATAAGTCTGCATTGTGCAATATATTTTACTGTGGAAACTTATTTTATTAAAAAAAAAAAGACCCTGAAAAATGAGATTGGACTGGGATTTTCTTTACAAACAAACAAACAAACAAACAAACAAGGGAATATGTATGACATATGTAATTTTGAATATATAGTATTCATGGGGAAAAATTCAGTTTCATTGTGTTTATTATTGTTATTTTATTTTGTAAGTCTTGATTTCTATTTATTTACATATGCTGGATTAAAGCACCTTTCTGAGCTGCCCCTTTCTGAGATGGTTAGACCTGACTTTTGATAGAGCTGTTCACATTTTTTGTACACTGCAATCACCTTCATGTTTCGTTATGTGCAATGGATATCTGCTTTCTAGGTGATTTTTATCTTGGCACTTCTGAAGGATAGAAAAGTGGCTGTCTGACTCCTAGCTTTATCCTAGCTAGGAACAATCCAGAATTTACACAAAGGCAGACTTATAAGAGAAGGAGTATCTCTCCTGGGGATCACATTCTTAGTTTGGCCTTTAGGCCCCATTTGTCTCCTTCAGTCTGACTTCCCTCTCATATCTGAAGGGTATGCACAGAACCAGCTCCCCTTAGTGTGATCTGCTTTGTGCTCAGCATGGGACAGCCTTTGCCACACCAAGCAGAGTTGTTCAGAGCTTATCTTCTTCCACTAGGTGAAGTCACTAATGGGAGCGGGAGCAGTCCTCCTAAGTCAATGAGCAGGCTCAGGGACCCGGCTAGCCAGTCTTAATGACACTAATGCCTAATGACATTGGGCTCAGTCCTGCAAGGTACTGAGCATTCTGGGCCTGATGAAGCAATACAAACTTAACTTTAAGCTCATTAATAGTCCCAGTGATTTAAATGGAACTACTCAAAGGGTTTGCTCCCACTTCATTTAAGTCAATGGAAAAACTCCAGTTAACTTCAGTGGTGGACACTGGGGGCCAAGGCATGTAAAGTTAAGCACGTGTGTCAATGTTAAGCTCAATGTTTTGCACAGTGGAGCCCTTATTCGTGGATAAGAAATGTCATCAACTCTTGCATGCATTGCAACAAGGTGACCATATGTGTAAAAAGCGTAAGTGATTAATGAGTCGTAAAAAATATATTAACTGGAAAGCTGAGGTAATTAGTGTGAAAAATCTTTAATGAAACAGGCTTGGCATAGGCCACCATTGAGTACTACGAATTTACAGTGTTATTTGAATGTAGAAGCAAAAATATTATAGCAAAGCGTTAGTGTACTTTAACATCAGATATTATTGAGCTCACCCAAAAGTTACCTTTGGTTATAATAACTGCACACCAAAACACTATGTTAAAGGAACGTTATTTAAATTGCAAAGTCAAGCACTTGAAAGTTAGGGAAAGCTAGATTTATGGTTGCCTCTGCAACCTTAATTCTGTCTCTCTGTGTAGCTATCCTGTGCACTAAATGTGCACCTTGCATAGAAAACAAAAGACAGGGCCCTGCACTAAAGAGTTCACAATTTAGATTTTAGCCATGACGCAGCAAATGAGGAGAAAGGGATGAGAGTCTTGAGACCAGTCTAGGGCTACAACCATAAGATCGTGTGGCTACTTAGCTTTGACATATGCACATCTTGTTGGTTCTCTTTTGTTTTGATTTTGAATAAAATAAAGCTTCAACTCAAAACCACACACATTAGTATAACCACAATAAAGTCTGCCTATGGCAAGATGCATCATATATTAGGCCTGATTCAGGAAAGCGTATAAGCATGTGAGCTGAGTAAGGGAAAGCATGGAGAGGCACTGCCTCCGGAGCAGCTCTGAGGCACAATCCCTCTGTTTGCTCGGTGGGGAGGGAACTGCATCAGCCTTTACAAGATGCAGCATATTCCCCCTGTTAAGTCTACCTTGGATATGGGTTTGCCTAGTCTGCATCCCTTCCTGTCTTCCTTACTGCCCAGTCAACTGCAGAAGGATGTAATGGGTGCACACAGCCCTTGCTGTTTCTTCTTTAAATACAAACTCCAACATAAACCTAATCCAATTCTGAACCCCTCCTCATTCCATCTCTAATGTTACATAAATGAAGCAAGGGAGCTTTAACCATGTCTCTTGGAAGACTATTTAACAGTATAGAACATTTCACAGAGGGGCACTTTTCATATCCTCATCTGATATGTTCCTTTTTTAGACCATAAGACTAGCCATACTGGGTCAGACCAGTGGTCCATCTAGTCCAGTATACTGGCTTCTAACAGTGGCCAGTGCCAGGTGCTTCAGAGGGAATGAACAGAACAGGTAATCATCAAGTGATCCATCCCCTGTCGCCCATTCCCAGCTTCTGGCAAACTGAGGCTAGGGACATTGCAGAGCATGGTTTTGTATCCCTGCCCATACTGGCTAATAGCCATTGATGGCTCTATCCTCCATAAACTAATCTAGTTCTTTTTTGAATCCTGTTAGTGTCTTGGCCTTCACAACATCCTCTAACAAATTGTTCCATAGGTTGACTGTGTGTTGTGTGAAAAAATACTACCTTTTGTTTGTTTTAAACCTGCTGCCTATTAATTTTGTTGGGTGACCCCTAGTTCTTGTGTTATGGAAAGGAGTAAATAGCACTTCCTAATTTACTTTCGCCACACCAGTCATGATTTTATAGATCTCTATTATATCCCTCCTTAGTCCTCTCTTTTCCAAGCTGAAAAGTCCCAGTCTTTTTAATCTCTCCTCATATGGAAGCTGTTCCATATCCCTAATCATTTTGTTGCCCTTTTCTGTACCTTTTCCAATTCTAATATATGTTTTTTGAGATGGGTGACCACATCTGCATGCTGTATTCAAGATGTGGGCATACCATGGATTTATATAGAGGCAATATGATATTTTTTGTCTTATTATCTATCCCTTTCCTAATGTTTCCCAACATTCTGTTCGCTTTTTTGACTGTCGCTGCACGTTGAGTGGATGTTTTCAAAGAACTATCCATAGTGACTCCAAGGTCTCTTTCTTGAGTGATAACATCTAATTTAGACCCAATCGTTTGATATATATAGTTGGGATTTTGTTTTCCAATGTGCGTTACTTTGCATTTATCAACATTGAATTTCATCTCCATTTTGTTGCCCAGTCACCCAGTTTTGTGAGATCCCTTTGTAACTCTTCGCAGTCTGCTTTTGACTGAACTATCTTGAGGAGTTTTGTATTATCTGCAAATTTTGCCGCTCACTGTTTACCCATTTTTCCATATAATTTATGAATATGTTGAACAGTACTGGTCCCAGTACAGACCCCTGGGGGACACCACTATTTATTTCTCTCCATTCTGAAAAGTGACTATTTATTCCTACCCTTTGTTTCCTATCTTTTAACCAGTTACCAAACCATGAGAGAATCTTCCCTCTTAACCCATGACATCTTAATTTGCTTAAGAGCCTTTGGTGAGGGACCTTGTCAAAGGCTTTCTGAAAATCTAAGTACACTATATCCACTGGATCCCCCTTGTCTACATGCTTGTCGATCCCCTCAAAGAATTCTAGCAGATTGGTAAGGCATGATTTCCCTTTACAAAAACCATGTTGACTCTTCCCCAACAAATAGTGTTCATCAATGTGTCTGATAATTCTGTTCTGTACTATAGTTTCAACCGATTTGCCTAGTACTGAAGTTAGGCTTACCAGCCTGTAATTGCCAGGATCGCCTCTGGAGCCTTTTAAAAAAAATGGCGTCACATTAGCTATCCTTCAGTCAGCTGGTACAGAAGCTGATTTAAATGATAGGTTATATATCACAGTTAGTAGTTCTGCAATTTCACATCTGAGTTCTTTCAGAACTCTTGGGTGAATACCATCTGGTCCTGGTGACTTATTACTGTTTATTTTCATATTTAATTTCATATTTAATTTCACACCATCACCCTGCTCCTAATTTTTACTCCCTTCAGTCTCCCTAAGCAAATCCTCTCCTTCCTCAGTGCACAGATCCTCCAATACTTGCTGATTTTTAGTGCTAGAACAATAGTGACAACAGAAGCCACAATTTTTGGAATTGTGAAATGAACACATGAAATAACTGCTAACTGGTAAAGGAGCCAAACCTATTATGAAAAGTTAAACAGTCCTTCTCATTTGAATTTAAGTAATTTCTCCATATCTTTTGCAAGGGTAAGTCATGCATATTGATCTCTAATATGTTGTTTTATATGTGTGCAGTACAAATTCAGCTAAACCAAGTTATCTGCCTGATGGAGCTCAAAAATGTTTCTCAATTTGATTTCAAACAGAACTCAATGTGGAGGAAATGTAATTATGTTAGTAATACTAAACACAATGAAATGACCATCAAAACAGTTTCCAAAGATTTAAAATGTTTTTCTTTTGATATAATTTAGTTAGGGCACCTCTTGTATGTCTGTGTTAGTGCAATCTGTTAAAAAGTAGGCCTCAGAAATCAATTTGATTATCTCTCTGAATTAAGTATGCACAAATGAGAGCAATTGAGATCAATATAAATTAGGTTAAGTACTCCACTGTGTACAAAACCATTATGTAACAAGAAACAATTTGAATGAAGACGCAAATAAACGCATTGTAAGGGTGTGCAGCTTGTACATGTTTATCTGCTTATTTCCGTCTGCTACACATACATTAAACATGCTTGCCTTTTTTTAGCCTTATGAATGCCCTTTAAAGGCACTTGTCCATCATGATCAAATACGCACACAAATGGCAATGCAGTAGCAAGTGTGGATTCTGTTATTTCAGGGCAGATCAAGCAATGGACTTTATGGATTGGAAAGATCTCTTAGGTCACCTAGCCAAATCCCCATTCCAGTGTAGGAATGTTCCCTATGGTATATTTTCTAGTGCTTTTCCCAGGCTACTTTCAAATGCCCCAATATAGGGGGATTCCATCACTGTCCATGGCGGGGATATCTTACACTGCAGCTGGGTGAGAGTCTCCCAGTGCAGATTATCAGACTTGTGCTAGTATTGGTCCAGGTAGCACGGTAAAAATAGCAATGTGGCTGTTCTGGCTTGGGCTGGAGTTCAGGATCTCAAGCATAGAGGGACAGATAGGCTTGAAAGCCTCAGTTCCAGCCCAAGCTGGAGAATCCATATTGCTATTTTTACCATGCTAGCTTGAGCCCCTGAAGCATGAGCCTGTTAACCCAGGCTGGGAGATTTCCCACAGCCTCAGAGATCTCATTATCAGGAAAATTTTCTTGATAGCCTAAATTTTCCCTTTCTTCATTTCATCTCAAGGATCCCAACTATACCTGGACCACATGAAATAATTCCTCTCTGCCCTCAGTGTTTGCCATCCTTCTGATATTTGTCAAGTATCAGGGGGTAGCCATGTTAGTCTGTATCCACAAAAACAACAAGGAGTCCGGTGGCACCTTAAAGACTAACAGATTTATTTGGGCATAAGCTTTCGTGGGTAAAAAACCCACTTCTTCAGATGCAACTCCTTGTTGTTTTTCTGATATTTGGAATCTCAGCGACAAACCCAGTTCTAAAGTGGTTAGCAAGGAAATCTAATAGTCAGCACCTTGTTAACATTATTAATTATTTTAGAAAGGTACTTCACTGCATAGAAATTACATGTTTATTCATTATTGGCCTGTTCCAAGGCCCACTAAAATCCAGTGGATAGGCTCCTATTGATGATTTTAATGGGCCTCGGATCAGGTCCTAAATGTATTCGTCTCCTGTATTAAAATATATTCATAAAGACTATTCTTTTCCCCTTTCAGTTTCTTTTAAAATATTAATTGTGAAACAAAAGAAAGGATGGATGGAAGAAAGAGGAGAAAAGGAAGATGTTGAGGTTTTTGTTTCTTTATGTCCATGTGCAGTATTTAGCAAGTCTCAAGGTAGCTCAGTGATAGGTCCCTTATAAATATCACCTATAATTTAAAGATTAGATTAGATTGTTATTTTTTGGGGGCAAGGACTATTCTTTACTATATGTTTGTACAACACCTATTGTAATAGTGTGCTGATCCCTGACTGGGGTGTCTAAGCAATACTGTAATATACAACAACAACAATAATGATAGGGCCCATTTACTGCACTCTAATGCAAGCATGAGTGGAGGCGTGGTGTGGGTACAAGATACTTTAAGTGTCGTCCTTTCCACTGAGTGGTTGTAAGCCTCAAGCTTGGACTTGTGTAGCCTCCACAGAGCAGTTCCGCTCTGCGTCCTGGCGAGGACTCTGCCCCCTATACATTTATACACCTGTTGCACAGCCCAGTTACTCATGGCTGACACTGGGCAGGTAACTTGCCCTCGATTATTAAAAATGTATTAACCCTGGTTTTGAATACCAAAATGCTTTGGTGTATGGGTAGAACCTTCTAAAGGCAGTTGCTTCAAAACTCTTTCATCATTCTGAATTTAAGAATTGGTGCTATCCATTTTATAGCTCTGTACAATTCACTGATGCACCAATCGTAACCTGGGTTACGATTCTTCAGGTAGATTGTAGAGCAGATTCTGCTTTAACAGAATATTGCAAGCAGGCCTAAAATAAACCAAATAAAACTTACACATTGAAGACAGTAACACATTTACTGTAAGTCATGGAAACCATCCCTCAATTAAACAAAAAAGTTTGGTGATTGAATTTGACTAATTACATTTTGAATTTATTTCCTATCATGGGTCATTTGTAGCGTAATTCACCCTAAGGCTGATCACAATTATATCAGGGCTGGCACAGAACTGGCCTCAGAACCAGGGGGAGGTGAGGTCAAACATCTCTGTTGTAGCTTTCCTCTCTTAGTTGAATGCCATGTTCACTGGGCACAAATGAGGATGGAGCTCACCATGTCCATTCAGACTTTTCATGCTACATTTACTAAACCAAATCAAGAGTAATTTTGTGCCATTCAGCACAGTAGGTTCAAACCATGTTCATTATTGCTAATTATTAATGACTTTGCCCTCTGTGCTCACTAGAAGTTCTCAGAGCACTTCAGAATCAGCCTTCCCAACACCTCCGTGAAGCGAATGTAATTCTGTCATACTCATGGGAAAACTGAGACCTGCCAAAGGTCACGCAGGAAGTCAGTGGCAGGAGTGGTACTTAGATCTCCAGATCCCTAGTCCTACGTTTTCCAGAGATTGTGATTCATGACTGATAAGAGAGAATAATGACTTACTGGGAATGGCTCACGTTAATGGGATACAATGGGGGCTAGTGGACTTTTGTGCATTTGAGTCCTTATGTGTAATGTTTGGACCGGAAAACTTTTATAGTCAGCAATTAAGCCATTTATAGGCCTGATCCGAAGTCACTGAGAGTCTTTCTATTAAGAGCCTACATAGATTGTCCCCAGCCCTTGTTAAGGATGGTTGGGGGAGGGGACCTTTCTCAGCTTTTTGCTACTGAGACGACAAACAGGGGCTGTTCATACATCTGACTGTGAGCAAGTGGGCAGGGTAGGGGCAAAGAAGGGCAGGGAGGGGAGTAGAGTGGAGTGTAATCTGCACCTCCAGAAAGGGATGTAGTAACTTCCCCCCTCCCAGAGGAAGGAGGAGCAGGGGAGGAATTGTCTCTCTGCAGAACAGTCCCTTCCTAGAGCACCTCTTCCTCTCCTTTGTGCCATCCCTGAATCCGGGCTGAGCCTGATGGCTCAGTCTAGCCCTTAGCTTTTTCTCTCTCCATATTACCAGAGGAGATCTGCTGGAAAAAAGCATGCCCAACTCATCAACACATTCCTCAGTTATTTAGAGACAATTTTGGTCTAAGAGATAATGTGGGTCTTAAGTAACAGCCTGCATCCAGTGCTAGCCCAACACTTTTTCAGCTGTGCACTTCACCAGTATTTTGAACCCACTTTTTCACAATGTAATTGCTTGATTTTTGTGCTTTTCTTTTACCCTAATGGCTTTTTTCTTTTGCATTTTCCTTCAAAATCAATGCAATGGCTGGTTGACTCCTGAATATTTTGCCTTATTACTAAACCCACCTGAGAGAGGAGCAGAATCCTGCATGCAAAACTCACCCAGAAATCAATGAGAAGTTTGTGTGGAAAAGGATGCAGGAGCAGGACTGCACACCAGGATCTTTCACCAGGGAGAAAAAGGTAATTTCTAACACACACAAACCTAATGTTGTCTCAAGACATTCATGTCCCACTTATGACTGCCTTTGTGCTAGAGGTCCCTCTCCACCCTAACAGCTTCCATTCTGAAGGCAGCCATAAAAGGCCTGCTCATCTCTCTGAACCAAGGAGGGGCCTGCTAGTACTAGAGCTAGAGCCCCAGAGGAGGGTGCAGTGGGGGAGGCTGGCCATAGCTGAGTGATGTGTGTCTGGACGGGATGGAGGCATGACCTCCAGTTTGTGGCTGAGGGCCACACATACTATATCTTTTCCAAAAGCGTAGCAAGGACCACCAATAAGTGTGCTCCTCTGAGTCACCTACAGGCATCCTGCAGAAGTATAAGGCTTCGTCAAGCCTCATGAAGAACAAGGGGAGAAGGACAATAGAGAGTGATTGACAAAGAACACTTTTGTTCTCTTTTTACAAGTTTACCCGAATGTGAATTAGGGATGGGCAAATATGTTCTGCCTACTTTAGAACATTAGTGCTTTGGAAGTTCAGCTTGAATGCTAGTGCTCAAGAAGCAGAGAGCAGGGACTGAGAAAAAAAATCTAACGAAGAAACAGAGACCAGAAATAGCCAGAGTGGAAAAAAAAATACAGAGAGTGATTTTTTTTAAAAGGAGAGAGAGAGAAATAGAAATACATCTAATGAAAAATAGAGTCAGACCTGCATTCAGCAACCAATCAAGAGACTGACAAAAACTCATTGGTTAATAGAGATGACCTTCAATTAAAAGGAGAGCAGAATTGTGATCAGTGTGTTTTTATAAGGAGAGCAGAATTGTGATCAGTGTATTTGGGGATCAGACGGAGCAATAAGGTAGGACTAAAGGTTGCTTAAAAAAGCTGGCACATGATAAATGCAATTTATCACATGGCAACACAATATTTTACATGGATGACAGGTACTACCGACCAATCCATATCTGGTGAGGCTACTTCTAACATTTGGAGCCACTAAGCACCTTCGAAACAGTTTATAAGAACTAAGATATTTAGTTCAACATTAAAAATACAATTCAAGAGATTATTATTATAAATGTATGCTATTTAAAAATATTGAATGTATTTCCATTAATATTTATATATGTTGTTACTTCTTAATTTTGAGCTACATTTACAGGAGATAAAATATGTAGTCCCACAAATCCATTCAAAAATTTAGCTAAAATATAGACAGACATACTGACATAGATGGTAAAAATGCACCAATGAACAGTGAATCATGATGCACTCAAAGACCATCTAGAGGATAAGGAAGTCATAGCAAAACTATATTCTTATTCTTACTGCTGAAGGCAGTGAAATAAATAGAAATGTCTGTGTTTGTCCTAGAAATTGCACCAACAGGTTTCTCCTTATCTAAATAAGAAACATGTCCCAGTATCCTAACCAGCATTCCTAACCCCTTTCTAGCTCTTTATTAAACCAGCCCTCAAAGGGCCTACTTAGCAACATCCCAGGGAGAAGAAAGAGCCTCTAGGACTTAGCCCTCTGGTCTGCAGGAACATGCAGATCTGCAGCCCCACAGTCGCATGCTGGTCCAGCTCTTACCCCACATGGTCTCTTGGGAAGAACACTGGCCTGATATTTTTGAGGTTGCAAAGCAGTAACTGTTCATGGTACTGAAATTAACATGAAGATCCAGTTGCAAAAAGTATTTGTATGCCCGGTATTACGTGCAAAGAAATGCAAGCACACACTTGCCTTCCACACAGCTACGGCATTCAGGACATTTAGTTCACATTGCCAAAGAATGCTGTTATGTATCCCACTGTGCTCCTCTAATTTCTCTGTAATTGCTGTTAAGATGTCTTAACTTTTTAATGAATTTAATGTCATGAACTTCTGTCTGTTATCGTCTTCCTTTGTTTATAAAAAATTTCATATTGAATTTTCTAATCTTGGTGAATATCTTATATTGGCCACAGAAGTTCCAAGATATTGCTCATTACATACAAACAAATGATTTTACCATACAGCAATTAAGCATAGTAGCAGCAGATGAAGCATTTCAATCTCGGGGAAATCACCACTGCACCTATGTAGCAGGTAGGCAGTTAATAAAAGAAAGACGAAGAAGAGCTTTCTTGGGTGCTGGTTCAAGACTGTGGAACAAACTTCCACAAGAACAAAGTACCACCACAAACCTCACCTCTTTCTGTACCAAATGCAAGGTATACTTCTTTGACCTTTGCTAATAGCAATATATATCTATCACTTAACAACAACTACAATAATAAAAGCCATTGCACACACAATTTCTCCCTTGGAAAAAGCATGAGAGAGAGAGTGAGAGCAAACCACACATGACAGATACTAGCCATATCTCTTAATACACCTCTGGAAGGTGCTCAGATACCATGGGGTTGAGGGTGGTCTAAGAACCAGAACAGAATAGAATAGAATAGACTTTGCTAGCAATTGTGCATACAGTGGATGTTGTTCATGGCTAAGATTTTCAAAGCAGAATTCTTATAGTCACCTCAATCCTTATTTAGGCCTCTATCTAAAAGTGGCCTGATTTTCAAAGATGTTGAGCATCCACAGCTTCCTTTGACTTTAATGGAAGCTGCTAGGCCCAGATGTTCCTCCCACTGAAATCAATGGGATTTAGGCACCTAAATCTCTTAGGATCTTGGCCTCAGTATCTTTCAAAAGTGCTGAGTACTAATAGCTTCCATTAAAGTCAATGGAAGCTGTGCATGCTCAGAACCTTTGAAAATTAAACTTCCTTTATTTAGGTGCTTGAATATGGATTTAAGTGCTTAACTTTTTTGGCCCACTTTCTGAAGATAAACAGCTTATAGATAATACACCAGAAAATATCATAATGCCACTATATAAATCCAAAGTACACCCACACCTTGAATACTGCATGCAGTTCTAGCCAGCCCATCTCAAAAACCATATATTAGAATTGGAGAAGGGCAATGCAGGTGATTAGGGGTATGGAACAGCTTCCATACAAGGAGAGATTAAAGAGAATGGGTTCACCTTAGAAAAGAGATGACTAAGGGGGGATATGATAGAGGTGTATAAAATCATGACTGGTGGGGAGAAAGTGAATAAGGAAGTGTTATTTATCCCTTCACATAACACAAGAACTATGGGTAACCCAATAAAATTAGTAGGCAGCAGGTTTAAAACAAAACATAAGGAAGTACCTCCTCACACAGCACACAGTCAATCTGTGGAACTCATTGCCTGGGGATGTTGTGAAGGCCAAACATATACCAAGGATCAAAAAGAATTAGATTAGTTCATGGAGGATAGGTCCATCAATGGCTATTAGCCAGGATGGTCAGGGATGCAACCCCATGCTCAGGTTTCCCTGAACCTCCAACTGCTAGAAGCTGCAACTGGACGACGGGGGATGGTCACTTGAAATTGCCCTGTTCTGTTCATTCCCTTTGAAGCATCTGGCACTGCCCACTGTCAGATACTGGGCTACATGGACCCTTGGTCTGGTGTGTGTGTGTGTGTGGGGGGGGGGGGGGGCGTTTTTTATGTGACAATAAAGCCACCAGTAGGTGGTGCTATGGTTCAGAGCTGGAAGGGACTCCCTTCCACCTCTGTTGGGAAAACAGTAGCTCAGAACTCAATTTCTGTCTCCAGCAGTGTTTGCATGTTTGTCTTCATCTTGATCCTGCATTTATCCAGACTATATTCCAAATAAAAGCACTGTTTGCACATTCATGTTTGCTGAAATGCACAGTGATCAAGTGAATATAAATAAAAAGCGGCCAGTGGAAGTATTTTGCATAGATGAATCATTGATGGCATTTTAGTACAAAATGTTTCATCATCAGTTACATGATTCAGCAATCAGGAAATGCAAACAAGTTATGCAAGCACTTTGGTGACCAGCCCAGAAAAAATCAGAAGTATTTACAGAGTGCAGGATTGGTCTTACCCAGTGTTTTGCCCTCCCTCTGAACTATCATTTTTTGTACACTAGGGCTAATTGTGACCCTTGACTTTTCAAAGCAACAAACAATTTGGATGGGGTTAACTGCACTTGCTGCAAGCCCTGACTGTGTAAACAAATGTCTTATCCATTTTAATAGGAGCACATTATTCTGAGAGCTGATTTTCAGTCCAAGCTGCAGCAGCTGCTCTACAGGTCACTGGTACCAATAAAGCAATTTTCCAATGAGAAAACACTTCTCACCCAAGGGGACTCAAAGGTTTTACCAGGCATTTCATAACCAAGTTGAGCTTGGTAACTTACATAAGATTTTGTAATGAGAGCAATTTTAATTGCATTCTTCATATGTCTGCTTACCTTACATTTGGTGCAGTATTTGCTTAACAGAGATTTGGTCTACCTTCTAAGTGATAATATTCTGACTTTTAGTACTTCGCAGGCAACACAGACATTAGGATATGGCTTTGTGTTCAATTAACCTGAACCATAGTTGAACTCTGCCCTTTGAACTCCCTAAACAGATAAATGCATTAACTCACCTAGGGATCATTAATATTTTTCATCCTGACAAAAATTTAAGAACTGCACAATTAAGCCCAGATCAAATAGAGAATTAAAACAGAATGTCTCCTTATTTGTTATTCATGCAGTTAAAAGGCCACAGAATTAGTGAGTCTGATCTAGCAGATTAGTGCTGTAAGCGAAAGGGCCTTTCACAGTCTGTAGTTATTGGAATTAGCACAACACGTTAGCATTATCCAAGGAATGTAGCAGTCATTCCTGTACTTTGTCTTACAATCCTATGGACTCTTCCCAGGGCCCATCTAACATCATATCTACCCCCAAAATGCCACATGAAAACTCTTTGGAAGAGATCTCAGCAGGGGCAAATGGTTGCAAATCCATTGGTTTCAAAATATTCTATACTTAAATAGAGCAGTTCAAAATTCTGGCTTGGACATACATTTGAAAAACCAATTGGCACTGAAATATAAGTGAAAAACTCATGTATTAAGGCTAACTTACAATTTATAAGAATATTTGTACATGTGCTTTCCAACATGTAAATACACTAAAGACTCAATAAAAATTAACATATCTGAAGGAGAAATAATTGCACATTTTGGCAAATATTTTAGGGCTTGGCCCTGCAAGTCCTTTCTCAGCCAAAACTCCCACTGACTTCAACATTGACTTCAATGGGAGATTTACTGGGACAAAGGCTGCAGGAGGGGCCCTTAGTTTTCTAATATTTAAAATCCCATTGTATTTTTCTATCTTGCCTTTTATTTGGATCTCAGGTTTAATGCTGCCATACTACCCTAGATGAGACCACTTAAAAGAATATTGCAAGCATGAAGAATAAATCTACTGAACGGGGGGCCTTTAACTATGTGGTTTCCTTAAAGGGAAAGATTGGATCAATAGGATCAACACAAAAGGTTTCCCTGGCCCTGCATAAAACAGTAAAGAGCTTCTCTTTTCACTGGTTTAACTTTCCTCTCTGACAAATGCAAATCAGTGGATCTGTGTTTACAACAGATTCTCTAACAGACTCAGAGAATTCCCGCTTAAACCAGGGGGATAAGAAGTTTGCCAGTTGAGGGGGTTGTACTGGAAACTGGGCAGAAGTCCCAGGGTCATATCAATTTGCATAAAATGGAGCAGATTGAAGCCGCCCTCTTATATTTAATGTGAAAGTCTGGTCCAAGGACTTAGGAACGTTGGAACCTACAGTCAACACAGGACATGCTTGCATCATAATTATTATTAATTAACATTATTGTTATTATTTTTAATAAATTGACTTTAGCCATTCACTTAATGGTATAATTAACTAATTAATAATACAGGCACCTGCGAACACTGCACGAAAGTACATTTAAATCAGTAAAATTCAAAAAGGGTAGTAATGCACAATCACTAAACAAATAGCCTGCTCCTGCTCCCACTGAAATGAATGGAAGCTTTGCCAATGACTTCAGACAGAGCAGGGTCAGGGTCTGAGGATTCAAACCAATGTACTGGGCCTAACTCTGAACTCTTACTTGTTTTGCACCAATGTAAATCCACTGACTTCAGTAGCGTCGCTGCTACTGCACTCTGTGACAGGGAGATTAGAATCAGGTCCAAAGAATCCAAACTGACTGGGGAAGCTGCTGGGCAACTCTGTAGAACCAGCACTTTGGCCACTCCTGAGCCAGCAGTCCTCAACAGGCAGGACTCCAATTGCAAATGGCTATTTTATTATTCATAAGACCTGATCCTGCACTGTTTATTCAGGCAAAAGACCCGTTGGCTTCAGTGGGACTTTTGGTTGAGTAAGGATTGCAGGTTCCTGGTCAATATAATATTCACAGAAATGAATCGATGACGGGGGTACCTACATTACATATTGAAATGATAAACACGCTGAAAAAGGCAGGTGGATACACAGGAATGCACATTTCTTCCTCGTTAAAAACAAATATAGTTATTTTGTCCTCTATAAAAAGTCTGATTCTTTTTCCTTAAATGTTCCCGTTCCCTTTCCTGGTTCCATATGATTAGTACTTGTGACATGCTCCAAAGTAAATATAGACTATATACATTTAAACTATTTTCTTCCTGCAGGAAAAAGTATATGTATATTTGATTACACGAGCTAAGGTCCAAGTGCGATTAAATTGCTTTAGAGGTATGCTTATAACCCAAACAATGTCTGCCAGTTTTCATGAGAATAATTCATCTTAAAATGATATAGAGCAGCCCTGCATGAATACAAATATGTCTTCCCTTTGAATATTTTGGGCCTGATTCTGCAGGCCTTACAAAGAAAAAATTCCCAATGAAAAACAATGGGAGTTTTATCCTGGTAAGCATTGCAAACTGGCCCCTTTGTGTGCAATGCGGTCTATAAAAACTTACAGCCATTTTTAGACATTCTGACAACTGTTATTTGAGATTCTGGCCTTTCCTTAGAATATTACTATCTCAAGCGTTGTCCTTTTAATACATATATGACCTCACACTATAGAAAACTTTTGGAAAGATTTGTACACACATGCACACATATATGACCTCACACTATAGAAAGCTTTTGGAAAGATTTGTACACACATGCACACACACTGAAACAATGGAAATAATGTTCTTGTATCTTCAAAACATTTGATGAACAACTAATTCATTAACAGAGACATGGGAGCCAAATCTTGGCCCTATTAAAATCAATTGCAAAATTAATGGGATTTGACCCATAGCAATCTATGTATAGTGAGCTTTGGCTATTGTCCCCTAGTTCAATAAATCTGAGATCATGACTGAAATCTGTACCGCCTGAGCTTCTTCTACATCTCTAAGAGCTGGGCAAACACGGCAGATAGTTTTATATCCAGGGGTTGCACGGAAGGCCATAAAGCTATTAAGCAATTTTGATAATTCAAGTACAGAAACGGTTGGAGATGAGCAACAGACCTCTTCATAATCTATGAAAAAAATAAACACTAGGTACAGCCACACCACTAGCGTTACCTGACAAGCAGGGCCGGGCTTCTCCCGGTTAGTTACATTTGAGAAGAACTGGCAGGAAAGAGGACGGCATGAGGTGCTCGTGTTATTGTAACCTGAGCCGCGTTTGGGTTCTTCCTCTCATTCAAGGGGAAAGTCGGGGTTGAAAGAAGAAGAAAGAGGAGAAAGGAAAAGCAAACACGGAGGCAATGAGACTGCACATTCACACGTGCTAGCCAGAAATCAATGCTCCAGAGAACGCTGCCATTTACAAAGGTCCTTCCCCGCTGTGAATCTCTCCGGGCCTCCTTACGCGGTTCTCCTCTCCCCGGGAGAATCAGGCGCCAGGCTGGACGGGCACATGGCAGGGATGGGTGCTGGGATGGGATGTGCGTGAAACAGGGCACTCCTGGCACGAAAGGTCTGCCCTCTACGTGCTCCCTGAACCGGTGGGGCTTCCTGCTCCGTGTTTACAATGCAAGCAACAAAATGCTTAGGCCACGGTTACAGAAAGTGGGCTGCTGGAGGGAGGGGGTAGGATTTATAAGCAATAATTAAATATATCCCCCCCACACAAAAACCCATCGGGGCGTTTCACTGTTACCACCTGAGCTCAGGGAGTAAACGCGCCCCGGTTTTACCGGGGAGCCAGAGCACAGTATAGTTAGACCATCTGTATCTTCCAGCCCATCCGCACGCTCCGATCCGCTCGGAGTTTTTGCATGTTTACAAAGCATCCCGGATCCGCGGAGGTGACCCCTTCCTGCACCGAAAGTGCTGGGGGGGGGGGGGGGGGGGATTCGCGTTTCCAGAAAGCAGCTAGTTCCAGCGTCAATGCGATTGGAAGGAGAAGCGGGAGGAATACACTCGTGGCACTGCTGGAAACCCAAAGCTGCCTTTCCCCATCGTGTCTCATCGGACACTGTACACGGGCTACTGTGCTAAGCCGTTCCCCTCTTCTACACACGGCGAGCTAGGATCTCCCAGCAGCCCGGCTCAGATCAGCTGAAAACCACGGCTTTGGGGACTTGCCAAACTATTCCGTGCCGGAGGCGACAAAAATGAAACGACAAACAAGTCCCTTGCAGAACTCGCTCCGTTCCAGAGGATATCCACCTACCCACGAGGGAAAAAACACCTGGAGAGCACCATTTAGAAGGAGAATCGGGGGGAGATAGATTTATCGTTGTTGAGTTTTTATGTTTGGTTTTAGTTTGTTATACGCAAAGTTTTTTTAAAAAGAATGCTTGGATACTTCCAATTAAAAAACACAGACAATTCTTTAGGTGGCGAACTAAATACCCTTAAAAACGAAATATCAAAACAAACAAACAAAACCAAAGAACGAACAAACACACAAACGCAAAACCCCACCATCCATCTCATTTTGAGGCTCCATCTTAGCCACAAACAAACAAACTCGGATCAATTGTATACATTTGGTTTTGTTCTGAACTGAAATATTTTTTGGGAGAAGGGTGGAAAGAACTATATAGCAAGAGCACGTGTGCTGTGCATGAGTGTGCGACACACACACACCGAGAGAGAGAGAGAGAGAGAGAGAGAGAGAGAGAGAGAGAGAGAGAGAGATCAAATATATAATTTTTTACCTAAACCTCAAAAAATATATATTCAAGTTTAAAGTTGGAATGTCCTCCTTATTCACAATTGTGGGTAGGGCTTTCAGATGCCACAGTCCTTCATTTAGTGGAGTCAAGAAGTGAAATAATTTCCATTCCCTAGTGGCTAGACTACACAGGGATGTCAAGGAAACCCTTAACGCTGAAACTTTTGTGTTTTGGTTTCATTGGATCGTTACCCCCAACATATTTGGTTGTGCTTTTAAAAAACTGAAACTTTAAAAAAATGGGCACAAAGAGGTAGAAAAACAGAATGAAAGCCGATGATTCAGAAGAGTTTAAAATGTTTGTTATAGCTCAGCGAGCAACTGTCTACTGTGTAATTTACCTGTGTAGGGAGTTTTTAAATCCCTCTGTATTGATCTAAGAGCAGAAACCCCTTGTTAGCTCATGTGACTAGTTAAGGCTGGGATGCTGCATTTACATGGACATCACGTACACAGTCATTTATAGTATGCAGAGTTTGTAAGCAAGTTAGGGAAAGCAATGACTGCGCATGCACAGCAGCAACTTTCCAGATTTGGGGGCTGAGAGAAGGAATTGGGAAGAAGGGGTGATGGAAGCCCCACTTCAATCTGTCTCCATTAGCCTGCTCAACGTCATGCAGTGTCAGGCAGCTTCTGTTTGGAGCTGGGAGCTTTCACACTGAGAGCCATCTCCTAGGAAGATGAGACAGGCACAGGGGTCATTTTTGTACTGGTCCAAGTGAAAAGCGTCCCCTCTAACGCCGGCCTTTCCTTCTGCTAGCCCTTAGTACCGCAATGAAGCGAAGCACCCAGCCGTATGGTCACCTCTTGGCATCGCTCCTGGGGAGAGCGAGCCCGAGGCCCGAGCCGCCGCCTGCTTCCCCACGGGGCTGCAGGATCGGCTCCCTCGGGGAAGCGAAACCTGGTTTGTAGGGTGACTCTCCATGTTGGCCATTATCTTTCACAATCTGCTTAGCCAACGTTTGGGGAAGATTCGCAACTCGGCATGGGGGGAGGGAAGGATTGCGAGACACACACGCACACATGGGGGAGTCTTGTGCTGGGAAAGCCAGCGCCATCATTTTTACTGGAAGCAAGCCGGATCAGGTTCCAGATCAATGAAAACTGGGTCCACACGTTTATGTTACTGTTGCCAGCATTAATGCTCTTTTAATCTTCTAAACATTATCAGCATCGATCTCCCTCCATATACACATTGGTTTGAGAAAAGTGACATAACCACATGGCTGGAAAGACTGGAATAAAAATAAATGTTGGAGCCTTCTCGCTTGATGGGATCCTGTTCCCCGGGTTGTTTCACGTGTGGTGTTCTCTCTCGCCTACCCTCAATGCTCTCAGGGACCCAGCACTAATGCATATTAGAAAGGTGTTATTGATTCACAAGGGACTCGAAAAGACAAGGACAGTAGTGAGCTAGCTCTTCAATTATTAATTTGATCAGCTCATCAAGCAAAAGTATGTCTGTGTTATGTACAAATGTTAATACACGTTTCTATAGGGCGCAAGGTGCATATTGACTACAGTGACTTGACACCGTAGGTACAGGATTATGTTTTGCATTGGTTATAATAGAATATTGCAATATGATATTATAGTATAAGATGTGGCTACACATATAGGCAATATGTCTAGTCCCATATGTGCAGCTATATCTGAGATTCTGTGGGTCCACACACAAACATAAACCTATTCATAAATATCTATTCTCTCACTGAAAGAGTTGCAGAGAAATGTGAACGCTCTGTCTAATGTCATTACAGGAATGGGTTAAAATATTAGAAAATCTTATCCATAATCATTAACAACTATTAGATGCGTCTCTTTACATCTTTCCTACCCTCTCTGGGTTTAGCTGGAAGGAGTGCGGTTAGCATCAATGAACAGGGCTTCAAATATGAAAAGTTAGAGCCCAATCCTGGCGTCCCAGAAAGCAGCAGAAATCCCGTTGACTTCAACAGGCTCAGGATAGGGTCTGGAATGTGGATAAACATGATTGCTCTTGCCTTTGGTGTCAAAGGGACCGTGTGGATAACTGTGCCGAGAAAATAACGTCAGTTACAGGGATCTCGAGTGTGCATCCGCTATGCGAACGGCACTCTTTTGTCGAGGGACAGAGGCTGGGACACGTTGGATGTTAATCGAAATGACAATGTCCTAAATGAGCTATTACAGATCACTGCAGGAAAAGTCACATGTTAGAATTAGCGCCACAACAGTTACCCCCCAATGAAAGCTATAGCAGATGACTGGCTTTAGTTTTAATGTCTTCCCCGATGTAGATAAGGCAACTGGCATATTCGTCACCTCATTATTGTATGCAGATCTCCTCTGCCTTCACTAGTGATGTTTCCCTAATTGAAAATCGTTCAATTTCGTGTGCGCGCGCGTAAGTGATTGTATCACAAAGGTGAAAACCATTAACGCGTGAGCTCTCCCGCTTCGAAGGCATCATAATTTGATTAGTAACATTAAATGTACATCCCACCCCTCGAAAGCCTCCTTCCGAAAAGATCCCAGAATTGATTCTACTTCTCCCCTTTGATGCCAAAGACCGTTTCTTTCCAGGAGCACATCGCCGCAGACAAACACAGACTCTGCAGCGAGATACATTCATAATGCTGAAGAGGCGAAGGAATAAATACCCCCCCCCCCATCTCGCCCTGGTGTGTTAGAGAAGATACCATGAATTTTTAATAGCCTACGGAGTCAAGAACAAAATCACCTTCCCAGTCCTGTGCTCTTTCCCCCTCCCCCAGCCAGACCAGGCCACTGGAATCGAAGGGGAAAAATAACCAAGCCCACAGCACTGCTGTAAAAATGAATGTACCCAGGTGGCTCTGGGCCGCCTCCTTCCCCCTGAAAATCTCTAAGACCCTTCGTGGTGGATTTAGATCCGAAAGCCCAGGCTCCGGGTTTGTGCCTGTTTAACCCAAACGAAAGTGACGCTGGCATCTCCAGTTGTGGGGCGTGCAGAGATTTCTATCAATAATGCATGGGGAGATGGCTTCTGTTCTCCCCCCCCCCCCCCTCAGCCCCCAATCCCTGTAGCTACACTGAGTACATAATACCTACTTACCCAAATTCCCGCTACGGCATATTTTACAACAGGAGAGTGATCTATTGACCAAAATATAATCTCCTATGATATACAGTAAACCCTTAACACACTTGTTGTTGCTAATAAAACCACACAATAAATGGCAAAATCTCACCTTACTTTAGATACTTGATACAATCCGGATACTTGTATGCATCTATTTAAACGCCTCTCAAGAGCAATGTATTTTATATGCTTCTTTTCTTTATTCAGGACTTCAAGTGAACGATTATACCGTATCCTGCAATTTTAGCAACTCTGACCAATTCCAAACGGTATCTCTGCATGAATCCGAATAGAGCCCTAACTTCTCTGTTTTGTACATTGCACTTGGGGGGAAAATCGTGGTTCACACACAGCTTGCCATATCAGCTACACTACTACCAAAGAGACGCACTGCAAGAGTCCCACTGACCACTGAGATAGGCCAAAGAGATCTATTCACTCAGGACTTCTCACACATGAATTGTCCCTAAGACCGAATGAGAAAAGAGGAAGGGAGTGGAACTTGCCTTTCATTGTATAGTGTTTCCAAACTGCATTGTTAGAAAGTGTGCCAACTACACACACACACACACACACACACACACAACTAGAAACAAAGGATTTCAAATCTCACAGGAGGTTTCAATGGGACATTGTTAACAACAATAACGCACACAACTCCCCCTACCTTTTGCGTTTCTTTCCATGATGTAGTGTGTAATATAAAATAATAGTAATAATAATAATAATATTCAATAATTATAATTAGTAAGAAATCATCTCAGAAGCTCCAGAAAGAAATTCACTCAGTATTTGACACAACCAGAAACAACAACAACAATCACCCCACTGCGCACAAATGGAGGGTGGATTTTGAAGCAAAAAGTAATCTTTCCGAAAGGTTGTTTCCTATTTACCCTCTGCAAATCAATAATACCAAACGATTAATTGCTACAGATTGGAATCAATCCAACCACAGGTGAACGAGGCAGTTGTCAGAGTAGAAATCTCTTCTAAAATGCATTTGTAAACATGCAGCTGTCACATTATAAAAATGAGCCACACACACTATTATATATATCTGTATAATGGGAACAAGTTTGTGGTAAAGGGCTAGTATGTGTCAAAAACAGGTTGCCAATATTTTATGTTATATGTTAAAATGTGATGGGACAGTGAAGCAAATTCTAATTAATGCAGATATGTTAATTCTTGCCTATATGTCTTTCTTTCCAGATGTAGAGCAAAAGCAATGCTGAAAGGACTGCAGATATTCATCTAGGCAAACACTTTCTCCTCACTGTGTGAAAAGAGATCTTCCCCCAGAATATAGGTTTTCCCAATCTTAACAAGTCTATTTTTGAAGCATAAATACTCTATTGGTTCGCTCCTCCACTGCACACTATATCAAGGAAAGAAACATCTATACATAATCCCATGTACACTTTTCCAGATAGCGATTTATTTTTCAACCATCTGTATTATTATCCCCCACTTCCCTCAAATAGCAACCTTAATGGACGATTTCTTGTAATCTTAGAACAATAGAGGGTTGTACTTCTCTTTGATTACAGCAGAGGGAGCACAAAACAGCTCACCTCGCATTAGAACAATATACCAAGTGTGATTGTCTTCTCCCTTGGCTTCAAATCCATCTCTGTGCTCTGTACAAAAATAAGCGCCCGTGTATGCAAAGACGGTATTGCAGCCTTATACTTTTAGATGCAATAATCTATAGCTTAATTTCTCGGCACGTAATTTATCACACACCTAATGTGCTTCCTTTCACTGAGGAATCTAGGAGACTTTGAAATGATTCACACAGCCTCGGCAATGCAAAGGAAATACACATTTTGTGATTTGTCTAATAAATGCGTTGATGCGACAGCTACTACTACCAGAAATGAAAGATACTGGTGCTAAGGGTGAAAAAATCAAACTGAAGCACTCAAAGCCGGGAGAACAGCTATTCTAAAACTACCTCCCACAAAATGCGCCATTCTTTATAACAGATTTCCCAGGATCTGATGCTTTTTCCTCTCCTAAAATTGATGAAATACATCAGACACCACCCCGGGACCTCTCGTTATGTCCAAGGAAGTTTTCCGAGAGAAATAAACAAAACAAAACACCTCTATCCTAGAAATAAGGATACAATGTACCTTCCATACATCCTTACTGTGGGTCAAAACTGAAGAGCCTTTTGCTGGCTGTATTAGGGATTTTCCAAGTGCAATAGGAAATGTCAAAAACTCGGCACTATTCTAGCCTAGATCATGTGTAAAGATTACAGAGCAGGGAGAAAACAAAACATCCAAACCATTGTCCTCTTAGCAGTGCCATCACACAAGCCAGTCTGGTAGCACCCAGTAGCTCGAAGTAGTCAAATTAAGAATATTAAAGGGAGACATTAAATCAAGACAAGGGCAATCTATTCATCGTGAATGAAGCTCCTTAAAAAAAAAACAGCCTCTTGAATACATCAAGCACTAGGCTATGCCTAAAGTCTGTACCCGCAGCATCCCATTACACTTTTCAGTGGCTCTTTCGCTGGGACACTTTGTCTATTTGCATGTGCACATAGTATTATTGGTGCCAGAACTCACCTGCAAGTCTTAAGGCTGACATTCTCTGGAACTCGGGTTCCTGCAGCCATTTCCACATTCTCCTGAACGTCTCCCTGCCAGATTTCAGCTTACTCCAAGGTTTAGGGTTCCTTAGAAGGTCTGAAAGGGTCCCCTGAGAACGGCACAGCACCCTCTGGGCAAAGATCGCCTGGGGGATGCTATAGCGCTTCAGCTCTGCAGTGATCCTTTGGGCCACTTCTTTGGTGTTGATCTCTTCTAACTGCCCAGAGTTGTTAACTTGAGATCCAGAGGAGGAGGGCGGCCTTTCCCGGCTGGAAGCCAACACGGGCCCGTGAGGCTGAGCATGGCCAGGGTGTCCAGGATGGTGCATACCGGTTAAGTGGGACATCATGGCCGCAGGGGGGGTAGCCAGCCCCCGGGAGAGGTGCTGCTCACCCCTGGCCAGCATGGCAGTGTGGGCATCAAAGTTGGGGCTGAGCATCTTGTCGTGGCTGGGGGGTCCATAGTTATGGAGGCTCTGCTGGGTGTTGTGGATGGACCCCAATCCGTTGCCCAGGGGGGTGCCAGCCAAGGGGGACAGGCTCTGCCCCATGCCGGACATCTCCTTGTAGGGGCTGTAGAGGTTGTTCATGGCCGGCAGACCCCTCTCGTCCCTCATCAGGGTGAAGCTCCCGCTGACATTGCCGGAGAGGCGCTGGTGGTGGTGGTGGTGATGGTGGTGGTGGGCATGGGGGTGGTGGTGCGGGTGGTGGAACTTGTCGGAGACGGTGGAGATGGGCGGCAGGGGCTGGAGTGGAGTCAGAGTGGTGTAGGTGCTGCTCATGCCCATGCCAGGGGGCGAGGAGTCACAGGGCATGCTCATGGCATGATGGAGGGGGATGGACAGCTCCGGGCGGTAATCCCCTGCCCCGTCTAGCAGGGAAGCCATGCTGGACACCATGGCCGAGCGGGAAGAGGCAGAAGCTAAGTCCTGGTGCGAAGGAGGAGGATGGACCCGCAGCGATCCGGCGCTGCGGCTTGGGTGGTGCGGGCTGGGGCTGCCCAACAGATCCTGCTCATGGCTGGCTGCCCCATGCAAACTGCCCAGACTGTCCATTGTCATCTCCGGGTTCATGGCGCAGGCATCCAGCTCTTTGGTGAGGCATCGATAGGCGGTGTAGGCAGTCTTCATTCAGTCCATGGGGGTGCTGGGCTGGCGGGATGCTCGGAGCTGGGGGGGGGGAATATAAGGCCTCTCAGTTGTGTGTGTGTATGTGTGTGTGTGTGTATGTGTGTGTGTGCGGGGGCGGGGGGAAGGGTGTGTGCGTGCGTGTGTGAGTGCGTGTGTGTGTGTAGGGGGAGGCGGGGGGAAATCACCAGTCTCTATCAGCCGGGCCAGCGCCGTTCCCTCGCCATGTCCTAGCCCTTTCCTCCTCTTACGTCTTCTGTTTAGGTAGCTGGAGCTGTCCAGAGTGGGTTTGCTGCTCAAACAACCTAGCTTAGCCCGGCTGGGCAGGGCTTGGGCCAGGACTGACAGGCAGCCCAGCCAGAGGCCAGTGAGGGAATGCTAAGCCCTCGCTTTGTCGGAGAAAGCCCTCCAATGGGCAAGGGGATGGGTGGGACTGGAGGCTTAAAGCTTGGCTGAGATTTCAGAGCTCCTTCTCCCCCCCCCTCCCCGACTGGAATCAAACGTCAAGGAGAGAGCGAGCGAGTTGAAGATGCAGCGTCCCCCTTGTCCAGGGGAAAGGCAGGCGCTGTGTCTCCAAGGGGAAAGCGTCCCCCCCCCCCAGCAGCTGCGAATCAGGACGCAGAATTTGCTCTCAATAATAGTCAAAAGTAAGATGCTACAATCGTGACTTGACACAAATACTCGTGTAAGCGACCGTTTGCTGCTGCCTGGTAATTCAGTGTCACGGTGTAATACAGTGTAATTAAGCGCACCCCCCTCTGAACTGTCTCTACTACACCGTGCTTGCCAACCGATGGTCAGTATTTTAACCCCGTCACAAAGTCGGGGGGAGGGAGGGGGTTGCGTTTGCACATCGCCCGCCAACTTAGTACAGAGGCATTGTTTTAATTATGCAATTGCTCAAGTTTATTCTCATAAATCGCTCGTTTGTTACACTATTCTGTCTCTCTGGATCCCTGCAGACTGCAAAACAAAGCTGGAGCTCTGGGCACTTTAGAGATGAATATTCTAAACAAAAGTGAAGGACTCTGTAAAAACAATGCCCCAAAAGAATCTAGCTACATGTTCTAATTACTTGTAGTAACAAAGTTTTGCAGCCCCCGCCCCCCCCCCCGCCCCCCGCCCCCCCCAGTTCTGCAGCACGTCTGAACAGCCTGCTCCAGGCTCATTTGACTTTTTAAAAAGCTGTGCACCACTTTTCTCTCCCAAGAAAAGCCAGGCATTATGCAGCACACGCTGCCATATGGCTTTGAAATCTCTGCGTTCCAGAAGGTAATACACTTCTTGCCTAGTCCTAATTCTGTTCTGAAATGGATCAGTGGATGCTGAAGGCATGACCAGGGCCTGTCTTTCAGTTTCCCCTCCTCTCTTCAAAAGCCCCTCTACATATCTATTCCTTGAATCTGTGTCCTCTGTAAACCGTGAAGAAAGACAATCACCAAGAGAAAGGGCATTTCAGCCAGCAGCCCCTGCCTGCCCCCCAAAGTAACAGATTCTTGAGGAGCAAGTTGCTCTCCCTGTGTTATTC
This sequence comes from Emys orbicularis, assembly GCF_028017835.1. Classification (NCBI taxonomy): domain Eukaryota; kingdom Metazoa; phylum Chordata; order Testudines; family Emydidae; genus Emys; species Emys orbicularis. The sequence goes on along the minus strand of NC_088688.1, from coordinate 20,653,276 downwards.
TGGAGGTTTGAACAGGCTGAGGTTGCGCAGATGTTGCCTTTGTTTAAAGAGACAGTAATTAAGGGCAGGGTGGACATAAGTTTGAAAAGCGTGACCTATTTTCTTTTGATCAGCTGTCAAAAGAAGAGCAGGGGGTCTTCTTAAGGCAGCCCCTTCCAACCACTTCCAGCTGTTAGAGAAAACTTGATAAGAAAAGAAGGAAAAGTGCCCAAAATACAGTATGTGGCATCTTGGCTAGAAAAAGATTTGATTCATTTGGAAAACACTTCTGACTCTCCCTTGACCTTTCCCTTTCTCCTGCTAGCTGCACAGGGAGAAAACGTCCCCTCACATGAATATACAGTAATGTTACGGGGTCAACTTTAGAGTTCTGGTCAGTGGAAGTATTCTCTTAACTGACCCTTCCTTCCCTCTTGCACCAGATCTATTTAGTAAGTTGTTTCATTCTCTATGTTTATAAAGGTGGATCGCCTTGGTTGTCAGGCATCTCTAATTCACTACAAAAGCTCATGCTATTGCAAGCTCTCAGTTCCTAGTTGGTTGGTGTCACCATTGATACCCAAGGCGCTTGTACATTTCCTGAAGCATTCCATGAAGTTTTAAAAAAGCCATCCTGAAGTACAGGTGCTCTTAATGCCTTTTGTAATCTGTGCTTCATATGCAAAGGTCTAGACCCACTAACTTCACACTGGCACAAATAAGAAGCTCTTCTTACATCAATACATTAGCATATCATTTCTTTTCTTTTTCTGGGAGTGGTTTTGAGGTGCGGGGGTGGGTTTGTGCAAACTAAAATAAACCTATTTTCTATCATGATCAAGATGTACACTGTGAGCTGCGCTCCTGGGCTTGGGAATGATCACGTGTGATAGAGTTTAAAGGTGAGTTGTTGCATGCTCCCACCTCCGGATCAATACTGGGTTTCTCTGTGAAATCATGCAATCTTATTTCTTTCTTTGTGTATCAACCGGGCACGATTTCGACAGGTTTCACGTTTAGTTTCTAATGGAAACGGGACATTTTGAGGTTTACCCTTAGCAAACATTTACACGAGAGATGCACAGCCTGAATGAACCACAGGCTAAGGTCCTAATTTTAAATGAACTCTCTCCTCCCCCTTTTAGTAAAATATTGAATTGTGTTTTCCCACTCAGGTTCATTTATACAGTGGCAGTTTTGATAGCAGGCACAGTTTTTTAAAGTGTTAACTTATTTTGTGGGTTTTTTAATGGTACCATTAGATGAAAACTACAACTCCAAAGGCCACGAGAAGAGCTTTGAAAACTGCACTTTGCAGAATTTAAGAGTCCATATTTTACTCTTTTGATTCCATTGAGTTTTTCCCCCCGTTTGAATGATTTTTCAATATACTGGTAAACAATGCAGAAAGTGTGATATATGGTCAATACAATTCCCTCATTAATAATATTTGGCCAAACTAGCCTGTAAAATGTTATAGCAAAGCACATTGTAATATTCCACTTTAAATATGACACAGGTTGGAGAGTATAATCACCGTGCATAACAGTGTGATAAAAGTAGACATTATACAAATATTTTGAAAATAAGGTGTTTCATGCTCTATTTTGTTCTTAAATCAAGACCTCAAGCAAATTAATGAGATATAAATACTTTCAACTAGATTAAATATATCAGCAACTAAAGCTTGGCAAATATACATTATTAATGTAAAATAAACTATATATATATAGTTATATATGCAGAAATAAACAAATCTCACAAGTCACATATCTAGACCTGTCTTTACTTATCTTGCTGATAACACACACAACATCTATTTTAGAGACTATTTGAGCCATTTTCAGAATATTCAAAAATGCCTGCAATTCTTTGCCTGTAGAAAGACCAGAAAAAACATTTATTCTCCAACTAGAGTTATTAGAGAAGCACAAAAAGATACAATAATAGTGAGTTGATTTGAACTACTTTATTTTTGTCCTTACCAAAACCATCTGGCATGTGAGTGCAGGGGTATTGATCAGAATCTGTGTGCTGCAGACCCCATGCTAATCTATAGCGTTACTGGCAATCAGCTTCGCCAATGAATTGCATCTGTCTGTACAGCTATCAAACAAACATCTTCCAAAAAGTTCCCCTTCCCCAGCGTAATCATCCATTCAGGGGTAAGTCAATCCTCTTCCTTTCTGATTCTGCTAAGGAGAATTAGATAGAAAGTTTGTGTTGTTGGGTTTTAAAGGAATGAGAGCATTTTTTCTAGCCAGTGAATGATAATGGTTTTCCAGAAAGGCCTCAAGCGTTTGTATTAATCTGACAACAAATTCAATTTCAATATTGTAGGGGAATTTTTAGGAGAGGCAGAAGAATCATTATACTACCTAAAACTGAAGAGCTGCATTTTAACCACTAAATTCTATTTTAGTAAGAGGACTATGGTGAAGAGTGTGTATACATTTATATGCATATGTATGGGGGTGTAAACATACACAGAGACAGACATAATCTCCAAAGTAGATCTGTGTATCTTCTGACACATGTAGCTTGATTCTATCTAACCATTCAATAGGTGTAAAAGGAGAGGGAAAGTACATAAAGCCAGCCTTCGAGTGAAAAAATATGTGATCAGCATAGAGACAAAAAAATCATTTAGATCACGAACAAGAATTGTTTCCCTGGGTAACTGTTGGGAGGCGAGGAATGGCTGAAATGTGCAGGATCGCCTCCCTCCTTAACCAAACGCGAGAAGTTTTTTGTTTTGGCTAAAAGTGCAGTTTTTAATCCAGTTGATGCTTGCTATGCTGTTACTTCGCCAGGGCTCATCACGTCGGGGTTGGACTGTAAATACAAGCCGGGAAAGTATTGGACCACCAGACAATGAGTTCTCTTAGCTCCAGGTTGGATCTGGAAGTACCAGAGCGCAACAACCATCGCTCTGATACAACTCTGGCCTTCGCACGGATTTGGGAACTTCCCCCGCTACAACTTTGATAGATGGAAGGGGTTGCGGGGGGTCGGGGGGAGGGGAGCGCGAGAAAGAAGGAGGAAAAAGAGCAAATCATACCAAACGCCAATTAGGCACAGAGTTAGGAATGGGACTTGCTGGCTTTGAACAGGAGGCTATTTGCGGACCCAGCACCAGCGGGACCCGCTTCTTCTGCCTTATCTCGCAAGGGCTGTGAGCCGGGCTCTGAGCTAAAGGGAGCGGGATGTGGGGCAGTGGGAATTGTTTGGATCTTCGTTGGTGCTGAGTTCGCTGCTGCCAAGTACACCAATGTTATGCTTTTTCTCAGTGCCAGCCCGCTGCGGCCCCCGCCTCCTCCATTTTAATCAGTAACACAGAGACGATAACTTTGAGAAATGTTGTCCTTGTGCTTTATGCTGATCTTATCGAGGACCCTGATAATCATCTTTGTGTTTTTTTAAGGTTGCATCCATTTTTTTCTTTGGTAAGGCAGATGAAAATGGCACCTTTTTGACAGGACCAGAGAAAGTTCAGTCTGTTTGGATCTCTGAGAATACCAGGGAGGAAAATTCCTAACAGTAGAAAGGAAAAGAAAAGAAAAAAATTCCCTCGACATTAAGGCAGCTCAGTATTTTATTTAGAAAAGAAAAGAAAAGAAAAGAAAAGAAAAGAAAAGAAAAGAAAAGAAAAGAAAAGAAAAGGTTGTGAATTGCTATCCGTTCTGTTTGTGCATATGCAAACTACCGCTCATGGATTCAGTTTAAAGCAATTTAAAAAGTATCCTCTTTCTGTGGTTAAGGATAATTGTTGTGAGTTTGAGGGAGACATTGTCAATCGCCTAATTAAAAAAAAATCAAATGGTCAACCGTTTGACAACTCTGTTTTCATGTTACATACATATATATCTGTAAATAGCTATACAGAAAAATAGACATATAGGTACAGTATATCAAGATATACTTTGTATATAGCTATATATATTATTATACTTTACTTATACATTTCTCTAGCTATATATATTTTATTATACTTTACAGATACACTTAGTCTAGCTCTATACACTTTACATATAATAAAACCTAGCTCTTATACTGCGCTTTCTCTGTCGATCCTAAAGCGCTTCAGATACTTAACTGTATATCTGTACTTTATATTCATTCATAAAGCTCAAGTTAGTTTTCAGAACTAGCCCTCCAAGTGTGTATAAAATTAGGTCCTCCCCCCACCCCCATTGTCAGCCTACAACAGAAAAAACTGGCGTGAGGTCTCTTTGTTCAGGGCAAGTTATGCGTGAAATCTTTTTGTTGTCCTTTCTAAAGAAAGGCAAAAGTTGCAGTTGATTGTAAAAAAGACAAATTTAACTCTCTGAAAGCGGAAATGTTTCTAAAGTTGGCCTTAGACACTAAATTCTGGCGTCGCTTTTAATTTATTGCCTCTTTAAATGTTTCATTTGCCCTGGAAGCGCACAGGTTTTTGACCATGGAAATTCAACCGACCCACGCCAATAGAAGTTTAACAGGAAAGTGCTTAATACAAATGTATGTTTAATACAAATGTTTGTGTATTGAATGCTTACAGCATCAACAAATGACTTCTATTTGGACAATTTTCCCGGTTATTCATTAACAGGAAAATTGATTTTTTTTAAACAACTGATGTTAAACATTTAAAAAGTTGTTTCGATTTTAAATGTTAGCATTTTGTTAACATTTTATATCTATGTACACACCTTTTGCTAACATTTTATATCTATATACACACACCGTTTGCTAACATTTATCTATATCTACATCTCCGTGTGTTTAAATCCAAAGATTTCTATGTAAAACCTTCACACATAAGGACATTTACAGCGGTGTTATTAGTTATTTAGCTGCATAATTACTGTGATATTCGGATTTCCACAACTCTGCAGTTTCACCAGGAAAGCAAAGAGGGCTAGTGAGCGCAGCTCGTCTTTAGTACTGTTGGACAAAACTTTGAAAAGGGACTCAAGGTTTTTTAAGAGCTTTTCACCGACTTTCAAACAGTCACAAAAGTGCAACCGTTTCTGCAGAAAGCCGTCTTTATCTGTTACCTTAGAAAAATATATAAATAGCTTTTGAACGGTAGTTAAATGTTAATTTCTAATGGCCAAATTAATAAAATATTTATAGCACCTCTAATTATATCAGCAAGTATATATAGGGAATGGGCTATATAAGAGAATATATATGGCTGTGTACGTATTCATATATATATGTTACCAAATACGCATAAAAGTGCTGTAGATACATATACATGCAATTAAACTTATGTAAACCTCTGAAATGAACGTTGCAGTAACAAGATCTTTCACGATTTGAAATACTATTTAGAAACCCACTGGGGATTATGCTGGCAGATCCAAACCACTGCTTTTGAAGGAATCGATGGGTTTCCAGCTACCTAAAAATCTTGGATTAGAAGGCATGGAAGCGGGGGTGAGGTCGGAGAAAGCAAATTCAAAGGGGGAGGTGAAAAAAATCAACCCGGGTTTATTAATTCCCTGCCTGCTTCTCTCTCTCTCCCCCCCCTCCCCCCCGCCCCGTGCACCACGCTGCATTGGTTTGCAATATGCCTGATTCAAAGGGAATATGCCTGTATAGACTCCTAATAGCTGTTTTTTTTTAAAGGCATCTGCAAAGAGTGAGGGGTTTAGGGTGGAAGGACAGTGCACCACCGGGCTGCAAACAAACAAGGCAGAAAGGCAGGAAGGAAGGAAGGAAGGAAGGAAGGAAGAAAAGCAACCCTGAAAATGTGTTTGAGCAAGAGACCCTTTCCCAGGTGTGTTCTTGAGGCTGGCATCTTGCTGCTGATGAAGCGACGGGCAACTGAAAAGGGAGATCTGTCCTTAGAGCCATTGAAAAGGGGAACATTTTCAGTCTTGGGGTCCGATCTTGGGTGCCCAGGGGGCTCCCTAACTCCCCCTTGACTTCTATGGGAGAAACGCGCATGTCCGCCCGGGGGAGGGAGGAAACACTTTGTGACACGCTTTTGTGGATGTACATTTGTTTGTCTTATTCTTCTCCAGAAGCAAATCCCAGAGTCCTGAAGCGGGGGAATCTCCGCAACTCTGCTGAAAACAGTGTTGTACAGAGATTTCACACCCCGTCCCAAAGGACAGGGGAGGGGGAAATCAGCCACAAACTCTTAAAGGAGCAAAAAATTGGGTTAATCAGCCAGATTAGTCTGGGAGGTAACTACAGTAACAATAACTCAGCCGAGCTCCCAGTGTGAACACAGGATCCGGCTCCCCAGCTGACTTAAGTATAATAGTAACAACGCAGAAGAGCTCAGCTTTGCAAGGAATTAAACGAACTCCTCCTTCCTTCCACCCTGAAGAGCCACTTTTCCGGTTGGTTTGGATTTTAGCAGCAGTAAAATGTCTAACACAACCCAGGGTAGGGACGCAGTGAAAAGGACATCGTGCGACTCTGAATGAATGTGTTTAGCGCACACCTGGATTTTCTAACGCAGCATATTTTGCATATATGGCCCCTTCCCCTCTCCCCTAGTGGCAGATTTGATGAAGTTAGGAAATATCTCAGAAGAAGACCACTCCACCCAATTCCGAATCTTTCTTAATGCCAGGAGGCCTGGTCTTTGATTTAATTATCCACTGATGCAAAGCAGACAGCTGCAATTATTGTGGAAAAGCAGCAAGTCCCATCGCTTCGGTTTTGGCTAGAATTTAACCAGGGTCCTCAAGTTGTCCCCTCCTCACGTGAAACAGAGATTCGGACCATTGGAAACTTTGTGTTCCATCGCCCTGCGCTGGTGTGTGAGCGACATAATCCTATATCGCCTAAAAGCAGCTAATCAGTTGATGCAATTGGAGGAGTATCATCCCATTATGAAACTAATTAGATCTGGTGATTTTGGGGGTCGGGCAGGGAGAGAGCTGGGATAATCTTCAGGAGTCACTATACACTTTAAAACTGTTTTCCATTAGGGTCTCAGTTCCAACCTACTCTATTGCAAGTATTATTTCCTTCAGCAAAACTAAATCAATAATTACAGTGCAATTTCTCCTTCTCTTGCTGTATATACATGCACATGTATATATGCAAAATGCAATTTATATATCTTTTAATTTCTCTTTCTCTCTAAAACAGAACTTAAAACAAGGTATGTATTGCAATACACACACACACACAAAGAGCAAACTAGGAAAAGGCACAGAGATCGGGTTAACTTCCAAACAGGTTGCTTGTTACTGCCCCATTGTACATAGCTTTATAGATCACAGCCTGCAATGATATATTCGTTGCAGCTGCACAGAAATTCCCAATGGTTTGTGTGTGTGTGTGTGTGTGTACTTAAAACAGAACTTAAAACAAGGTATGTATTGCAATATATATATATATATATACACACACACACACACACAAACAAACCATTGGGAATTTCTGTGCAGCTGCAATGAATATACACACAGGAATATACACTGCAGGAATATACACACAGGAAGAATTTCCTTCCAACACAGCACCAGCCACTCCAGTAAAGTTGTTGCCCTCAATGGCAATGGCCCTCATTCATTGGGTAAGGATGAGCTGTGTATTGAGAAGGATGGACATGGGAACATTGCGCTGTGCTCAGGTCCCATTGTAGCATCTCGCAGGTCACTTGATCCATGGACTGCCAGATTCCCCCTCCTCCGCCCCCATTCCAGGGCACAGGGAAGCAAAGGTCAGCACCTTCAGGCCTGGTCAGCACTGGCTTTCCTATTAGCATGGGCCTTTCATTTCAGAGAGCCATGGGTAGAAGGAAAATGAATGCATTATCTCATTAGGCAGGAGCTCACAAGTCACCATTTAACCTTTATTTCAACATATTGTGTAGGGTTAGAATTGCAGAAGAGACAAAAAAAAATCCACTCTCTATTAGAAGGTTTAGTTTGTTACTGATAAATAATGACATTTGATTATAAATGATTATAACGATTAATAGTAAGAACAAATAAAACAGCTTATTACACTGATAGTAAACATTTACGTTAGTGAAGAATCAAACTTTGAATACAAAGCTATTGTCTTCATTGCATTAATAAATTATGCAGCCACATGTCACCAGCAATTATATTGTATTGTACATTGTGTGTGCTTAGAGTGATATCGGGACTCCCAATCTCCCTGCCTGAGAGCTAGCTTAACATTCTGTTCTCAGGTATTGCCCATGTAAGCCTGTCAGGAAAAGGTAAGTCATTTTCAATTGTACTGGAGAGAAAAGCAACAAGCGTTAATCTCTTAGGGAGAAATTCAAGTATCCTAGGCAAAGTGCCAAACACTGACCCTATCTAATACTGTATCTGAGTAAGAGGCATAGAAGCTTGTCAGAGCATGGAATGGATGGATAGATGGATAGATCTCATGGCCCCTTTCAGGTTCCTTCGGTGAACTCCTGGTCCCCCTGTAGCCAACTAGAAAACTCCTGTAGACTTCAGCGGGGTCAGGGTTCACCCTCTCTCTCTAACTGCCAACCATTTGTGGAGCCCTGCTCCATCCAGTGGAGATGGGAAGGTGCAGTGTATGTGCAGTGTCTTTCTGATATCAGGGTGGTGGCTGGAGCCATTAAGTCAATCCAAAGACAGGAAGGGGTGGGACCAGTGGTGAGCTCCCAAAATCCTAATAACCGGTTCCCTACCGGGTCCTCGGCAGCACTTCGGCAGCAGGGGGGTCTTCACTCACTCCGGGTTTTCGGCGGCATTTCGGCGGCGGGGCCTTCACCCGGAGCGAGTGAACACCCCATGCCCCCACCGTCGAAGTGTCGCCGAAGACCCGGTAGGGAACGGTGAGTACAAGCCCCATGTGCCTGTCTCCCCCCCCATCCGACCCCAACCCATGTCCTGCCCCCGACTCCCCCCCTCAGAACCTGCAACCCATCAACCCCCCCGCTCCTTGTCCCCTGACCACCCCCTCCCGAGACCCCCCACCCTAACTGATCCCCAGGACCCCACCCCCTACCCAACTCGCCCCGCTCCCTGTCCCCCGACTGCCCCGACCCCATCCACCACCACCCCGACAGACCCCCGGAACTCTCATGCTTACCCAACCCCCCTGTTCCCCATCCCCTGATGGCCCCGCCAGAACCTCCGCCCCCTCCAACTGCTCCCTGCCCCTTATCCAACCCCTCCTCCCTGCCCCGGCCCCCTTACCATGCTGCTCAAATGGCAGGAGCTGCAGAGCTGCCCAGAGCACTGGTGCCGGCAGCGCGGCGCGCTCGGGCTCTGCAAGGGGGGGAAGTGGGAGAGGGGCCGGGGGAGCCTCCCCAGCTGGGAGCTCAGGCAGGCTGGACAGGACGGTCCCGCGGGCTGGATGTGGCCTGCGGACCGCAGTTTGCCCACCTGCCGGCACCTTTAATAACTGGTTCTACACCGGCTTCTAAATTTAACAACCGGATCTTGCGAACCAGTGCGAATCGGCTCCAGCTCACCACTGGGTGGGACCCTGAATACCTCAGCAGCACTTGAGTGGGATACTTCTACTCAGGGTGGCAGGCTCCTTGGCCTCACTGGCTCACAGACTCTGTCTTTGAAGTGGATACCCAAACGTTTTGCTAGTAGAGTTATTTGCTCCCCACAGCTTCCCTCAATCCCCCCCCATCCCCCAAACTGACACCACCACTCGCTGTGACAGAACAACACTGAAAAGCCTTACAGTGCAGTTAAACTATACAAGACAATATGACCAGCTAGACAGTCCCAGATCTTGTCTGAAGCAGTAATGGGCTCCAACACACAGACTGCTCATGGTCCACATAAAACAAAACCAAAACCAGACTGACAGCAACCAATAAGCATTGATAGATAAGAAACAAAGGAAGTGACTGCTAGCCACCATCATCACAAATGCAAACAACTGAGGCCTGCGTCTGAGGCTAGTAAAATATTCTCTTCCATGAATTGTATTTGCTGCTCATACCAAGCAAGTGCACCTTAACAAAAATAAGGGATTTACTTTCCAAGTGACTATTTCCTAATTCAAAAGCTATGGCCTCATGGCTGCATGAAAAAATAAGACAACAATGAAACAGTGATTCATGTAACAACACTTAGCAAATAATACTCATTGCCCACTAAAACAGGGGGGAAATGATTTAAGACCTCAACTGTGTTATGAGAAAAATGTGAATTACTTACCTGTATGCTGAAAAGGTACCTTCCTGTGTAGCAAAAGGGAAAACATCATTGTAAAATACCTGCTTATGTATTTAACAGTGCATTCACTCACCATCATATCTACCTGTGTATTCATCTATAGAACATAATAAACTGCTATTTCAAAAAGATTATGCATCTTAATATCAGGCCCACAAATTTGTAAAAATGTTACAGTACTTGTTGCATAATTTAGGTGAATTAAAATATTTGTATAGAACAA